>NC_046221.1:142988486-143299986 GCF_009819885.2 Catharus ustulatus | reverse complement strand
TGAGAAAACTGCTCTTGAATAGTAAAGATAAGCTTCAAACAAACCCCCAACACCTGACCTTTCAGGAAGTTCAGTTCTCAACTGGAACTCTGCAGCTCATTTTACATAATCCTTTCTGTATTCTTCCTTTAAAGGAAAACATCTTTGTGGTGGCCTTGCAGTCTACTTGCAAAGAAAGAAGTGAAGTCCTGTTTTCCTACTTTTTGTCTTTACACTGACAAAAAGAGCAGTGACACTATTTCCACTGTTATCACACAGAAATCCATTAAACAGTCTACACATTCTGAAGATATTAACACCTCCCCTTCCTTTTTCCTGCTGGGAATTTGTGGTAGCATGGTAATTTATTTCAAGTGGAACAGAAGCATATCTGTTTTAGTTTTCTTTTCATGTCTAGAAGTTAGAAGTTTAGTCCAAATATAATAATGGTTAATAATCCCTATGTCCACACCTGCACTAATGTCAGCAGCATACTTTTCACAAGAAAATAATCTTGAATAGCATGTTAATAGGTTTACAGTAAGGAAAAGCCCCAGTGTTTGGTTTTAGAGCAGATTAGAATTGTAGCCAGCTAATAAAAATTAAAATAAAACCGTTCATATTGGCTTTGGGAAGACATTTTTACCTGTTCTGGAGCTGAAAGTCGAAAAGGAAAGCCTCAAGAATGAAATCCTGGCCAGTGGGCACCTGCAAAACCTCCCTTGACTTTAATATGTCAGAATTCCAGACTTCCTGTGCCATCCCCTCTCCCCCCAAAAAATCTGTGTCGTAAACCCACATTATTTGACCTAATGGAGATTGAAAACACAGCATTACCTGAATGCAGTGAGTTGGATCCAAATGAGACAGGGATGCACTGGGGAATCAGGAGTTTCCTGACCTGTTGCCCCCAGGTCTCTTCTCTGGTTCAGTTAGCTTTGGCACCCTTGGCCCCCCGCCATCAGATCAAACCTTCTGGCATGACACAGAGTTAACCTGTTCCTATCAGCATCAATACCGGGCATGGAAAACCTTTGTCCTAAAAAAGAGAATACCTGTTTCAGAACATTTATTTTTCAGTGTTTTTATGGCTTACATTTAGATTTTCTGTGCTCTGGGCACAGGAGTTTGCAGGTGACATTGGAGTTCAAATATACCCTGCAGTAACCAACAGAGCTTCTGTGGGTCCTCCAGGAGCAGCAGATATGAATTTGCTAGAGTCATAGTTACAGCATTTCTTGAGTAGCTGACAGGACTTTTTATGTCTTTCCAGTACTGAAGGATTTGCTGTGCTGTAAAGTTTTGAATACAGGGCACAAACATTATTGCCAGCTATTGGGTAGGATGCATAATTATTACCATGATAGCAATCTACAGCTCAGTGAAAAAGCTGCCAAACTTTGCTTGGGATTCATGAACACTTTGTTCTCTACTATTATAGTACAAAGTGTGATAGATATGAGCATTATTGATGTCAATTCCTCGTTCAATCAAATAGCTGTAGTCATGGGAAATGTTATCCTAATTCCTGTATGTTCTGCACATGTGGTTAAAATAATGACTTGAAAGTCTAAATTTATATACAGCAACTACAAAGTCAGTAGAACAGATATTGTTCCTTGCCCATGTGGGAGAAGAGCAGTACCACATGGCTATCATTATGAAAATGAGATTGAAGTAAAATCCTGACTTGGAATACTTGAAAGTTTAAGAATATCTATATTTGATTTTGAGCCCTGGTAATTTCTGATTCTGAAGAGTTACAGCATATTTGAGAGGCCTAGGATATTTTCCTTCTATTTAATAGTCCTGTTATTTTGATATGTTGGTTTATTCAATGTATTTTTTATTACATTGTAAATGCTTCTGAGTTATTACTAAACCACCCTTCTGACTGTGGTTTTACTTGGCAAGAAAACATTAGTCTTATTGTTATGCATGACCTACTTGGGATTTATTGTAAAATTAAAAGTATTATAGAAGGAAGAACAAGAGAGCAAAACCAGTGATAAATGCTAAGAATTCATGTAATATCTGAGTGAAGTACAGACTTGTAATAACTGGTATGTCTCATCTTTGTATCATGGCTCTGTGTTTTCACTACATTAATCATGCCAGAAGGGTTGTAACTTCATATTTGTGAACTGTGAAGGTCTGTCAGGGCAAGGGCCCGTACATGTTCCTGGATTACAAATCGGAAATGACTGTGATCATTATCACTTTGGGCACAGGGACACTGCCTAGAAATTTGCAAACAAAAGTAGCAACTTAATCAGTGACAGAGTAAGCCTGACAGCTACCCTGCCACTTCGCTGGGAATGCAGCAGCAGCATGGGTGCCAGGACCTCTGGATCACCAGAAATGTATTCATATTTAGATTATCTGAAGGACATATCAAAGACATGTGGACAGTTTCTTGCCACTAAAAAAATTTAAAGCTATTCCTCTTCATTATTAGTGTAATGATTTGAATTTGTATGGAACTAGCATGAGTGTTAATTAATGTCTAATTGTGGCCATTAAGTATAACGTTTGCAAATATATGCTTGGTGGTTTCTGTTTTCCCTTGTAAAACCAGACGTATTTTCAAATTTCTGCGTCCAAACTGCCCATCTCTTTGTCAGACAATCCATTTCTAGTATATGTTGGTTCCTCTATAATTTGCTATGTCTGTACTGCATGAGTGCTCAGGACAGACTTAGTAGTTCATCTATGAATTTATTTGTCCTATCGTTGTTAAGAGCACCAATAGAAACTACATCAGCCATAGAAACTACTGACAGTGAGTTAGCAGACCTATAATTGAAGGCTGAAAACTTCCCCACTTCAGCTCATGATTCCATGACTTACAAAAGAATGCATCACAATAATATTGTCTTCCAGGAAGAGCTGTGATTATGATAAACTGAAGTAGGAGGGAATATACTTGCCAGGTCCTGGGAAAAAACGTGGGGGAAAATGCTTCTCCTAAAGTAAGGCTTTAGGACAGAGACTCTTCCATCATTCCTTTTCATTTGTCTCCTCTTTACAGTGACTTGAGTGCAGGAATATCTCCAAAGGACTTTTATTTTCAAATTTTCCCTAAATTTAAACACTTGAAATGGCTTTTGTTCTTCAGAGTTACATTAAAATAGAGATCTTCAGTCCAGTTTTCTTGTTATTACTGCTGAGTTTGTGCTCAGTGCTGCGCACGGAGCTGTCCTTCTGCTCCTCATTATTGCAATTCCAGTGTGGTTATTCCTTTAGCAGTTTATGGAAACAAAAATGCTTATTCCCACTATATCAGCTCTCTAGAGAAACCTATAGTTCTACATTTTTCATTGAGAGATTATGGCATTCAAGAAGTAAACTCAGGGCAAGGATTTGATCCCTGTAATCATACCCTGAATCTCACTCCAACAACTGGGGATGAAGGAGATGGTATTAGCACACGTTTACTAAAAGGAAAAGTGATTGCTCTCTTTCAAAATCTCAAGAGGAATGTAATGAAAAGAGGGACCAGAATTATCTTAGTAGGCTTTGGCTGCTCTCATATTTCCTATTAAAAAAAGGCCTTATCTTTCTGTACAGTTATTAAAGCCATAAAAGGATATACATCTCGAACTATGTAATTTCAGATAAACCAAGGCACTTTTATCTTATTAAGTTTCCTAGTCTTTTCTACAGACTAATTTAAATACATGATATTTCATTATATGGTTTAGGGACTTTCGATCATTTCCAATGCTACTTGTAAAACACTTTTTATAAATTATTTGGTGGAATTAACTCATCCTTATTTTATGTATACATACATGTGTGTGCATATGTAAATATATTGATGTGTACTGAATATGAGACAGTTTCACTCTGAGATTTTTATGTATTTTTTTTATTTTGATGGGAAGGAAGAATTTGTCAAGACTTATATTTATGTATTTTAATACACTGTTTGACATGTATGAAGGCAATCAGATCCATCAGCATGGGAAGAAACTAAATTTTTGAGGGCTGCACATATTTTGGCTGCTCATCTCCCTGGTATGCAGTTACACATTTATTATAATGCTGAGAATTGCAGGTATGTCTGGAGGCACTTAGAGATTAATGGATGTATACAGAATTTCAAGAATGGGAAGAAAAGGTTCTAGAGTTTGTACTAGCAGTTAACTTTTTCATAGTGCTGTGGGAAATTTAAGTGCTTAGTTTACTACTACAGGTATTTATGGAAATTTCATTTATTTGCATTTCTTAAATGTATTTCTTAAAATTATAAAGTGATTCCAGCAGAGATGTATCAATTTTTTAATGCCCGTATTAAAACTAAGGTAAACATTGCCACATATCTAGAACATCTATCACTATCATTAAAGTGCTTGTGCCCAGATTACTGTAGAAAAGTTGAGAACCATAAATACAAGCAAAAATCTATAGGAAACAAATGAACATTCCTGCCTACATAGATTAAACCCCATAATTTAAAAGATATTATGTATACACTCATGTAAATCTATGCACATATATACTCTGTGTGAGAATATGTAAACTCTTGTCTAGATATTAATTCCTTATTGACTGAAGAAGTTCAGCAGATTTCAGGTTTCGGCCTCCCTGGGCTCTGCAGGAGAATGGATTTTACAGTACACAGAGGTTTTGCTCTTTTCTGTGTTAAGTACCAATGGACAGGATCATCTTTCTTCAATATCAACTCGAATCATGGTGTTGAAGCCAAATGCTTCAAGACATAAAGCATAACAAAATAATACTTGCCACTATTAGACAAGGGAAGGGAGAAGCAAAGGACAGGGTTCTTGATTAAAATATTCATATTCTTTGTAGTCGAGATAGGATTTTTAGAAACATTTTTTGCTAAATAAGATATGTTGAGGTGAGGAGTCTCATACCTTGTCCATTCAGCTGCTCTAGCTTGTCAGAAGTTCCATCGAGTCAGAAGATGGTAGTGGGATTCTCTGCTCTCAAGCAGACCATGAATCATTTTGTTCATGCATATTTGTTCTGCTTCTATTTTTCCATGTGTTTTGAGTTAAAGTTAGCTGCATAAATACTAACTGTGGACACACAGTGTTCCTGCACTTTATCAGGTTGTTTTTTTTAAAGCAGAACCTTACCATGATTCAGTCCTTACCAGGTGCCTATAAGACATCATAGGACAGGGAATGCAGAAGGAGATTTACATTTTCCATAGCAATCAAAATTGAGGTAGCTTTCATTACTCCCTATCACCTAGGAAAAGATCTGACATAGGCTTCAGTTCTCCTCACCAGTAGGTGATTTATGATAGAAGCACACACACAGAGGATGTGAAAATGTAGTGTGCAGATCATGAGTTCTGGTTAATGTTATAAGATTGATGGGATGCCTAGAGTGGATGTTTTGTCTATCTCTCTGGGATGAAGGTAGAAATAAATATTAGCCTGGAAGAGTGAGGAAGTTGTTTCATGGACCAGGAGATGCTCTTGAATTCCTGCAGGGCCAAGTGTACTGAAATTGCAGTGTATTCAGTGGTTTCAGTGCATCTAAACTTATGATTTATGCCATCTAAACTTCCAATTTAAGCTTTCAAAAAGGATTAAAATTTGAGACTTCTCTGACAGTTGATATAATGTACTGGGTCTTTAGCTGACTTTGAAACTTCATGTCAGGTTAATGACAGACAGAATGGTAATCTGCAACCTGCACTGGGAAGAGAGAAAAATGATAATAAAAAAGAATTTGTGATCTTTTCATCAGGAAAGTCCTAAGACAGAACTGAAGAGAAGGTAGAGCGCATGGCGATGAATAAAGAGATTTGGCTTCTGTGAGATATATATATATATGGAAGTGTACATATACATAATATGAAATAAACTTGTTGAAAGACTAAAGCATAAAACCATTTAGTCTTAATTTCACAACCTTTCTCAGAAAAGTGTGCCCATATGTCATAGTGATGAGTGTCAGAAACCAAGCAGAATTAAAAATAGATTAAGTAGTACAATGTTAAATCATTATACTATCTCCTAGAACACATATAGATTCCAAACTATATTCCAGCTTCTCAGAATCATTGAAAGTTTAGATATAAGTTGGCAGAGCAATAAAGCAACCAGAACTCTTTATGCAGTTTAAGATTATGCTTTTCAAGAACCATACGCAATGCGGTAAGGTGATATTTCAGTGGAACTAATTTAAATTATATGTGCATAAGCTATGGATGAGCCAAAAGGTGCTTAAATATTCTTCTACATAGAAGTTGTTCAAAATCAGTGTTTCTGAAAAGCAGACCTCACCAAAAGTATATTTTCTAAAGAAAGCGAATTAGTTCTAGACTTTAATGGAAATTTTTTTTTTTTAGTTTTTTTAAAGTCATGGATGTTAATGTGTTTAGGGTGCTATGACAGATGTTTCGTTTTTCATAACTATGTCTTTCTTTTCATAACTATGTCTTCCCAGTGTATATTGAGGATGGTTCATATTTTCAGTCAACTGTAAAACCAAATGAATTTAGTTTATAGAATTAAGTGGTTTAGAAAACGATCAAGAAAGAAAAATATCATTCACACAGTAACAAAATTTATGAATGTTAACATTCAACAAGATAATTCTTTGAACGAGAAATATTACTAATCAGTAGAAGATGAGAACATATTGTTATGATTAAATGTTATCAGAAGCATCTTTGTGGGACCCATTTAATCATGCTTGATGTGATTCTCAGTTATGCTGCTTATTGGTTCTATTAAGCCTTTAGGTTAAAAAATAAATTGTATGAACTAATGGTCATACAAAAATAATTGAAATTTATTCCTGAATGTTTTGCATGCTTTTGTAGAAGAGATAATTAGTGGCATTTCAAGTGACAAATTTTCATTCATATAGATTTTTGCGTTTCTGGTCTAGAAATGGCTAAGCTTTTGGAGTGACATAAAACTTCAAAAACAAATTGGAAATATTTCTTGCCATGTATTTTATAAGGGGATAAAATCCATATTTGAATACTGTGTCATTGGGTAAACCTAGCTGGGGATGTCTTTCAATATCTTGAAACAAAGAACCATATATTATCCATATCTTGTATTTCTATTAATAATAAAGTACAGTAATTTTTTGATATCATTATGTGTGGCTTACTTTTCTTGGTTTGTTTTTTTGTTTTTTTTATTGGGTTGGTTTTGGTTTTTTAAATTTTTGTGGCTTTAATTCAGAAGACTCCTCTGTTTTCTTGATTTCCTTCAAAAAGTCTCATTAGGAGATGGGTCTTCTAATCCTCTTTTCAGTTCAAGGGAGATTTTACTATAGAGTTTGATTCCAAATATTGAGCCTGCGAGCTTAGGTCTGAAGCATAACCTATGATTATGAAATCAATGTAAATAGAAAGAGATATAAAATGACATAATTTGTCTGATCTTTACCTGAAGTATTCTCCACAGCAATGGGCTTTTCACAGTTTGCTCACAGAAGAATCTCTACCAGTATTTTATTACCTGTACTCTTAGAAAACTTTTCACCTAATGTGTAAAAAATTAGCTTAATGAATGTGGGAAACAGGTTATTCACTTTCCCTTTGCATTTTTGTGTTAGCCCAGTAAGTTATACTTTTGTTAGCCTTCCTATCAAGCTAAGCATTTCTAAGTCTTTCAATTTTTTATATTTATGACAACTCTTTGTTTTCTGTACACTTTTTTCAAATAATGTACATCTTTCTTGAATTGCAACACACAGAACTGAAAACAAAACTGCTGCAGACACTATACTGATGCTGAATGCAGCAGAAAGATTACTTCATAGGTTTTGGAATAATCTCATACATGTATTATCCCTGACTTCTTCTGACAAAATGTTGTCTGGTTGTTATCTGAAGAGGAAAACCTGTTTGATTTGGGGTTTTGGTCTGGTTTTTTTTTAGCTAGCTGAAAGATTCTTCAACATTTATAGCATACTTTTATTTCACTGAAGGTTTCTATAAACCCAAGCTCAGCCTCCATGAGGACAAGTGTCATTAGTGTATTGGAAACCAACCAGACAAGAAATCTCAGTATCACTCAACTGGGCTGAATCAAACAATGTTCAGTCATTGTGTGAGGAGAATGCAGCTGTGGTTTCACTGGTCACAGTGGGATTGCATCTATTGAGTTATGACTTATAGCCAGACTGTAAACATATGATATGCCAAAGATTCAGACATTCAAGGAATCAAGGATTTAAGGAAAAGTATCATTTATGTGTTGGGGACATTTGGTTTGGAAAAAAATCAGTACAATGTTTCAGTTCAGAAACGAACATACATTCCCTGCAAGTCATTGTTTGTTTCTCCGTCAGGAACAGAATTTGGAAAACCATATTATTGTGACTGGGTGTTGAGATATAAAAAGTATCTAAGCAAGTCAAAATGATGAGTTGCAATATTACAGAAACATGAAAATGCAAAACCAAGTACAGAATAATTGTGCAAGTATCATGCTAATATTTACTTTTATTAATGTGCAACTGAAAAACTAACAGGCTTATTTTATTTTCTTGTTGCTTTAAGGCTAGAAGTCTGGGTATATTGAATTAAAAAAAACCCAAAAAACCAAGAAATACAGTTTTTACAGCCAGCTTTCCTCAGAAGTGTTTGTTTGACTACATATGGAGTTAGAATTGAAACCCAAAATTAAATTTCATAAACAATGTATTTCATAGCCAGTATATTTCATAACCAATGATTCTGGGAAAGCCCCATATACCACAGATCCCAACATGCAGTTCTAGGAGTCCGATTTGTGCAGCAGTCACTTAAAGTTTTCACTTCAGCGTGCAAGGTTGTTTTCATAAATTTACTGAAGTTATCCATATGATTCTGTATCATCATAATGTAGATATTCAGGTAAGGTTGTTTCAAAAGTGGTATAGATTAGAGTTTTAACATTTATGCGTTATTCATTGCCTTTATATGCCATCCATGTTCACCGTCCTTGATTCCCAGTAATCATATACCGACAGAAATTGTGCAAGCATTGTTGTTTTCTACTCATTGGAGTTGTAGTACATGAGGGTTGTATCATTGTAAATTTACCATTTTATCAATTTTCCTCATTGAATAGAACATATTTTTAAATAAATGAAATATTGGGTTTTTGAATACACAAATAAAATAACTTTTCTCAGTGATAAATTCTTTCCTAACCCCTTTCTGCTTCTTCAAAACTCAAAGAAATCCCCACTTATTCCCACTAAGGCTGTTTGTGTATTTATAAAACACAAATCACATCAAATTGCATTTTTCTATCTCACTCCCTGAGGCAGTTTGTCACTGTGGGGAGGTATGACCTTTCCTCAAACAGAAAAATAAAAAACAAAAAGAATTGAACTTTCATTGGTTGGGTTGTGGTGTAGCATTACTAGTATTTATTCATGTTTGCAAGGCATGACAACACAAAATCACTCTCACAAAATAACACTGGTCATTGTCTTTCTCTATTTCTAAGTGTTGTGAAGTCTGTGGTAGGAGGAGAACAGTCTATTGTTTGTTACTATAACTTGTAGTCTTGTTGTAAGGTACTATATTAAAACGTCTTCTGTATATCACACCAATTCTTAACATATTATTGTCACTTGGGACCAACACTATCTCATCAAAATAAAAGTTCTTATTTTATTTATAAACCATCTGCCACAAACACTTATCTTTACATAGACCCTAAATTACAGTTTCCATTTTAATAGCTCTTTTAGTGTTTGGGTGGTTTCTATGAAGGTTGTTCAATAGACATTTTCCAGAAAAGGCTAGATACTTTTAATAAATAATCCTCTGGAATGTTTATTAACCAATAACACTGAACCTTCTGACAGTTTTATTTCTGAGAATGTTACAATGTTCTTATGCATCCCAATGGTAATTCAGCATTACCCACAACTCCTCTGCAATGTAATGAGTCTTACTGAAAGCAGATGCAGCCAAATTAATAACAAGGACATCAATTTACTGTGGAAACCCATATAGTTGGAGGGGTGGGATGAGAGGAAAAGAATGCAGAATATAATTCTGTTTCACTTTTGCAAAGAAAGTAGCTGAAATAAGTAGATACAGTAATTTAAGGACTTGTTAATTCAGAGTCTCCAGGGGAATTGAATTTAACTTGATTATAGGATGAAGGAGTTCTAGAAAATTACTTAAACCTCTAAATGTTCTTTAATTCGCTTCTGCGAATAGGTTTCCATGTGTCAAATCTTCTGTGAGGCCACCCTGCAAGGATCCTTTTATCACCTAGTAAATAGATGCTATTGATCCTTACTAACCACAAAGAAAGCTCAGTTCATATGCTTAATACATGACCTCCAGAGAAGGGAAGACTTCAGATGAAATTCCATGCTTGGTCATAATGAACCTGGTAAATTGTTGGCTTCCTGCAATAAAAATAATAGGTGAAATCTTGGCTTATTGGAGCCAATGGGAATTTTGGCATTGATTTTAGCAGGGCCAGTATTGCAACCAATAAATCTACCAAGCAAAATAAAAGAAGTAGGTGAAGGGAGGAAGGAAGGGGAATTAATGTAACAAAACCCCTATATTGTTTCAGTCCTTGTTCAACCCTCCTTTGCCTGAGTGAACAGCTCTTGATACTCCAGAGATGTGCTCACAGAAACTATTGTGGTGGTATTCTGAACACCAAATATTTACAAAAGCATTTAATGAGTAATTCTGAAACAGGAAAGTCAGCTTTGTTGTTATAATGAGTCAGTCTCTCATTCAATCTGAGGCTGTCCAAGGGGTGAGTAACCAAGGGCAATTGCCAAAGACTGGATACCATGGGGACAGTGTTAGACAGGAGTAATTAAAAGTATGAGTTATACAAAATGCATCAACCTATGGTTGTGTTCTTGCTAGTCAAAACTTCTGTAGCTCCACACAGACGCAATCATAATCACGATGCTCTCTGTAATGTGACTAAAGTAACAGGCAAAGAAAATTACTTAGAAATATTCATTTCTTTTTATATTTATATCCCTATCTGTGGGCATTTTATTTATATGTGAAAACATGTAACTTCTGATTTCTGATGCGTAATAAATGCAGTTACCATTTTTGCAGGGGCTTTCAGAGGCATCCATTGCACATACATTCCTCATGTACAGCAAGACAGTTTCAGAAAGCTCCAGGCTAGCAAATCAATCACTGCACAGCTAGAGCACAGACATGCTGTGCTCCTATCTGCAAATGAAAGACATTGCAAGTAAGGAAATGTTGTGTTGGTAACCTCCCTTGAGCAGCACCGTGATTGGAGAACCCTGTGCTTCATTAGGAAGCAAAATTTATCAGAGAAATTGAACTTCTTGTTCACATGTTCCAGAATCAGTCTCCATATTCTGGGCCTGAAAATGGGAAAGGACAATCACTCAGTTTATGGGGCTCATTCACAAGGCCTACCTGCAATTAAGAGAAGGTTTGGGGGAAAAAACCAAAACTGCTTAGAAAAACAAGAAGCAAAGGGTGACTAAAATATCTTACGGGAAAGAGTTATACAGGCAAAATGCTTCTGAAAATAAAATAATGTTATAGAAATGCAATGGATCAGTAAACTCTCCCTTGAACCAACTTAATATCTGTAAAATGTCTCACAGTAATAAACTAAATCAAAGCATTAAACTTACACTGGGAGTGCAAAATGGTGACATCCATTGTACTTTGCAATACAGTTTTCTTTTGCTGTTAAATCTCATTTAAATACTTAACAAAGTATTCAAAAATAAATTTTACCAACCCCTTGAAACACTGGTTTTCAGCTCAGAGTGGTTACCTGACAATTCAAGCAAACTTTTTTTTCTGAAACTGTAGGACATTCACTTTAGTTTTGACTATGGTGGTTATTGTTTCTTCAGACTGGGATAAAAATAAAATAAAACATCAACAACTGTCTTATGCAGAAAATAGTGTACATCATGGCCATGTCCTTGTTCTGTAACAATGTTCATAAAACTAGTAGGTGCATGTAAAGTTTTAATAAATATTTTGTGAGCTCAACAGAAGTGATTCATCAGAATATCTAAGAGCTGTGGCTTCTAGACACAGATAAACCTATAGGAAATATGAAAGCAGCCATTCTTATAACTTACATTCCATGTCTGACTACCACTCCTTTTTGCAATATTTAAAACAACTCCACCTGGTTCTTACTATTTAGTTGTGCACCCTACCTGTCACAGTGAAATATGCTTACTGCTACAGAAGCAGGTCCAATGTATTAGGTTAAACAGTGTTAGGTTAAGTAGTTGTTGCTTAGGTCTGAAACCAGCTAACCATAAAGAACATCAGTCTCAAAATATAAACTAAGGACTAAATCTTCACTGGGTCTGAACCAGCTGGACTCCAACTGGTTATTTTAGTGGAAGTGATTGAAAACTATGTTCCAGGCCACCTGTCTTTATGTTAAAGCTTTATGGAGGATATCAAGCCAGCATATTACTTATATAAGTAAGAAACAATCTCAGCATGCTGTAGATGAGCCCTGGGTTTATGGCCTGTGGTGGCAGGACACTGTCAGCTAGAAGGGAACAATTCTGCCTACAGAAACTAAAACAAACTGTAAGGAAAAGCGTCCCTCTCTAGAGTACTCAATTTATTTAGAGGGTCCTAGTTCAGATTCTATTCAACAATTTGCCAAGTCAAACCAAATATCAAGACCGAAAAAGCAAAGGAGCAAACCAGCTTTCTATGCTTTTTGGAAAACAACTTCCTTCCTTTATGACCTTGACAGTGTCACCATTCCTTTACAAATTTTTTGTCTCAATTAAACTAAGTTGTGTCTATTGCTGAGTTTGTGAAAAATCTTTCTGGGGATTCACCCAAATAAAAAATCATATTCCTGACTGACTGAATGATAGACATATAAACCATGGATGTAGGATATGGTAGGATCTCTTCCATGAAAGACTCACATGTAAGTTGTGATGTACAAATACAATTTAATGTTTTCCTCTGTTTTGCTTTGCTCTTTTAGGGTTTCATTTTGAAGCTGCCATAATATCTCCATAACAAATGTTCACTGCAGCCTTGACACAGATTAAGGCAGGGCCTGCTCCAGCTCATGCCAATAGACCATGATATTTGGGAAAATCTTGGGACTCTGTATGAAAGGGGAAGATATTCAGATCCCTACCCCAATAGTCATATGGTCAACTGAGACTTGGGATCCCCCTGAAAATATTTAAATTTCTGCTTTTGACAAGAATGCCAGCTATGCCCCTTTTACGTCATCTAAATACCTAAACAGGTAAAAATACTACAGCTACAACCTTTTCTCTTTTACAGCTTGAGAACTACATTGTGGAAAACATGAAATCAGAGATGGTGCAGCTGCAGCAGAATGCTGTGCAGAACCACACTGCCACCATGCTCGAGATAGGGACCAGCCTCCTCAGCCAGACAGCAGAGCAGACAAGAAAACTCACGGATGTTGAAACCCAGGTATGTTCCCAGCGTGGTTTTCAAAAAGCTGTTAATTGCAGAGAACATTTCCCAAACTCTTTCCTTTCTAATGCATTACCGCACAAAACATTTCAGCACAGGGGTCCAGGAAACACACTTTGCTTCTTGGTAATAGCAGCACTGATGATTGACCCTTGTTATGTGTCTTTCTTTTGATTTCATTTGGTTCGTATATTTAGCTCTTTGTCTGTAACAAAGGTAGGACTGCCCAGGAAACTAGACCAGCATTTGACTTTCTATAAACAACTACCTATTGTCAATGATGCAAGTGTCAGGCTAAATAATGAGTAAGAGGTTAACCATAGCTTTTGATCTTCATTGTTGTTGCTGTATATCAATCATTTCCCAATTTTTAAAGCTCTGTTAGGACAACAAAAAAGGACAAATCATAGATTGCTCTGCAAATGTCAATGATTTCAAACAAAAATAAGCCACTGAACTGCCAACACCACAAAAGAGAATGCAGGGGAAAGCTAAAGTAGGAGGTCTATTTACAAAATAGCAGATGCAACACATTGACTTCATTCCAAGTACTATTGCACTTTTCTGGTTTATGCATGCTTTGTAAGAATGCATGTTTGAGGCATGTCTCTTGTTCTTTCCATTGAAATGAAGCTTATTTGGCAGTCACCTTGCCTTTTTCTGCTGATCTACTACTATGCTACAGTAAACAGAGTGCCAGAATATCAGCTGGTACTTATCAGTGTGGCTTGATTGAGTTCATCTGCACCAGCTGAGCAGCCGAGGTTAAAAAAGGATTTAGAAACACAATTTTAGACAAATCATCAAATCAGAATGAAATGATTATATTATGCTGCTAAAACAAAATATCCAGGACAATATAAACATTAATGTTTTTCATTTATCCTTAAGGTGCTAAATCAAACATCCAGACTCGAAATTCAGCTACTGGAAAATTCACTGTCAACGTACAAACTAGAAAAACAGCTGCTACAACAGACACATGAAATTCTAAAAATTCATGAGAAAAACAGGTAAGAGTGAGTAGTTGGTGTCTTTCTCTGTTCATTACAAAGTGGCCTGTGTACACTTTGTTTTAAGCCACTGATGAAAGGAGCAAATATGGTAAGTGGACAGCATAGGTAATATTTATGTAGTCACTAAAATACCAGGGGTGTGAACTTACACTATATTATGTCCTGTATGATAAATGTAAACTGATTTTTGCTACTTTTTGCATTCACTGTAAATTTACTTCTTACTTGTTTCATTACAACTTAGTCATATGACCACGGTTCCTGCAATCTAGAAGGATTGAGATAACTTTTAAGTGTTTTCAAGAAGAAAAATATTAATATTAAATGATGAGATTTTCAACTACCTTAAAGTGCATCAGAAACAGAAAACCTTCATTATTTCATCTTTCTAATTTTAATAGATTCACAGTTAAGACACATAGAAAGATCTCTCCCTCTTTTTGTACTAAATTATCTATAGCAAATTGTAAGCATGCTCTATTTTAAGAAGTCAATGGTAAACATTTGGGGTTTATGTTTAAGCTGATGAAAAAAACATTTAGCAACACAACTTTTTCAGCAGTAAATTGAGTTAGGAAGCAGTTCCAGTGTTCCCTTTCTGTCACAGAGGAACTCAGCACGTGAAGTCACTAGGCTTAGCAATTTAGTATGTCAGAGAGCATGTGTGGTGAGCTGACCTTGTCTGGGATGCCAGACGCCCACCCAGACACTCTCTCTCCCCCTCATCATCAGAGCAGGGGGAAAATATGATGAAAAACTCGTGGTTGAGATAAAGACAGGGAGATCACTCATCAGTTACTGTCATGGGCAAAACAGCCTTATTTACTACCAATTAATAACAGTGTAGGATGGTGAGAAACAGAAACAAACCCCAAAAGACCTTTCACCTCTACCACCACTTCTTCCCAGGGTCAACTTCACTCCTGATTCTTCTATGTGCCCCCTGAGCAGAGGGATGAGGAACTGGGGCTGTTGACAGTGCACAACACTTTGCCTTGCCTTCTTCCTCATGTTTTTTCCATTCTCTAGCTTGGTTCTTTCCCACATGCTTGAGTACTTCAGGGTAAGAATGCTCCATATGGGCTCTCCACATAGATATGTCTTCCTTCCAGACATACCTGCTCCAGTACAGGGTCCTCCATGGGAAATATCTGCTCCACCATGGCCTCTGCCACAGGCTGCAGGGTTGTGCCTCCTTCCTTCCCCTTCTCTGATCTTGCTGTCTGCAGCATTGTTTCTCTCCCCTTTTCCCTCACTGCTCACACTGTACAGCTGACTGGAACCAGCTGTGCCCAGCATGGGGCAACTCTGGCCTTTCCTCACAGCAGCTGCACCTGGGCACTGGCACCCAGGACAGTGGGAAAAGCTGCTCCCCTTCCAACTGCTCTGCACCATCCAATGCACTGTGCCTCTGGAATGCACAGGTGTGAGCAGGGAGGGCAGGGAGAGCTCTGACTCCTCAGCCTTACTCTCAGCTCCCTTCTGGAAAGAACAGCAGTGAGGTCAGTCTAGGACTAAGGTTTCTTTTTCCTCTGTCTACATTTGATATTGAAATGAGGCAAACAGCTTTTAAGACAAGGCAGACACTGAAGCATGGGATACAAGCTGCAGAGGATTCTTTTAACTGAGATCAGCCAGTCTTCCAAAGAGAGCAGTGTGGCCCCATGCTGCTGGACAGGAATTGGCAGCTGAGGCAAAAAACCTTGCCCAGGGTTATGCATAAGGCAGACTAGCACCATGGTGGGGAAGAGGCTGCAGGGTAAAGAAGGCAAAATACAAGTAATTATAAAATAGGAAATATTGTTACAAAGCAGTGTGTTTGTTAAATGTGCCTAGTTGCAAAGCTGGTTGAATAATAGGTCATTATTGCTACTGATTATGAAAAGAATGTGTTTAATCAAAAAGCTGTTTGTAACCAGCATTTGTTATTCTGAAGAAATTCTATGACATTTAAAACTATTGAACTCCACAGATGTCCCTTAACCAAATAGAAATGTGAATAAATTAGTATGGGATTAATTTTGTCTTCAGCAATCTCAAAAATAGGTAATTCACCTAAACTGCTTGTGTGGGCTCTCCCTGTAATCCGCAGGAAGATTGCGTATGGGCAAGGGGCAGTTAATTCTACATATTTTACAAATTTATTTCAAAATTGACTTAATTCAAGCATTACTTAAGTACAAATATAATATATAAGTACTTGTACTTTTATTTGCTGCAATATGGTTAGCAACAAAATTTTGTTGGCTGCTTAAGAGACTGAATTTTGCATACTTAATCATCTGGATTTGTTTATTTATTTACCTTAGGAATGAATCAGAGTAAAAAGCCTTCATGTCAGTAAACAAATAAGCCCTACTTGAATTGACCTTTGACTTGGCTGACATTATGATAAAATGGTTTTTGAAAAGTCAGAAGAAAAGGAGGGCTTTTTAAAAGCACATTTTTTGTTGTTTGTCTCAGAGGTATAGGTATCTGTGGATAGATGCAAAAGCACACAGAATTTCATTTTGTGGCAAAAAAAGGACCTGGCATGCATTGTGGGGCTCTTTTAAAGTCTGCTCGGGTCTGATAAAATTAGGGAGAAAGCAGTGTAATAATTACACTAAAATATGGATCATCCACTCTGCTATCATCAACTACCCCTCACAAAGAACTATGTAGTCTTGGCCTTGCAGGTTCTAAACTTGAAATCAACCATGTGTGTGCCAGGTTGACTGTGGGACAGATCTTGGTGATCTCAGCAGATACCAGGCTGCTGGACATGCCAGAGATTTTAGCTTGCTTAAATTTAAACAATATTTGCAGATTACTCATCAGGCTGCTTTTAGTAGCTATTTGCAGTTAGGTACTCATAATCCCTCTCCATATCACTTTCAGACCAATAAATAGAGAAAATTCCTTATGTGTGTGGACTAAGCTTTTTTGGAAAGGTTCTTTCTTTTGCAGTACATTTACAGCACAGTGAGAACTAGAGTAGGAGCTATTGTCTTTGTAAAAACAATCAAAAGAGATAGTATGCTGTGGGGTGATAAATTCTTTCTCTGTGCTGAAATTTCCTCTATGTAAAATAAAAATTAAGATATGAATCGCATTCATAGAACTGAATTTTGGATGAAAGTAATGCAAAATCTTATAGTAACAATAATTGATCACTGATATACTACAGTAACTTGTGTATTATCCTTAAATAAAACTAACACTGTATATGAACAAGGGACCAGTGCATGTTCTTTAGATGAGAAATATGTCTATTCTTGGCCTTTCTCTTTACTGCCTGTCTCTGCTCAGAAGAGGGGCCAATTTTTTTTCTTTTTATTCCACTGAAATGGAAGATATTCCATAGTGTAAGTAGAGTCACATTTGCCTTAGAATCATGCATCTATTGAGTGTTCTCATGGCATAAATAATTTGGTTTTGTGGGTTCCCACCCACCATAATGTAAATGGTGGTTTGTTCCATTGCCATTTTTTTCCCACAAGAGCTTTCTAAATGCTATTTTGATTTATTCTTGAAAGATTTCCCTTCTTAAGTGCCTTATGAACCCCCTTTCTTTTTTTTCCCCAGAGTGTACCAGCTGCATTTAATTTATAGCATGCCATTTGTTTAAATGTGCAAGTGTAAAAAAACTTTCTATTTGCTAAAATGAAACAAATGAGGTAAAATATAATGGAATTCTGGATCTTCCATCAACAAATACTAGAAGTGAAATTTAAACGTAAAATCTTGCTTGAATTTGCAGAAAATAATACTGGATTAACACACTCAGTGCAAGAATTGTTGTATGATATAAAAAGCAAGGACTCGAGGATGGCTCTTGAGTGTCTGTCTGACTGTGAAAGATGAGGAAACACAATATGTCTGAAATGTTTTATTTGAAGGTTGTGTACATACTAAAAAGATAAACCCCAATTTTACAGTTCACTTGTGTGATTTCAATGGAATTATCTTGTCACTGATATAAAAAGCAGGCTTACTGTGCTAAGTGACTTCTTACTTTACTGGCTCTGAGAAGTATGGGGACACATTTTCATATTTCTATAAACTGATCAGACAGTATCAGACTCCCAAGACAGTATGAGAGGTCAGCACATAACAACATAGGGAAAATTACACTCACCTAAAAAGAAGTTGTCTCACCCTTTCTTTGGTTAAATAATGTTCTTGCACTCAAAAATAAGCAGTGAAATCCTCAACCCATTTGTTTTCTCATACATATATAATAAAAGAAACCTACTTATGTAAGGCCAAATAAGTGTGACATTACTTGTCTTTAATTATTGAATAGCTCAACAAAATATGTTTTATCTGTATATCTAATAAATCATAATTTTTTAAAGATTATTGTAATGCTGAAAAATGTCCATCTGCAAGGTCTAGTCAATATCCTGTTCTCATATGTCTAAATGGAAGATTCTGAAAACAAAGATTTAAAAAAAAATCTCTTAAATTTCTGTGGTTTGGAGTGGATTAGTGATTAAACTACTTAGGCAGTTTGTCTAAACCAGACTTTCCTTCCCCCTTGGACAGCTACCAGAGTGTTTCCTACATGTTCTACTCCATCACCTTTCAAAATGACAACAGCTTTCACTAGAAGTCATTCTTTGACTTCTGTATGGGTATTCTACCCTCTCCACCAAAACTACATTAGACATTGAGACATAGCTAACCTTTAGAAAAATTAAATTTGTCTGGGTTTGGGATCTCCTTGTGTGTGTGTGTGTGTGTGTTTGATTTTAAATTAATATTGTCCTAGATAATGACTCCAAAATGTATATTATCAATGGGTGATATTCGTATTTATTCATCTTAATAGTGCTTTTTTTATTCACAAATTTATTCTGTCCCCCAAATACCTGATTTATTTCCCCAAAATGAAGACTCCAATTATAAAAAACCCCCACATATATGTGTGTTTATGTGTGCATCTTTATAAATAAATAGATGTATATTTATATGATGCGTCTGGTGAATGGTGATTTCTTTTTATTGTGTTGTAGTTCCCATGAATGTTTCATATGTTTAAATTAATAGTATTTTTGAAAATTTAGAAATTTCAAACTTTTAAGAATTGTATAGGAATTTAAAATGTATAGGAAATTATTACAGGAACCTTACTGCAAAAAAAGAGCCATAACATTTTACTGGGAAGTGTTATAAAAGAATGTTTCAGTCAGCCTTTTGAGGATGTTGGACTGATTCATACAGAGAGAGCCTTCTTTCCATTTTCGTTACTATTTTGTGCCAGCAATTGCCATTAATGAAAAATATTAAAAACATTTTAATTTTAACTCTGTCTTCTCGATTCTTCTTTAAAAATTTCAGAAAATATCTTTACCAAGCACTCAGCAAAGTTATTTATTAATGGTATTTGTCTGTTAGAAGTTGTCTGATTTTACAAAAAAGAGGCAACAGAGTGATCTCGCCACAGTTAAAGAAACCCTAAATATCTTTTTAGTCACTTTCAATTTGTTTCAAGATTATTTTGAACTTCTCATCACTTTTTAAAGTGATCTATAACAAATATTAATATAACAATACAAATGAATAATTCTGGCCATATTGGAGTCAAAAGCCATAAGAGCAGCTTTTCTCACGCTATTGAAGGATTTCTTCCTTTTGGAACAGATCAGTTCAGAAATCCCCAATCTGTGTGAAGACTTTGCTTTTGTCCATTTGGAGATTTGACCAAAGTTTTCTCATTGTTTCATAGTAAAACAAAAATGAGTGTTTTGGACTTCTCCCAGGAATACAGGGAGTTGTCCTATCCTCAGGACTTACTTTTATCTGATACAGATTTATGGACAGAGAAAGCTAATTGCATAAATATATAAACATTCCTGAAAATAGCATAGTTTTGCAGTTTATAATTACAGGGCTTTTAATCTATGTAAAAAACAAAAGGAAGCAAACACTATGACGCTTCCATCTTTCCACCACATGTTGACACACCACTCAGAAATATTAGGATGTATTATTATTAAAGCCATAAAACATCTGCTTCCTGTCTGTCTCTGTAGATGCCAAACTGTGGAGCTCTAAACTTTGTCAGCTTCTCTTTTCTTGCTCGACATGGCCAGTGCTGCCACAAATAAGATTCTCATCCCCCTAAATTCATTGTGGCCTTAGGAAGGCCACAATGAGAAACAAATAATGCAATGCATAAATTCAAAGGCTCTTTCTTTGACATGAAATCATTCAGATATAGAATTTTTTTAGTTGTGGACACACAGATAGGATACTGTGGAATTAAGGAAATACATTGTACTGTGCTATATGGATAAAGGGAACTTTTTTGTCTTTACTTGCTATATAACTATAAAGCTATATTCTGCCTTCCTGAATTACATCTTCCCTTGCACTGAAAATACACAACATTTTGATGGACTGTAAGATGTCAGACTGGAATGTGGCCCCTCATGTTCTACTAGAGACTGTATTCTGCCACCTTTTTCCTATCCCAAGTGCATTGATGTAATTAGTCTATCAGAAAAGTTACAATCTGGAGTCACATTCAGGATTTCAATAATTTCTGTGAAACATTATCAGTGAATAGAACTATTCTGTGGATAGAACTGATAAATTTCAAAAGGAAGTGGGTTTGTTTGACAATATTTTATGACTAGAACTAAATCTATCTGAATATTTTTCAATTGCTTCTGCCAAACTAAACTACATCTGACTTTCTGCATAAGAAAGTTCAAAAGCTACCACATAAATATTCTCAAAAAAATCCATGTGAATCTAGACTGTGATGTTTAATGTTAGTGTTCAAGTGATGAAAAATCAGCCACAGGTCTGATAAGGTGCTAAAATAATTTATAGTCTTTGGCTTCAAAATCCATTTTTTTTTCAGGGTGTAACTTTCTACCATCTTATTTCAGTCCACTAAATCTTGCTATTTTCTTTCTAATTAATGAGCTTTTTAAAATGAGATATATTCTCCTTTGTGTTTGAGACCCCACAAAAATGCATTTTCCATCACATCTTTACTTTTTTGCTCCCTTTACCCAGATGCTTCTAGATATATTGATTTTTAAAAGTATGTTTTCTTCAGGATCTTTGTAAATTCCACATTTATAATATTTCAGAAAAAAAAAAAGCTACTTAAAAAAAATTGATCTCACTCTAGCTTGCACAGCAAATTTTGGTGCCTGAATTTAATCTTTGCATTGTTATCATCTCTAACAGCTCATATTAAGGCTCAATGATATAGACTAGAAGCAACTCCATATGGATTTTATTACATTCCCCTGTTAGGTTAAATGACCTAAAATTATGCAGGCATTTTGCCACTGATCTATTATCCAGAAGTAAAAACAAAGGTAGAGAGAGAATGCAAATAAATAAAAGCTAAGACTGACTTGAGCAGGAAGCAGTTTTTTGGCAAGTTTATAACCACCACTTGGTTCATGGGCATGAGAAGCACAAATTTTGGTGTATACAACAGAAACCCCAAAGAGAAAGAAGCGGCAAGACTGAATTAACTTCTTTATCTAATCTTTATCTTTATCTAATACTAATACATTCTTTCTGCTAAATTCCCACCACAGCAACAAAGCACTCTCCTGGAAAAACTTATTGTTCATGGCTGACAGATATTAGCTGTCCTCTAAGTCTACACCACCACTATTTTTCTAGATGTAATCTGATATGCCTTTGATCTTGGTAAATTGAACATTTCCAGCACAGGACAGAAAGGGTACTAGAAAAAGAATATTAATCCAGAGAAAGTATTTCTATACATATGCAAAATTCTTTATAAAAATTGATGTAAGCAGGTCACATGACATGATGCCCAACAATTTTCTGCCTGAGGAGCCTTTTCTGGAACAACATAGCTGGGGAGTGTTAGTGGGATATGTCGACTCAAGAAAAAAAACGGAATCCTACATTAAAATACAAATTGCTGGTTTACCTTTTGGGAAAACAGTATTAGTGTTAATGTGAAAGCAGGTACTGCTCATCTGGTGTGAGAGTCTTATCCCAACTTCACAGACTGCATCAAAAAATACATTTATTGTAGTTTTTGTACATTTTATTAGTACTTTTACTCCTCCATAACTTATAATGCTTATCTTTCACTGAGTGACAAGGCCCTTCACAAGCTCTTCTGCAGTTTGCCCTGATTTTTGTCTCACCATATTGACCCATTCATATTACCAACAATACCCTGCTCTTCTCCCTCTTCTGCCCTTTAAGCATTGCAACATGCAAATATCACAAAATGCAGTCTTGGAGGTCAGTTATGGTTGACTCCTTGACAGACTCAGTGGGCTGAATTTCTAGATGTGACACATTTTAGAATTATTGATTTAGGTAGTGAATTATACACTGAAAAATGTTCTGGTTTCTGTATTATAAACTGTGTTGGCATTAAATAATATCTACTAATTGTTTTATTTCATTTTAGTTTACTTGAACACAGAATTCTAGAAATGGAAGAAAGGCACAAAGAAGAGCTGGCCACTTTGAAGGAGGAAAAAGAGAACCTACAAAGCTTAGTCACACGACAAAGCTACGTAATCCAGGAACTAGAGAAGCAGTTAAACAAGGCAACAAGCAATAACAGTGTTCTGCAGAAACAGCAGCTTGAATTGATGGATACAGTTCACACCCTGATCACCCTCTGCTCCAAGGAAGGAGGTAAGAAAGTGGCATTATAAAACATTAGAAGTACTAGGAAATTTCTTGTGAATTAAGGCCTGAATTTTTGAAAAAGCAAAACTTATTTGTTTTATTCTAAGAAAGAAAAAGACATTATAATTGAGGAGAAAAGAGCTGATGAGAACCCACAAATCAAGTAAAGTTCAGGCAGTGCTGAGGCTGACCCTTCTACCGACAGCCATACTTGATTCTTTTAATTTAATGTCATTGAGTTTTTAACTCTTGACTATATCAGATATAGGCCAAAATGACATTGCCTTTGCACTAGCAATACTGATTTGTTCCTCTGAGTATGTCTCCTTCCGCTGGAAGTAAGCCAACCAACCATGGTTCTTAACTTTACAGCTGTTTGTACCTCATCTACTCTTAACTTGCTTTTCAGTCCATGGAGAAAACAGGCTACTAACCAAAGGAAAGTAATTCAGAGTTTTTTACGTGTGTATGGGTCATAATATTGATGATTTTGGATATAGACTCTTATGGTGCTATAGGTAGACAACAAAAAGACAAATCTCTTCTCTTGAATTACATTTCATTTGTAATAAGAGATCATTTTTTCTCTTCCTGTGCTTTGTTTGTTTCTGGGTACTCCAAACAAAAAAGGTAGAAATAACTTTCTTTGAAAGAAGGGTTCAGCAAAGACTCCATAGGACAGTTTTCGTCTAGTGTCTTTCTTAATAAACAGTTTTCTTACTGAAACAGAGACTGAAATTTAGATAGAATCTCAATTTTCAAATGCCAAAGACACTGCAGAATGTCTTAAGAAAGAAATTCCTTTCACCAGAACTGGTTGAGTGAGACGGGAGGAGACCACTGTGAAAAATGGAAATGGTAGACTTGGAAGAATGAAAAACTCTGAAAAACAAGGCAAAACTATACAGAAATGAAAATATAAAAATCCTTGTGAGAAAGGTACAGGATAAACACAGAGAGAAACTGTAGATATGTGAGTTGTGATAGTCCTTTTGCAATTGTGGAAGCCTGGATCAAAGAGTTCCCTGAGAGGTACCAGAAGTCCGAAGAGCATAATAGATTATTGTCATTCTACAGCTCTAAGTGCCATAAACAAAAAGATAAAAAGCAAAATACCAAAATGAAACCAGCAAACAACTACCAAATCATTATTCAGTGCTCTCTCTGAGAGGCAGAAGACATTCTAGATCAATCAATCTATTCAGCTCAAGGCAATGTGGGTTTTCTCTCTGCTATATATTCCCATGCAACTTGTGTGGCTTAAATATAAAGTGGTCCAGTCATGAGGATTGCATCTCTAACTTTGGAAGTGTTGCATGCTTGGGCCAGAGTTGATAGAGTACTTTTTTTTTAAGAAAAAACTTTTCCTGTTCTCATGTTCATTCTAAATGTTCCCTTCTGCTCATTCTGTTATATGGTTCCCTAGCATTTTGAATTAAATAACATGTTTCATAGTAGGCTGTTCTCATATCAATAGAGAAACATTGTGATGCAATGCAAATCCTTTATTATGTTTTATGGCCTTTTGGCAAAGAAACCTGGCAAGGCTGTGTCCAGAGTGTTCTAATAAAGCTCAGGAGTATTTTAAAATCAATATCAAAATGAAAGATATATTATTCTCATACAGAGATATATAGCAAGTTCTTTTAAGCTTAAAAAGGTTTTCTAACAATCTTGAATATGATTCAAAGAAAAAAAAACAACAAACAAACCAACATTTTCCCTAAACTTAGTTTCCTCAGCTGCTTCTTATAAAAACTTTGAATGAGGAATACAGAAGTGAGTGTTTCAAATTGGACTCCTGGGTACAAATTCAGGTGCCTGAAACTCTGAGTTTTCAATGGTCTTTTTAACTTCTGAGGAACTGTGGAAGTAAATTATACTTAGCACAGTTAAATGCCTAAATATAACTTTAATAACCTACCTTAGTCCTTGATTTTGGACTCTATTACCTTTTGTGTATTATCATGTTCGGAATTTTCCTTGGATACATTTGTTCTTTGAGGAGAATAACTTAACAAGAAATGTTAAAGGGAAGAAATGTTTCTTTCTTATTGTCTGATAAAGTCTGACCAATATTTTTGGTAGGTGCATTCACAGCTGAAGAAGTAGTCAGATAGTTTAAGTTAAAAAAATATTTTCCTGGAGTACAAGACCACTCTATTGAAAACTAAGTACTAGAGGTTGTGCCAAAAATTAATGCCAACTTCAGTCTATGCAAATATATGTTGAAGGTGGAAATGTAAGCATGTTGGGAAGTACCACTGGAGATACTCTAAATTCACACCAAAATACGAAGTTTGGGTAGTCTCATAAATCTTGATCTGTGCACTAATGGTCAAAACATAAAATACTCTGTGAGAACTGGTGTTTCTTGGGAAATGGAGAATAACAAAAAGTGATACATAAATCAGTTGCACCTCTTCTGTCTTAAACTTCGGTAAATATCAGTCATCTAATTTCATAAGGGATATAGCAGAAATGGAAATGGTCCAGAAAAGAATAGGGCAATGGAAAAATTAGAGTCCTGAAACAATTTTCGTATGAGGAGAGAGAGCTGTAGTATACAGAGCTATTAGGTGGGAAAGAAGATAGTTGGAATGCTGTTCTGGAAATGCACAAAATAATTTATGATAGAGAGAAAAGGAATAGCCAGTAACACTGAGAAGTATTTACCATTGATACAAGAGAGGACTTGAGTAATTTAGGTAAAGGTTACTAGATATCATTGAGGTTGATAAATATTTTTTAATTATTAGAAAGCTCTAGATATAGAAAAGGATGGGTCCTCTTAAGAACTTTGGGTCTCTAACAGGGACACCCATCTTTGACAGAAAGCACAACCTAAGTGAGACATCAAGTCCAGAAAGCCAGATTGTCAAAGATGAGTGGTATAAGCATGAATAACAGAGTTGAGAGGAATTGCAAAGTGTCTAAATCCTGAGAATGGCTTTAAGTACAGATTTTGTCAGATTTTGTCAGATTTTTCTTATTACAAATTTAAGTCACTATAGATTATCTTACATTTACACCGTGGTATTTTTAAAATTGTCTATCCATCCATCCATCTATCCATCCATCCATCCATCCATCCATCCATCCATCCATCCATCCATCCATCCATCCATCCACCCATCCACCCATCCATCCATCCATCCATCCATCCATCCATCCATCCATCCATCCATCCATCCATCCATCCATCCATCCATCCATCCATCCATGTGTAAATTCTCTCCCAGGATAAGTCACAGAAAGGAAAATTATTTTCTTTCTCTTGCAAGTCATAGTATTGAAGAGTTTCCCATTCATGAAAGTGAAAATTATAATGTAGCTAAACCAATTAATTTCAAACCAATCTGGTGATAATCAATTTTTTTTGATTACAGAACATAAAGTACATTTATTCCAATAATTACATAATCTTATCACAAGACTTATTTTTAAATTAATTAAAATAAATTGGGACACTATCTGAAGCTTTCCTGCTAGGAGCCTATGAATAATATAGCTGGGTAATATAGAGATACAGGTCTGAACAGAAACTGATTTTGTTCCGTTAAACAGTCTGAGGAGTTAATAAACTCCCTAGAACTGGTTGAAAACCCTAAGAAATCTGCTTTGGTGTTTTCACTGTGCCTAGACATATATTAGGAGAATTTCTGAAGACTATAAAAGAAATGAGAAAGAGAAAAAAAAACCCAAACCAACCAGACCAGACCAAACAAACAAGCAAACAAAAATAAAAACCCCTCAGAAAACCAACTGAAAAGTAAAAGCAACAAAAATGAAAAAAAAAAAAAATTAAAATATAGGTGTATCTAAATAGAAAATACGGTTCCCATTTTCAGTGTCAGTTTTGGTACAGACCAGTTTGGGGACGAGGGCCACCTGTAAAACTTGGAATTGTTTGCAAGTTCAGTTTCCAAAATACCACCCACCTCTCTCCCAGTGTGAGCAATTCTAGAGTTTCAGTTGCATGTAATCCTTCAAATAGACACTCTAAAAGGTCACAAAACCTACAGAGAGTCAAATAAATGCAGGGTACCATGGAGACTCACACGTCTCTATTTACGTGTCTGTGGCTAAACACACTTGTCACATTGTCCCTGTATATTTGTATATTTTAGGCAGGGCCAAAAATATCTTCTAGTAAATTACTACAGAAGAATTTCTAAAATAGATGCACCTTCAGACACTAATCTTCCCAAGAAAATGGTTGTTCTATATGGTGAATATAAAAATAACTATTTAAAGATTAAGTAATCTCCAAATTAAAATATAGATAAATGCATGAAATTTTTACTTTTCAAAAAAACAAACAAACAAAAAAAAAAAAAAAAAAAAACAAAAACTTTCTAAGTACCTCAGAATTGTACTTGCCACATCAGAAAAATTATTTATGGGGAAGATATGGAGTGCTAAAATAGACAGTCACATGAATATTACTCAAAAAACCCTCCTCAATCCCAAAACAAATCATATGCTACAAATTATGTTAAGCAGTAGATAATACAATCAAAGATGTGCATGCAAGTTCAAACCTATTCATTCAGAAAGTATTCTGGTCCACTGGGAAATTATGTTTCAAGCCAAAAGTCAGAAAAGGTGCCCAGTCAAAAATACAAAACACAGTATAAGAAAATTTATTGAATTTCTATTGTGTTAAAGATAATTTGCATAACTTGTGATAACTGCCTAGGTAGTCCTACCCACAGGATTAAGGGATGTAAAATTCAGTGGGAAAGCGTATTTAACCATAAATTTCTTTTTGTTTTCCTATAAGATTTTTCTTTGGTTGTCTTCCAGACTGCATAATAATGTACCTTGCTAAAATATTTGGCCTTACCTCAGAAAACTGATGGAACAGTAGAGAAAGTTTTGTCATGAATGTCTGGTTTTGTGACCTCTTAGTAAAAGAGAAATGAAGAATTAACTTTCTCTTAAATGCTGACAAGATGCTAAGACTAATTCTAAAAAAAATACATGTATATGCTAAGAATTTGCCTCTCCAGCAGTGCCTATTGACTTCATAAAGTAAATAACATGGTTAGTGTGTCTGGCATTTCAGAAAAGGTACAATTCTCCTAGTTTATAGTAGGAAAAATAAATACATCCAAAAGTTTATTTTAATGGAATTCATGTTTTTTAAAGGCATAGCAATTAATTTATTTTTTTTAATTGAATAATAATCTATTCTACTTCTTAGTCCAAAGTTGATGTGATGTAAAAATTTATTCGGAAGTGACAAGAGTGAGAATAGACTGAGAACTTCAAAGATATGACCTGAAGGTTACAGACTCAGGGAAAACTCCATTGACAGAAGCAGAATTGCCTCAGCAGTGATGCTGGCCTTCTTCATTAGACAGACTTCAAAGACACCTTTCATAATGCAGGCTAGTATTAAAAAAAAAAACAATAACCCAAAAGTTTTAAAACCCACAAAATCCAAAAACCCAACCAAAACCACAAAAAGCCAAATCCAAACCAAATCTAAAATCCTAGTGGGAACACAGGACAGGAAAAGACAACAGTAGTTTTAAATATTAGTGTTTTGAAAATTTTCTATATTATATATATTATATTGATTCAGCCATGCATCAGAATGCAATAATGAGGATGTTTAAATCCACTCGACTTTAGCAGTGTAGAAGAGCAAGGTTTTATGATACAGGTCTTAAACATTTTTCTTCTGTTCATGCAAAGAATAATATCGGTATTCATCTGAGACATACTTTGAGGTGACAGCTTGTTTTTTCTGATATTGTTTGCCTATAAATATTTCTTTCCTTAAGC
The DNA here is from genome assembly GCF_009819885.2 of Catharus ustulatus. Lineage (NCBI taxonomy): Eukaryota > Metazoa > Chordata > Aves > Passeriformes > Turdidae > Catharus > Catharus ustulatus. Next base: position 143,271,129 of record NC_046221.1, on the reverse strand, counting down.
CCATGTATCCTCTTGTACCTCATCCTTGAATTATTAAGGTTTTTTTCAACATGATGAGACATAACTGGTGAGGCAGAAATTTAAGACTGTGTCACATCAATCACTTCATTATTTTTCTTTCAAAACATAAAAAAATCTTTTGTGCCAGGTGCACAGAAGATTCTGACCTGCTTTGGCTGAAAACTGTAGGTTTGAGGTGGATCAGAATTGTGCTTGAAGCATCATTTAAGAAATGAGCTCATGAATGAAATGACAGACATTTTTTTCTTATACTGGAAATTGAATTTTAATTATCAATTTGTTCTAATATACTGCAGTGTAATAGCAAAGTATGATGCTTCCCATATACTATTTTTTTTTTTTGAGAATAAATTGAAAACCTCAAACTTGAAAAAGTTAGAATGCCTGCACAGAAGCTCTAAACGAAATCCAGTTAAAGGCACTGGCCTGCCACACTTTTTAACTTCCTCAAAGATGTCAAAGCAGATATCTTAGGTTAAGGTTGACATTATGTGTTCAAGATAATGGAAAACATCAATTTTCTTAGTTTCTCTCTACTTCCTTCATTTTTAGAGATTTTATGAGTGTGTGGTTTTTATTTTTATTAAGATATCTTAAAGCATAACAGAAATACTTTCAGTTTAAAAAGCGATCAGAAGATCACAATCAGAAAATGTTCACTGGCAATTCACAAATCTCACTATTCGAAAGATACATTCCATTACGTGATCTACTCTTATTTATATTTTGAAAGCTGGAGAAAAACTGAACCTTTCTTTTGCACTCGGTGTCAGGGAAGAGGTGTCCTCTTACTGTGGCTGGATCCTGTGGAGCAAATGAACTGGAAAGGGCTGCAGGGCTGCAGTCAGAGGCTGGTCTGGCTTTGTGCAGTCGTGCAGATGGTCACACATCAGCACCAGCTTTTGCGTTTCTTGTCTTTTCTGTTCAGGTACTACACAGTTCCTGTTTTCTTTATTGATATGCACTTTTCAGAGATGCTCAGAAAGCTCTATTGGAGAGGTTTTTGGGGTCAGTCTTATCTGACAAACCTAACATTTTTTGGAATTCGGGTCTGGACTTCTTTTAGAACAAAGTCACTTCTGACCAAGTGAGTTGTTTTGCGATGAGGTGATTTACAACTACAAGTACCCTTTTTCTCCATATTATCTGTTAAAAGGTAATGAGGTTAGCACTGATATTTATATGATCACTAGCTGCATTGTTTTTTCTAAAACAACAAAAAAATATCAATTCCAAATCATCATATTTTAAAAATAAAAATATTTTCATATCTTACCTAGGCAAGAATACCTTAATTTCAAAGTTATGCCTTACTATAAAAGTACAAAAAAATTATATTAGGTAGTAGCAACTTAGGCTGTAGTTTAATAGAGTTTCAGTTCTGAAATAAGTAAATTTGAATGTGAAGCTTTTGAAATTGGTCAGTGGAAAAATATTTAAATTCTTCAAAACAGATTTGTGGATTCTGATATTTTATTCCTATTAACTGGTAGATGATCACAACAGAAGATCAATATTTATTTGTACTGAAAACATAATACTGGAAGTGTGTATAAATACTTGATTGCTGATATTACAATCAATTACTCACCCTGATTCCTCACGTATAGGTCCATGCCAAATCCCTCTTCACTCAGTTTTGTGAAACTGGCATTATTCACTCACACCAGAGATATTCCAGAGAACATCAGCATGTATAAACCAAGCACTGTCGGTGTCAGGCCAAATGGCTTGTTAGTAAAAAAGGTCTTTGTATGCATACCATTGTTCAGATGGACACATCAAATTCACATTAGGATGTCTGTGGGGAAAAATATAAATCAATTAAAGAAATATGGACACTAGAAATATTAAACAATGCCAGCAACTTAATCTCCTTGTACAGTTAGTGAAAGACTTCTTTAGTTCTCCTCTCAGTGAATAGCTAGTTACTCACAAAATTGCTGTCTCAAGCAGAAACTCTTAAAGAATTATATTGCAGCTGGATAATTAAGTGTCTTTATCTCTTTGTAAATGGGCCATAAGGCATTCTATTGCAGCTCACTAATGAGGACCATTTTATGGTATTCTTAAGTGATTTCTTTCAAATGCACAGTGATTTGAAGTATTATTGTTCTTACCAGTCACTAAGACTGGATTTATTGGGAAACAAACTTGATAACTGTAGATAATTTATTAGGTATTAAATAATTATGCCCTGGAGAGGGTGAAAGCTCTCTATGTTAATTTCATTTTCCAAGACCAAGTTAATTCCTGCAGCCCTACAGGAGGGAAATTCCACTTTAAGTGATTTATTTAATAAGTAGTTGGATAGCTTGAGTGCTCTCACTATGCAATTGTTTGCCTTTCTTAGTTCAGACTCTTAAGCTTGTGTGGGAGGGCAAGGTAATGTTCTATTAGCTGCTAAAACATTTCTGTAAATGTTAACCTAAGTCTAATTGACTACACCTATTCTCTTTCCTCCCCATGCTAAAAGTATTGATCTCAAATTCTTCTATGTAATGAATCTTGGTGCTCCTAACAAATCTGGTACTTGGACTAATGCTTAGGCTGGTAGAATCATTGTAGCCCTGCTAATTGCATTTCAGCATGGCCTGGTAGTTACTCTGGACTGTACTTAGGTGAGGTTCACACACCTCTTTGGGCCTCCCACATGCAGCAAGGGCAGTGCATGTAGCCATTAAGGGCTAGAGGCTGGGAGCAAAGGGACTCTTTTTGCTTTTGTCATTTATCCTTGGAAACAAAATCCTTCCACTTCTCCATCCAGTCCCGGGACTGTAGAGTTACAGGGTGAATTAAGATCATTGAGCTGCTCCAGCAGAATAAACTAGTATAACCAACAAAGAAACAACACAACAAAACAACCAAGCAACCAAACAAAATCCCTAACCTTGCCTCCCCCTTTTGCTCCCACAACAAATCCAAACACTTTTTGCAAGATCTCCTATTAGCTGATTCATTCTGTGGCTATGGAACCAGCCAACAGACACAGCCAGAGCAGCACTGCTCCTCTAAGTGATATTCTGTGATTGCACCACATTTGGAGTTAGGACTAAGTGCTCCCTTAGACATTCACAATGTGCGTGTGTATTACACACACGCTTATACTGTCATAGAGTCTGAACATTTTAATGAAGGACAGCATTTTCTGTTGTCATCATTCAGCAAATGAATGTGCCTAAGGAAGAAATTCTAGTTTTATTTTCTCTCACCTTCTAAAACAACCATATGAATTCAAGGAAAGCTCCCAGAGTGATCTTGAATGAAAGATGCAGGAGGTGTTACTTGCCAGTTAATGGCTCAAATGAAAATATTGTTTTTAAAATTGTTATGAAGGAATAGACAGGAAATCAGAAAAAAAAATCTACCACATAACCCATGGTGTGCTCAAATATCGTATAAAGTTTTGGAAACCACATGGCACAAAAAAAAGAGAAATATACAAAGACAAAAGACTGAGTCCATGAAATACCATTAATTAAATCTATGACAGACACTTCAGGAGGTGCAAAATATACAGAAGGAGATTGCAGTAGAAATTGTAGGTGTCTTGTAGAGCATAGGTGCAACTTATGACACTTTCAGCTACTTTCACCAGCTGGAACACTCTTGTAAAAAGCTAACAATGGGAAATTGTCCTTCACATGGTATGGTTATGGAATTCCTTGCTATGGGACACTGAATGATGAAAATTAACATGGCTTCAAAAACGTTAACTGGGGAAATTAATGGAAGAGAATTCTTTCAAAACTTATTAAAGATGCAGATATTACAGCTGGTGGAGGAAGAACTGATACTGTAAATTCCTGGATATGCTTTCCTGCACTTACACTGTTCTCCAGTTGTCTGCTTTGAACATGTGTTCATATTAAAGACTCTTTTATCAGTCCTAAAGTCCCAAAGGAAATGAAAATAAGAAGGAAATAAGCAATTATGAAAGTAAAAGAAGAAAAAAACAGATGATGGCTGAAAGATCAAGTCTAGTGAAGAAGCCCCATGACTTTTAGGGCCCTGATGCTGGAGATGGGACACTGGAGAGGCTGGAGCAGCAATGTAACGTGGGATATCTTGTCTTATAACTTCATTTTGGGATAATGGGGGCCTTGACAGTGCAGTTTCATATACCAGAATCTGCAAATCTATAATCTATAAACTTGAATATGGAGCAATAGTTCCCAGAACACAAATATTTTATTCAAGTACATCAAACTAAACTTTCCAAGTTGCCAATGGCCTGCTCTTTTTGTCAGATTCAGAGGAATGTCACAAAGATATATTAGTTTGAAAAGCATTTTGGTGAATGTATATTTAGTTGAAAGGAAAATGCATGTCCAAACTCCAGTCCTAAACTCCCTTTCACTTCCCTAGTAAGCAAACATGAGTACACCAACATGCACAATCTGAGATGACTGCTGGACTCCAAGACATACAGAAGCACCTCTCATACTGATAAGCCCCCATTTTGTTTTGGTTTTTTAAGATTTTTAGACTTCATGAAGATGAAAATGAAACATAGAATTAATAAAGTTGGAAATAAATTTGACATTGGAGAAAGTTTTGAATCAGATGATGATAGTTTGTCTTTATAACAAATAGAATTGTGCAATAGCTACATATAAATTCACATTTAAAACTCGTAGTTGGCTAGATTGATGCATAAAAAGTTCCTGTTATTTTATCAAGAATAAGTAGCTGCAAAATATTTTTATTTCATACACCTCAGTGGAATGTAGTTTTCTAATTATTGTTTGCGTTGGTTATATTGAGTGACAGTGGTAGCTTTAATAATCCAAATACATGTTTTGTGGAAGAAAAACAGTGTGTAATATGTACTTGAATGAAAATGTGCTTTCAAGTCCATTTTAAAAGGGACCCAAGTGTGCTCTTGCATAGTTATCATTTCAGTTCAGTAGTTATCTGGAGAGCATAATTGGACTGAAATCAGCCTTCAGGTTTGTGCTTTTCCCCTTGGTTTGTGTAACATTTGCAACACGATGGTGGTGTCACAGGGTTGTCTCATTGCAGGCAATATTGGGTGTCACAGTCAGCTGTTAGGTTGCAGTTTCATGTTTGTTCTCACGTGGAGCTTGGTATATGCCAGACAAGGACCCTGAAACAGCCGGCTACACCTCTGGCTCTGAGTCAGCAAAAACTGAAAGTCTTTGCATATTTTTCCTCCTCAAAACAACAACAACAAAAAGAAAATCTTCACCTTATTATGTCAGATCTGTTTGTGGATGCTGCTGCAGCGTTGGGGAGCACACACACACGCACACACACACACACACATATATATATATATATATATATATATATATATAAGTGTGGGCAGTGTTCCAGGCCTCCTCATTGGGAAACAGTTTGAGTAACACCCTTTGGATAACATTAACAAACTGTTCTGAATTTGATTCTTCACAAGCAGACACTGTTTGCCATCATAAATAGAGTTTTGTTGGTGCACAGCAGCTGCACCCAAATGGCTGGGAAAGAGGTCAGGGACACAGGGTTCCTACAGAAATGCAGGATTCCCCACAATATGTCTGGAACAATGACAAGATCAAGGCAATATTTATTTGTAGTCAGGATCTAGACAGAAACCATCATTTGGCAGTCCTTGTGTGACCCTGTCCTTGAATGTAGCAGCTTTAGGTAAAAACCTTCAAATTACAACTTCTCCTTTTTGGATTTTTAGGAGCTGTTCAACAAAGGACATAAATTTTTACCTCAGATGCTTTTGGTAGCACAGCTAAAATTTAGGTCAATTACATATGCCAATAAGATATGGAGAAAGACTTTTCCTTTCTGACTTCAAAAGCATGAATGATTTTTCTTAAGTGTCTTTTTGGTACTTCTATAACAAAATTAGATTTATGTAAATGGAACATTGAAACAATGAAAATATAATAATTCACTCAGACACTAAAGAAATCTCTGCATATCTGTCCAAGTAAGTCACTATCACACAGAAAAACAGCTGTTTTTCATTTGTTGTTTGTATCACTAAAGGACATAAGAGTCTAGTGATTAACTCAGTCTCAACTGATTTCACAAACATAACAGTTCAGATCTCAAATAATTTAGGAAGATTGATTGTGATTTATTGATTCAGTCTGAACTGAATTTTAACATTCTTTATTGCTTATAGACAAGCTGTGCTATTCACCAGATATCTGATAGAGATCTGAAAAACAATGAGACAACTTAATTTTCTCAAAAAGAACCAGAAATTTCAGTTAAAAAATATCAAGTAGAATTAATTTTTTTTCCTAGTTGAGATTAATTTAGATATTTTTCATACAACTAGGGAAGACAGATATTGCATACTTTCAATTTCATATTCCTAGACAAGAATACTAGATTGCTAAATATTTCAGAAGCTACTTATTCTTAGTAGTCAGTTGGGATTTTTTTAAACCTGTGCAGAAAACCAAACATCCTCCATTTGTGATAGCTATTAGGAAATAAACTAACTAACTATTGATTTAATTTTACAACTGATAGCAGAAAAATAGTTTGACTCTGCACAGAGCACACATAACTATCAGTCAATTAAATTTCCCTGACTACAGATTTGGGAAAAAGCCCTATATATCTGAGCTCTCTCACTTGCAAGTACAGGTAAGCCGTCCTAATAAAACTGGAGGGGCTACAGCCTCAGGTACTGATCCCAGCTTTCTCCTGAGGGTTCATATCCTGGAGGCAGGTGCAGCAGCTCAGTCCTGGTGCTGCACAGCCCATGGGTAGCAGAGACCTCATTGATTTGGGTCCCTGTTTGGGACGTCCCTTCCTGCGCTGTCTGGACTCCAGTCATCATCCAGGACACTGAGGAAAAGGAACAGCTGAAGGACTGATGACTGAAAGAAATAATTCCCATCAAGTAGGGGAAAACAGATGGCATAGCCCAAGAGAAAGTTAATTAGCTCAGTTAAAAGGCTTTTGTAAGTACAGTGAAAAAAATTTATTGTTGGTTCTCCTCCTGTTCAGAAAAACAGGGCTTACCGCACAGGCATCATTGCTTTAAAGGAGCATGACTTCATTGCCAGTTTATTCATCCAGAGAAGGCAACCAAGAAACCCTCCAGGGTTCTAAATCTTGGCTAAACATTCAGGTTTAAAAATTGATACTATTATTTTGCTTGATATAGACTTACCTTTCTTCAGGTACATAAAACTCTGTCATAAGCATTGTATTTGAAAACAGCTAAACTAGCATTAGAAATTTGTGTAAAGTCAATAACTTGAAGCTAACAAAGGAATTTAATGGTTACATATTTGTATTTAGAAGTAATTTATTTGAACTTTCTTACTTAAAAAAAAAATTACTTACACATCTACCATATGTGAGCCAATATATCATTCAGAGGCTTTACTTAATGTATAAAGGATTCAAGGTCTATGTAATGTTGTAGAAAAAAATAGTCTAGGGCTATATAGTATATAGAAATAGTTTGGAAACTGTGTGGAATATTAAGTTAGAAAAACAACAGCAAACCTTAGAGAAAACATATTTTATGCTAAAAGCACATTACCAGTAACATTCCTGAGTATTAATTTTCTGTCAAGTTTGGGCTGTTCTTGCAAATTACAGTGTGATATATTAAGAAAACCTAAACTTTAGCTAGTCATGCTTAATATACTGTGCTGCAATGTATAATAGTACAGGTCCTTGTGAAGGAGCTGGGCTTTTCCTCCAGTGGGAGCACCAACTCCTGAGAGAGGGGTGAGAGGCACCCAAGGAAAGCCATTTTCTTCTGGCTGCAGTGGAATAAAACCCCTGGTGGAAATATTCCAAACGGGTATTGGATTGCTTAGTTTTTAGGAAATTATACATCTGCACTCTGTGTGATCTCAGCTACTTCAGCTGTCTGATTCTAAGAGGAAAGATGGCCATGTCTGTGACATTTATCTGTCCTTTTCAACTTCACCTCTCACACAAACATCCCTTTTATTGTGTTTCTTTTAGTTTTTAAGCATGAGAAGATAATTTATTTGCAAAGATGTTTCCTAGAGATGAATCTCTTTAGAAAATTAACAATTTGTTCTGATATTAAAATCTTACCTTGTTTAAAAATTTTATGATATGAACTTTAGAACATACTCATAATTTCTTTTGTCCAAGTTTCAGTTACAAAGGACCCAAATTCAAATTTCCTTTATTGAATCTTAGCAGTTGTTTCCAAGTGATTTTCAATGTGTGTATAACACTCATGTGAGAGGTAAGATAATCTCGCTGCATACAGCTAATAAAATATAAGTGTTTTAAGACTGAAGGAAATGAGCAGTGCCTTTGCACCACTAAATATAATTTTTAGACAGGAGAGACTGATGTCTCCAGTTGAAACAACAGCATTAGAGAAATTCAGGCCAGAAAGAATGGATCTGTTCTAAAGCCCTCTGAAATCAATGAGAGGCTTTACTCTAACTCCTCTAGGCTTTGGCTCCAGCCCCAAGTAATTATTCAGGTTGGACTTTGGCCACAGATACTAACACCATCTGCTTACAGAAAGTACCATGAAGTCTTTGATTAATAAAAATCATGAGGGCTCAGTTCTGTATCTTATCTAAAAAGTGTCATTTTTGAGAGAGTGCACAATTGATGCGCACCTTGCTAAGGACCTCACTCCCTGCCATCATACAGGGAAATGTGTAATCCACAACATTGCCAGCACTACCTTTTCCAAATATGGCTAAGTTTCAAAGCCATTGATTGCCTAATCGAATTTCATATGCAAATATATAAATTAGGTTTTATTTTTGTTGATGGTGTTGAATAAAAATAATAAATATTAAGCAAATACATGGAAGGGGAGAAGTAAAGGATTTTTGTTTCTCAAAGTAAAATTTTTAAATAATAGTATAAAATGCATAAAAAGGAAAGAATAATATCATTTTTGTGCAAAAATGCCTACCTAAAGAGCAGTATAGTCTTACAGTTAAGATTTGATTTCTCACTATTTTTCTATTTTTACCTTTTCACAGAATGTTTAACCTTTTTTTACCTCAATTTCCTCATCTGTAAAATGGTATTAATAACAAGTGCTCTGGTATGAATTTGCCATTCTAAAATACTGATTTGAGGTTCTCAGAGGGAAGATGGTATTTCCAGCTGCAGCTGCACACCCTTGGCATTATTCTCACCATCTATGCCCGTGTACTCCCACATGCCATGCAAGGGCATTGCCTTGTTGCACGTCAGAGTCAGATTTGCAGCACTCTGAGTGAATAAGACACAGTCCCTTTCGTATCTATAACTCACACTTTCAAGCCAAAAATGAAAAAGAAGTGTCTGTCACCAGAGGATGAGTGTGTCTGGAAGACTTAAATATTGTATCCATATTGTAGGGATTAATGAAGTGCTGGCCCGAACCCTGCACATCACTTAAGGACATGTTTAAGAATCTGAGTAGACGGATGGATTTCCATGGGAATACTGATGTGCTTAAAATATGTGTTGTTGGAATGAAATCATATCCTTCACTGTTGTGTGGGGTCATGCTACTTTTGTTTATGAAAGTGAACAACACTCTCAGATGTTACTCCTCCTACAGGGAATTTCCTGGTTGTTCAAGACTGAGATTCTCAACATTTTGCACTCCTGATTTCTCAGCCCAGACTCATATATATATCTGGTCTGTCTGTAGTATACAGGATCAAGATCTGCACTGGTGTTATAATATTAAGTGTTTCCCTGTGCTGAGCCAAAATGAATTCTATAAATATTATCTCTAGACACCTGACTCCAGTAGCACTGTTTTTAATTTTATTGTATTTAACAACCTTTATGAATGTAGATATGAAAATAATAAAACTATTTTCTACCAATAATAAATTTAAGCAAGCAGCTGCCTTACCCCAAACTCCTATGCTGCTCAAAGTCATTACTTCATGAATAGCACAAACTCTCTCCGTCCAGCATTGCTGTCAGATCAGCATTGCTGAGCATCTGTGTCAGATCACAACACTGAACACTCTTTCCACCTTCCTCTGCCATCTCTGGGGCATTCTTTGGCAGCCTCCCAGGTAGGGCTTTAGCTGGATGCCACAGCTGCAGTGGCACAGACCTTTGCACTCGGAACATGCTGTGTTACCTCTCAGGGCACAGGATGCTCTGTTTAGCTGTTTGTATCATGACTTCTTCTGGTGCTTACTCTGCAATCTGTCTGAAAGATTTGTACTAGTTCTTTACCAGAAAGAACTTTACTTTTGCCAAATGCTTGAAAGGTGACAGAAACACAGTACAATTATTAGTGTGTATTTTTGAAAGGGATGCAGTGTGCAAAAGTGGACTTCCTAGGTACAGAAATGCTTAAGACTGTTGTTGTAACTTAAATTATCATGTTTTTTGTTTTGCAGTTTTACTAAAGAATGCAAAAAAAGAGGAAGAAAAGCCATTCCGAGACTGTGCAGATGTATACCAATCTGGTTTTAACAAAAGTGGAGTCTACACTATTTATATTAACAATGTGTCAGATCCTAAAAAGGTAAAGACTGGGTTTATTTTCTTGTTTGTTAATATGATATTACTCTGAACTGAAAGGAGTGTTTTGAGCCTTTATTGAAGTTATCATTCTACAAAATATTGTACTGGTATAAAAAGCTTGTCTTATATTTAGTCTTAAAAAAGTATAATAGACTGAGAAAATTATTAACTGTATTATTCCAGACATTCTTCTTTCCCGCTGACAGAAAATCCTTCCTAAGTTCCAATGTGCACTCAATAGTTGACTCACTTCCTCCCACTTGGCAAGCTCAGTTGAATCAGACTATGGCTGCAAATAAATCTGCAATAAAATTTAGAACTGAATTTGTAAAGTGTGATAATGAGGAAGCTGATCTAGGGGATTATCTGGTAGCACAAGGAAAGAAATAGCAGAATGAGTAGTTTTTAAAGATAAGGGTTTTTAAAAAATTCTGCTTCTCTTGTAGGGGACAGGGAAAAGTGGTTTTGGCTGTAAAGAACACAACATGCTGAGTGCTAGCACGGCTTGAAATTATGAAGCGTGTATAATCCCATCCTTCCCAAAAAAGAGGCTTGGGAGGGTTTCTTTTTTTATGCAAATGAAACATTAGTCTGTATAAGAGAGTATTTTTTGCACAAGGCTTTTGTTGCTAAGGTAGCTGTGACAGCAGAGCCTAGGAACATGAGAGGATAACCTGAACCCAATTTATCCTTGGAGGAATGTTGGCTGTCCCTCTGACAGGGGAGCAGCCACCAAGACTGAGGGCTGATTACCTGGGAAATACGGTGGTGGCCATAAAGTGTGCCAGACAGGAGGGAGGGAACCACTTCTGTCTCGTGAATTTATTCTTACTGCAGTAAAATGGTGACCCTGCAAACAGAAAAAGGCTGTAAAAAATATTACCAATATTATTGTTTATAATAATATTATGATTATATTAAGATATGCCAACCTTATTCCTAAGTGGGGTTTGGTATTACAAACTTTGGAAACCTGTAAACATTAAGATGTTATAGTTTAGCAAGGAATTACAGTTCATTAAGCCATGAGTAGAATTGGGGTGGGACAGCTTTATGGGCCAAGATCAACATAATTCTGGTGAATGTGAATGGAAAAATGACATAACATAAAGGGCAGATATCCCTGGAAGCATTACTGAGCAGGACAAAAATAATAAAAGAAATTCTGTAGATGCTATTCCACTCAAAAAGAGCTGTAACAGCCACGTCCAAATCCCATGCACCAATTGACAGTAGTTTTCTTAGCCTTACTGAAGTTCATAAACCATGACCAGAGGCTGGACTGAAGTTAAAGACAATGGCTACCTGAAAACACTGTGACACTGATGCTTCTGAAATATTTATCTCAAATCTACTGCTCTGGTAGCATAAGGACAGTGACACAATGGAAGCCATCCTCTGTTCCCACTATATCCCTGACTACAGATGCTGCTACAAACACAGGTATCACAACTCAGCTGGTATCATGTTTTCCTGGAGGGTTCCTGTTTTAGCAAAAAAAAGACAGGAGTGTGTGTTTCTGTGTGTTAGGGGCATTTCTGATACACCCATTTCTGTCTTGCCCTAACAATAGCACAGCAAGAGCTGATCCTAGGTAGGTCAAGTGAGGAGTGTGATTGCTTTAACAGGTGTTTTTTTAGACATTAAGGTCATTTAAACAAGCTGTAAGGTAGTGCTGTGCAGACAGCTGAACTAACTCCAGCTGAGATAGCTTCAAAATCCCATCCATGTAGCACTGTGCCAGGCCAGCACTAATTAGCCCAGAGGTGGCACCGTGCAGACACAGTCAGATTACTCTAATATCCTGATGGGTCCTCCAAGGAGACAGACTTGCTTGTTTAAGGCCGGCTTAGTTATCTGGATTTCCACAATGCAATGCACAGTCCTGACATGTTTCAGGAGCCCTAATATATTATTATCTCCTGTATTACTCATGGTCACAGACAACTATGTCATTCATAACAATTTGATACATCAGGTTACAAAACATACCTTAATTTCATTTTATAATTTCTAAGGGATGCTTACTAGAATCCTGATATTCAGTGGAAAATACCATTGTCATATACAGTAGTTTCACGAATACAAGCCGCACGGATTATAAGCCGCACCCCCGGTGCCTCGACAATGTTGCTGTCTTTGTCAATAGATAAGCCGCACCCCGAATATTAGCCGCACTTTCGTTCGTCGCGAGAATCCGTGCGCAGCTTTCACAAATTGGCCAATTAGTAACAGGATCGCGGCATAGCGGGCTTTACTGGCTCGGGGTGGGGCCAGGAAGGCTCGGCCCGCTCATGGTTGCTGACGGGGCCGGCCGGGTGGTGCTGCAGCCGCCGCCGGGCTCACTGGCCCCCCTCTCCCGTCAGCACCGCCCCGCCGCTGCGTTTACGTACTCGCCCTGCCGGCGGGCCAGCCGCTGCCGCCGCTGCCAGGCTCGCCGGCCGCCCCCTCCCATCTGCACCGCCGCCGCGTTTCCTCGCCCTGGTCGGCACTGCAGGCCCCCGCACCGCCAGGCTCCCCCACACTGCTGGCCCCGATTCTGCTGGGCTTCCCCCGCTGCCAGGCAGCCCCACCCGCCGGCCTTCCTGCTTCTGCCATGCTCCCCTGCACTGCTAGCCCCAGTTCTCCCGGGCTCCCCCACCCTGCTGGCCCGGGCTCTGCCGCCCCCCCTGCCCCACCCTGCTGGCCCAGGCTCTGCCACCCGCCCCCACATTGCTGGCCCCGCCTCTGCCAGGCTTTCCCACCTCAGCCGGGGCCGGCCGGGCTCCAGCTTGGCTTGGGGCTGCCGCGGGCTCTCACTTCCGTGTTGGCAGCTTTTAGAATTTTGTTAATGTATTAGCCGCCCCGGAATATTGGCCGCACTTCCGGGTTTCCACCAAAATTTTGGTCAAATTGGTGCGGCTTGTATTAGTGAAATTACTGTACATAAATGTGTCTCTCAGTTTTAGTGTTTTGTTGGTTTCACATTCATATATTCATAGAAATTATCATTCATGCTTACAGCTCCATACCATTTATATGCCTCATTTTTGTATGCTCACATATGCTTTAGACTGCAATTTTTGTTTCTTGTTCCTAGCTTCAACAGTTCGTTAATACAGTTCATTAGTCTCCAAGCCCTTCATCAAAAATTAGTGTTTAATATTTGTTTAAAAGGATCTTAATAACATTCCATAATTTTATGCAGAAAAAGATAGAATTAAAGTACTGAGCTCATTAATTGGCTTACTGTGACGTGTATGGGCAGTGCCTGATAATGTGAACAGATGATTATTCCAATCAAAAGGAAAGGCAGGAAGAGTCATCTCAGTCCCCACCAAAGTCAGGGTGAGCTACAGGGGAAGCAAGGCTTCTGATGAGCAAGGGAGAAGGGAAAGTGAGGTTGTCCCCATTTTGGAGTGGAAAGAGCCAAGTCACCTTTGGGAGCCAAGGCAGGCCAGGTGTGATGGGTCTGACTGCAAGCAGGAACTCTGCATCTGCCCTTGATCCATGTACTGACTCACCCACTGTCTCCTCCAATGCCCTCACAAACCGGAATGTCACCAACCTTGGGTGCACTACACTGAAAATGGAATGTTGTCCACCACTGCTGGGCTCTGTGTGTCCGTGTCTGTATGGTTCTGCAAAAGCAATTGCTATGACTGTGGTCTTCACTAATCCCCCTTCACTTTCTTCTTGTGGACTTCCCACTAAGTTGGTGCTGAGGAGCATATCTGGAGGAATTTTAACCCATTAAATGTGGGCTATCCCTCTGTACTGTGCAAACTGTCCTCCAACATGATAGTCATTAGGGTTTTTTTTGTTTCTGCAGAACAGAGACATTCCCTGAATCTCGAAGGTCTGGTCTCGAACTTGTTGCTCCGTGCCAAAGACGCAGAATTAGCGTGCACTTAGTGTGCATGCACTTACAATGCAATTTGTAGAAATTCCACATCTTCTATTTACTTTAAAATTGAGCATATCTCTGAATTCTAATTATAATTTTTTTAATAATTTAGTCCATAAAGCTAAAATAAGTAGAAATAATCCCATATTTGCCTTTTAGGAGCTTGAGGATTTTTACCCATGCATTTAAGCAAGAGGGCAATATTTTGGATAGTCTTTTATTCTAAGGCAGGTTATTTTATTAATTATAAAATCAGAATCTATAATGCATACAAATTCAGTCTCTTTTTTTCATCCTTTTCTAATAGCGGGTTAAGTATCAGAACACATTAAGTGATCTTAAAGGGCTGAGTGCCTTCATCTTTTCTGAGACAGGCAAGGCTGGAGCTATGCACAGTAACATCTACAATCACCTTGGAACTCCTGTTAACATGGGCAGGTGTTTGTGTCTACCACTGTGGAAGGTGCCAGGCCACCCAATGATGGCAAGTGAAAAATGTGTTGCTGGCAAATCTTCACAGTGCAGTTCTCTCTTTCAATTCGATATATTGTTCAGAAAACTTCAATCTTTTTACAGGTATTTTATTATATTGTAGTATGAAAATCCCAAAATTTGTGTGCGTCTTTGAAATGAGACTTAATACAGTTGAGAATTTAATGCTTTAAAAATTGGCAGTGGATTCATGGGAACTTATAAGGAAAGTAAATCCATCTTTTAGAAATTCTCACCGTAAATCAGACTAAAGACATTAAATCCTGTAGATAAATGTTTTGACTCACAGTGGCTTCCCTAAAGAAGGAATAGGGCCAAAATATTTGTCTAGAAAATTGTGGGTTTTCTTGTGGTTACCCTGAATCAAGTTCATGCTTGTCCTGATATTCTATTTCCTTCCTGTACTTTCACAGGGACTTCATTGGCATGCCTGGTGCAAATTAAAACAAAAACACTTTCATATTGTTACTATGACAGTTCTTATTAATAGAATGGCTTTTCCTGAGGGTAGAGTATGGTCCCCTAGTCAACTGCAGGAAAAATTTTTATTTAACTGTGTTGGATAGTAACCTCCAATTTGTCAAAGCAACATAAAGCTTTTAATTGCCAACTAGTGTTTAATGGATTGACTCGTGCTGATGTAAGTGCAAAAGCTAAAGCTCTTCAACACTCTTACATACTGATTTTTTACTTAAAGAGCAGAATTCAGCTTTTAAAAGCACAGGCAAATGGAATTTAGGATAGTTGCAGATATGGCATTGATGAGTAAAAGGGAATGAAATCAGGAAAATTTTCTTGAATGAGTAGTCCTAAGAAACTTAAATCTTAAAATCAAGTGTCCTACAAAAACAGGAACAAAAATTATTACTGCCTGTCACATATCAAGCAAAGCATATGAACAAGTAGTATTTTAATTTTTTCATACGTTATCTTCTATATGTTTTTGAAAAATAATGAAAAAGAGTGAATAAAAGTTTGCATCCATTTTTATTATTATATAAATTATTAAAGAGTGGTAACAGATTTCAATTTACACAATATTCTAATATCAAGGGTCAACAAATTTTCAAATTGTTTCATTATCCTTTATACACAGAATCTAGGTTATAATTTTCTTCATGCAATGGTGACAGAGTATGATCTTATATATTCAGTATAGAGCTAAACTTCTGAACTCGCCCCACAGACCTCATCTCCTGAGCCTTTTTCTATCTACATTCTCTGTCAATATCAGGCAGCTTGCTCTGAGGTCACCTGTCCCATTTTGGAGCACTGCCTTGAACACTGTCGGTAATACTACAATTCAAAGGAAAACAGAATAACCTCATCTGTGCTCCATTTCAGACTCCTAGAATGAGTGTTTGCTGTAAGATGTCTCAAGATTCTCTCTGAGAACAAATGACACTGCTACAAGATATATGAAGCGTTTTTACCACTGGAAGAATTACTCTCGTTTATTAAGAGGAAGGGAGTGGTTTCAGGGGAACTGCAGAGAAAATAGGAAAAAAACATGGAAGGAATGTGAAGGGGAAAGCTGAAGAAGCAGAGGGGGAGGAGGGGGAGACGTTCTTGGTGATGTACTGAAAGGAGATATTGCTGGGAGAATTACACTAAACATAATGAGAGAACTGGTTGTAATCAAATGTCTGAGGATGTCCTTGAGGGAACAGGGCATTAATGCATAGGAAAACACACTTCCTTGATACTGTTATTAACAAATACTTCCCCCCTCGCCGCCCCAAGATGCCAGGATTACAATGCAAACTTGATTTATTTTTTTGTTTTTTTTTTTTTAATTTTTCTTTTTTTTTTTAATGGTGTAGGTCTTTTGCAATATGGAAATTGCTGGAGGAGGATGGACAGTTATACAACACCGAGAAGATGGAAGTCTGGATTTTCAGAAAAGCTGGAAAGAATACAAAATGGTAAGGTGAAAAATGTGCAATAGCTGAACAATCTATGTAAGTTCCAGACTTCAAATCCTACTTCCGACTGACCTAAATAGATAATTCTTCCCATAGTGATGTAGTATAGTCCTGCAGTCTTTCATGAACCACCTTTCTCCATGTTTGTTACTTTTGAAAACACTTTTTACTTAGTTAGTTGAGCATTATTTTCCCTTATTTAGAGTTTATTTTGGATCAGTTACTGAAATTAAATTGAGGTGAGGCCAGAATGCTGCTGTCTGTCTCTCTGAAGTTTTGACTTGATGTGATGTTAAGAGGTAAAAGGCATGTGATGATGTTTCTAAGGCAGGAATGTTTTCAGCTGAGAGGAACTCATTCAGAATTTGGAACACCTCAGATAGGAATAAAAATTTTCATTCTGGGGATTATCCCAAGTCATACACCACCTCTGCCAATCAAGTTAATGTTGATGCTTCAAATAGGATTACAAGAAAATAAATAACTTACCAAATTAAAGATGACATTACATCAAGCAGGCTATTTTCCCTTTGGCAACTCAAAAAAAAATTACTCCAATCTAAATAGCTTCTCATTTTTTTCTTTCTCTGCCTGATCAAACTTTCTGATGGAGTTCCTTTCTCTGAGTCCCTGAGGACTGGTTTGGATTTCAATGACATTCCTAGGGAAGTTTTCAGCACTGTGTTATCAGCCTGACAGAGGAAAAGAATTTTTTAGAGTTTTTGAAAAACACTAATGAAAAGAGAATTTTAAATGTTTAAAAATATAAACAAGTTCAGTTCAGTAAAAATTTTTATAGAAAAAGGTTTTGTTGTAGAACTTACAATTTCAGAAATAAACATAATATCATATTATTAAAAATATATAATTTTGGATTCTATTGATGCTTTGTTTTCAATAATTTTATATTTCTTGAAAGTATCATTTGGGTCAGACTCCTGCTCCTATGGATAACTAGAGGATATAATCTATTTCATATATATATTCGTATATATATTTTAATTTTATTTCATAATATATATTAACTAAATTGATATTAAAATTGCAAAAGAAAATTTTAATAGAATTATGAAATTGTAAATCTATTTTAGAATTCATATTGTTTTAATTTAGCAGAAAACTTGAAAATAGTTTTACTCGATTTTGGTTCAGAATCAAATAAAATATAAAGCATCAAATTGTTTTGGGGAACCAAAATTTGAAGATTTCATCAGTATTACAAGTGAGAAAATTAGAATTTGTATGTGCAACTTACATATGGACTTTTTAAAATTTATACGTATCACATCAATGATTTTCTCAGTTTTTATCTCCTGAGATTTTCTTAGGCAGTGCAGTAAATAAAGCCCTTTGTAAAGTTTTTCCATGTAGCCTTTTTTTTATATATATCCCTTCACTTGGTCATTTTCCTCCAAATTTCCTTCCCAATAGCGTGAATCTGTACAGGATTAGATTTTGTTGGTTTTGTCTAATTTAAGCAGTCTGAATTAATTTTGCTTCTTTTTAGGAATGATGCAGTATTCTAAGGGATCATTTACTGCTACCAGATAAAAAGGATCCCTCTTGGACTTTTATTGGCAGATTATCCCATATGTAATGAAACAAGATGGGATTCAGGCTTGCTCTGCTTCTATGAACCATTTCACAAAGTAGCAATCTTAGGCTCCCTTCTCTGGTTATCATATAACACCAGTGTTGAATGTAGAATGGTAGACGATGGTGATTACTGGGATGTCTGAAAGCATCTGAGCTTCAAGGCAATAGCACCACTAACTTAATTCTTGGTTGCTCATGGAGGGTGTGTGGGTGTCTGTTTTACCACATCCCCTCTCCTTCCTGACATCTCCCTGGAGTTTGTTCCAGGGGAAGCTGGGTAGTGTGGTGGGGGAACACGATGGCACTTTGGCTCATTGGAGCAGTTGAACTTAAAGTGTGTGCTTTCTCAGCCCACAGCTCAGATAGAGATTTCTAGTTTTGTTAAAAAATTCTTCATGTGCTTATGTCTTATTGGGGCCCTAAAGCTAATGGAAATAATATCATAATATAATAATAGCAACCATAGGTCTCGGGGGCTTCATTTATTTTCAGTGCATTTAGTTCTTATTGGAAAGAAATTTGGAAAACCCTTGAAGTTTTCCAAACTTGCACTATAAGCAAGTACTGATTGCCAGCTTCTGAGCTGGACAGGAATTCAGGCCACCAGCCTGCACTACTGCTAAAGCCCTCTCAAGTTATTGGCTGTTGCAGTGTTAGGAGGCCACTGCACAAATGCTCTGACTCTCAACAGAGCCTTACAGCACTTACTTGGGAAGGGAGCACACGGAGCAGCCTCTGCAAGGGTGACAGCACTGCTGGGTTACACCAGACAGCTATGAGGCACTCCTTGTCTTTGCTGCAGTTTCACACTGCTGCCTTCAGCTTATATGGAACACTTCAATTCTGTTCTAGACAACAACAGAGTAAAAAGGTTTAGTGAGAGATAGGGCAGCCATAAATCTTTTGAGTAGGAAGTATATAAATTGCTCCTCAGTCAGTGACAGCTCAATAGTGGTACTAACTTTTCCTCCTGGTATTTTTTTCTCCATTTCTGCTTGCATTCAGCCTCCACTCTGTAAAATATGGTAACACTTCCTTTGGCATCTAAAACAGCAGCTAATAAGTGCAAAACCTTTTCTGCAGATTCACTGTTATGCAAGATTTGTTATGTATCTTCTTGCTTAGGGGCGTATGTTCCCAGTATCCTTTAATTTTCTTGTTAGTCTTATGGTGTGAAGTGTAATTTGTACCTTTGCTTCTAAGAACTCATTTGGATTAAGGAATCTCTTGGACCATTTGAGTTTTGTGCGTTCAATAGTAATTGGAATAGATTCAGACAAAACCCTACAAGCTCATCCTTCCATCCTTTCCTTATCACTATTTACTCCACCTGTTCTTTCACATTTTGCAGTGGATTTTCTATTATACTTTTTGTTACTTATCAGAAAAAAATTGAAATGGAATAACAAATAATTTCCTTAACAGCAGGTGAGATCACCCTGAGGCAAGCATTTTTCATATTTTCTTGCCTGAGTAAATGTAAAACACTATTAAGAGTTTTGATCTCCAGAGAAGAATATTACTTAAAAAACTATTACTTGCCATCTGCAAACCCAAGACCCTTTAGAAGGGGGTTTTCTGCAAGCTTTCTGTCCAAGACAGAGTTTCTGGCATTTATTAGGCAGTTATTAGCAATAATCAAATCTGAATAAATGGTTAGCTCATGTGCTAACTTGGCTGTGGAGACTTCTTGATCATTTTCCAGTTTTCAGTTCTTGGATGAATGCACCTTTCCCAGTGACTGTCTCCATTTTTGCCAAATTAGGTGATGGAGTATTGGATTCCCTATTCTCTAGCCTTTTAGCATGTCTAGTTTAATAATTCCCATGAAGTTCTCTGAATTTATTCCACACTTGATAGCCCAACATTCACTATGAGTTTCCTAGGGGCCTTCTTTGGGGTCAAGTCTGTTGGGAACTTCCTCAGACATTTAAAATAATTTTTCTTACTTTCTCTCATTTGAGAAAAACTCTCAATAGGTATTTGAAATTGCATGCCTTAGCGAACTCACAGCAATCTTTTTCCTAGCCAGTTTTTTTCTACGCCTTAATTGCTACTTTCCACTCTGATGAAAAAGACCCCTATCACTTCTCTTAATCATTCAAATGTCATGAGCTAGATTAGGATCACTTGTACATAGTACACTCAAAGATGAATTTCTAAGCTTTATGGCAACCACTTCCTACCTTCCTGACCAGCAGCTGTTTTTTCTGTTGGCTTCTTTGAGGCAAGAATGACTTTCAGCACTAAATTCCACATTCCTTTAATTTCATGTTCCTGATTAATATCTAAGAGTCCAACAACAGTTCAGTGCTTAAAACAATTCTACTGCCAATTGTTTCAGAAGTCATCAGTAGCATTTGTGTGTGCCTGAAGAGCACATCCAGAAAACCACTTCCATTTCTGTTGCATTTTTTTCTTTTTCTTTTCTCCTTAAAGCTGTTGAGTCGGATTGATGGTATCTCTGTAGTGCCGATATGGTATGACACCAGAGCAGGATAATTTATGCTCTTCTGTGGCTTAAATTCTTCACACACTGAGAGCCTGACCACGGAGGTACTCACCAGAACTTTCTCAGGAAGTATTTTTTGGTGCAATTCTAGTGGGAATTTACATTGTGTTGTCTGAAATGGGCTGACTTTCCTCTGAGCCTCTGTAAATTTAAGATATTATAACAAGTTTGGAGATCTGTGTCTTCTGCTTACTTAAAAGACAACTGAGTACACCTTTGGGCTTTAAATCTCAGATTTCCTTCTAGACATGATGGTTTTGACACATTTTTATGTACTTCCTTCAGTTCACCTCCGTAAGCAAGCTCTAGTTTGGTCAGAGGTCCCGCCTGTTTTCTGGAAGACCTTTGTGACAGTAGGGCTGCTGGTCACCTCATGTTTTCATGTCACTAGCCTTTGCAATTCCGACAGGCCTGAATTATACATAGGAGCTACCATTCCAATAAAGACTTTATTTTTCAGTGCCTTTTCAGTTCATTCTGAAAACTTCCAGATGTTACTTACATTATTTTTTTATTTGCAAACTGTTCAGCTCCTGGTTTAAAATATGGCCTCCTAATTCCTTTTATTCTCCACCTGTTGTAAGCCTTTAAGCCTGAAAATTTTAATTTCTTTTGTGAAAGTTTCAGTTCAAATTTCAAGTTCTGTTATCATTCTCCCTGCCCACTTTTCTTGTCTTTAAATTCTGACATTTCTTTTTTCTCTATTTTGTTTCAGAAGCAATGTCAACTTGCACATTTTTCTCATTAAAAATAGATATTCACCACCATTTATATTATGTTTCTCTTGAGCAAAAAGACAAAAACTCAAGCTGATATTGTTTCCTCTAGGAACATTAACTGGAGATGGATAATTCTCTGTTGTAGTTGTGTCCATTTACAAATAGTGTTCAGGTTATATTTTATCCCCAATTACTTGAAGAATCAAACAACTACAGAGTTCCAACCCCTTTCAAGAATTAGAACATTATGGTCATTACTTTCTTTTTCAAGTGAGACAATGACTGCATAAAATGCATAAAGCACCTTTTAGAATTGTTTGTGTAAGCTTATTGATTCTGGTTCCACTATCTTAGTGCAAAATAACTTCAGATGTGGGTGGGATTCTAAACAAAAAATACATAAACCATATGGCTTGGCTGAGGAGAAGGTTCTTGACAGAAAAAAAAAAACCTCATAATTTGAAAACCCATACTGTGGGAACAGTATCTATCATAATTCTCAGTTTTTTAAAGCTAGATATTATGAATGAATTTTCATTTATTTTCCAGGATTATAACTATTTAAGGTATGTTGTGCATTATTATGGTCATGGAATCTTTACAGTTCTTTCACAGATAGATGCATCCCTGTGTTCTTTAAATGAGGGCTCAAATATGTCTTGTGACAAAATATCCTCATCCCTAAATTTTAGAGTAATTTTGATCTGACTCAAATAACATGCACAGATAACTCCCAAGCAGTGACAGGTAATGGGCCATTCTTAAATGACAGCTGGCATAGGGCTACTTTGGTGTTAGATCTGAGGCAGTTTCACTGTCAGCACAGGAAATTTTCAGAGCACTTTTCACAGATTCTTCTTCCCTCTGTGTCTTAGTGAAACACTTTTGAGGAAAAGAATTATTGGTTCAAAGAACCTAGGCAAGATTTTTGTAGATAACCTTGGAATAGGAAAGGAAGACAAAAATTTTCTGGAAGGAAGAGAACCTTCATAAAGCTATCTGTACAACATCTATCCACCTAGCTACTAGCTGCACATTAATCCCATAATTTCTTCAGCAGAGATGGCCTTGTGATATTTTTCCCTACCAGTAGCATGAAGCAGTTTATAAAGTGCTTTGTAATACCAGCTTGGTCCCTTCTGCAAAATGAAGGACTTGAGAACATGATGGACCTGTGAGAAAAGAAAAAACTAGAGAATGAATGACCTTGGGAAAAACAGAAGTTAGGTTTCTGTAGTGTAAACAAACCAGACAGGTTGGGAGTAGTGGTGGTCTTGAATTAATATGTTGAATAAATGACTTATAGGAGTGAATTATGATTACAGGGGGATAAAAAAGGCACATTCAAGATGTGCATAATTTTGTAACATCTAGTGACAAATTCATTACTTATGATAGCATGCTTCAAAGTCATAAGTTTCTTACATCTGAAAATAAACAATTTTCATCAAGGGACTGGGATAGATGACATGGAAGTAATTTGTTTCTTTCACACATTTACCAAGTAAGTTGGATATAAGGAAATGATTTTTGGTGACTGGAATGTGTATTAAGATATTATGTGAGTAACGCCTTTCAGAGACCCACCCTTCTGTGATAAAGAATGGCATGTCATGCTGGTTTAATAAAAAGTCCCTTCTGACTGCAGCAGTTACTCAGATAATTGTTACTTTCATCAGTGCTATGAAAAGAGGCAGCATTTTCTCTGCTTCTCCTGAGATCTAAATCCAGTATGTCCAGTAGAGACAGACATGATATTGAAGTGGTCAGAGACCATATTTCATTTTATGCAAACATGCTCATGAAACTCTTCTGGTCCTGACCAAGGCTCGTCTACAGTCTAAGCTTCAACACAGTTATGTAAGGGAGTAAGAATGAAACAATATTTGTCTTTGAGAAGGTTGTATTGCTGTATTGGGCACCAGAGATGTTCCTACAAAAGGAAGCATCCTCTTTATTTTGGAGAATATTTTTGGATGTGAAATGAAACACAATTTTGTGTTGGTCCACAGTTGTGTTTTAAATGTACTCAGCACAGTCTTTACTAATCAAACATTACTGGATAACATCAGGTTCAAGAGCTGTGTTGACACATGGATATGTACTTGTGCCTCCTTTGCCACAAGTGCTTCAATTTAGCAGTATTAATTTATACTGATAAGACTCATGTGGTATTCCAAAGACTGTTGCTTAATACATTTTATATAATGATATCAAGATTTAGCTTAGTTAGGCTAACAACCTCTAGTAGATGACCATGAGAAAGATTAAAGTAATTAAAAAATGTTCTAATCACAAGATGAAAATGCTATATTAGAAAAACCCAGTGAGATTCTGTGAGGTTGCTTTTAAAATCTGTGACTTGAAAATACAGTAAAATTGCAGCAAAGATCTTCCCAAACAGCAGTTGTGTGCTCTCATTGTGGAACAGCATTTCTCTTCAGGGAGGAGCACCTTCTGTGTGATCTGGTCCATTTGGAACCTACTGGAGCAGCTCTTCACTTTGGTGCTCATGTCAAATTAGAAGTATAACTTTTTGACTCTGATGTCAGTCAGCTTCTATTCTTGTTCAGCTGTTTAGACTACCAGCTAAGTCCAAGCATGAGATTCAAAAACAGTCCATAAATTTGATGCATGCTCTATTTAGACAGATTGTGAGGCTGAAACTCAGATCGCCTCTCAAACTCATAAACTTTTGGTCTTTGCTATAGCAACTATGCTTCTAGACATGCTCATTTTTGCTACTTGGAATTAATCAGTGCATTTGGAGAAGTCCTACTTCCCAAAAGTTTTTAGTTTTGCCTGAAATAATCTTTTCTAGATTTTTTTCTTACATTTTGCATGTATAGCCCTAAAATTTACCATTTGTTTCATTGCAAATAATGAATCAGAAAGTTATTAGAAAGTTATCAGAAAGGTCAAAATTAATTTTTCTTAGAGCACAAAAAACCAGTTTTCTGTAACACATACCCGTGGGATGCTCTTACTTGGACCCATACTAAATGTCTGTGCATTCTTAGGACCCACTTGTCCTAGAGTGAAAAATGTGGTTTGGGATAGAGGCTCTCAACACAATTTGTCTCAATAAGAGTAATTTCACGATTATAAGCCGCACTGAGTATAAGCCACACCTCCGGGTGTCAGCAACTTTTCATTCTTTGTCCATACATAAACCGCACCTGATTATAAGCCGCACATGACAATACAGAGTGTGATAAAAGGTATCTATTCCATCACCATCTGTTGAGGGTGGGGGCAGTGATCCTTATCTCGACGGCAGATATTCTGCTAATGGGCCATCCATTGAAACCAGGCAGGGCATTGTTCTTTATCTTTTCACAACCCATCCTCCCTCCAGGGAGTCATTGTCTGCTAATGGCCCATTGAGTCCCACTGTGTGACTGATAAAATTACTGCACCCTGTTGGAAGTTGCTCCAGCCAGGGAGAAGAGCCCAACATTTCTTACCAAAATAAAAACAGAGGTTTTGGGACACTAAGGGAGCCCCTTTCTCCACTGGACTCCAGAGGAAAACCGGATTTCTCCACATCCCCACTGGATCTCTTGAGGGAAACTGCACCTTCTACAGGAGCGCTGCTCCAACTGAGCCACATCTGTCACTGCAGGAGGATGCAGCCACCATTTAATGGGACTGCTACCAACACCCTGCCTGATGGGGTGTCAGGTTGTACTCTAACTTTGTCAGGGTTTGCAGTTTGTTTCTTTGTAGTACTGTATTTCTATTTTAATTTCCCTAGAAAAGAACTGTTATTCCTAATTCCCATATTTTTGCCTGAAAGCCCCTTGATTTCAAAATTTTAATAATTTGGAGGGAGGGGGTTTACATTCTCCATTTCAAATAGAAGCTCCTGCCTTTCTCAGCAGACACCTGTCTTCCAAACTAAAACAGCAACTTTTCGTTCTTTGTCCATATATAAGCCGCACCTGATTATAAGCCGCACTTTGGGTTCGGACCAAAATTTTAGTCAAAATGGTGCGGCTTATAATCGTGAAATTACTGTACTCCCATATTTTCAGTTTCATGGTAAGGAAGTTAGATTGAAATCCAGGCCTGAGGAAGGTGTAGTGGTTGTTTTATTTGTAGGAAATGTGTGTAGGCAGCTGTCCAGGCCCCTTGCCCAGCCAGAGGTAACCTTTGTGTAAGGTTTGCACTTCATTCTGTCACTGTAATTTTTGTTCATGGGGAATTTTGCTGCTACTGATACTGTGTGTATTTGAGAAGGAAAAAGTAAAAAGTGAACCTAATTTCTGTATGCCTACTAACATATTTAGTCTAGAATGAAGTGCAAGAGAATTGCTGCAGATTATGAACAAGATTTTCAGGCAGATTATACAGATATTTAGTTCTTTATTTAATCCGACAATAGCTTTGTTTTCTTTTTAGTCTTTTGAGAAGGTATCTCTGGCTTGAATCTATATATGTTTTTAAAACTTTCAAAAAAAATACGTGGTAGGATTCCCTAGGAAAAAAATCTGGATGTTTAGAATTGTTTTCCAATATTCTTTTAAGTCAACATTGATTAATGCATATGTCGTATGAGGAAACAGAAGTAATTTCTATAAACCAAATCATTATTTCAATTACCAGAATGAATAATATAATGTGATGGGAATGAAAATATGCAAGTATACAAAAAAAGCATACAAACTCTTTTTAGAAATTATCTTCTTAAAGAATATCCATTCCACATTCACAGCTAAGGCAAAAGGAGGTGAATATTCTTTATTCTTCTGGGAAGTCACTGCTGCTGTAAAACACTGAATTATTATCTGCTTTATTCACTGAATTTTCTGACAGAAGATGAACCCCTAGGATATATTGGCTGTGTCTGGTTTCAATTTGTTTTGTCTATAAAAAGTCAAAACTTCCTGTGAGCATTATCAGACAAAATAAATAAAGTAAGAGAGATAATTGTTTAATGAACTTGGAGCAACATGATTCAGGCAGAATACCCTCACAGATTTTGCCAAAGCTAATAAAATTCTTTTGCATCCTACTTATTATTTTTGAGTAAGTATCAACTTTGTAAATTCTTAAGGGCACTTTTAAAACCAGTACTGAATTCTATTTACTGAATTCTATTTCTTTCTACTTATGGCTACATTAGCAATTTCGACTCTGTTAATAACCAAATTAAAATTCAAAATTAGTTGATGTAGAACCCAGATGTCATCTAGAATAAATATTATAAAATCATATGCTTTCATCTTTGATTCTTAGTTCTAAGTACTTTAATCCATAAAAAACAAAAAATAAAATATTTCTCGTTTTTTTCTTTTTTTTTTGTTTTTGCATAGGAGTTGGGCATTTTATCAGAATATACAGAATTTATGATATAGTTATACAGAAACAGAAAACATCTTTGCTTCATCCAACTACAAAAATGGATTAGCAATTGTCAGTAAAGTTCAGTATTGTGTTATTATTTTCTCTGAAAACAATTCTATCATGTTGACAAGAACAATCTGCTCCAATGTAGTATAAAACATTATTATTCCTCAATGAAAAAACCTGGATAAAAGAATTTACTCATTATTTGTGATTTTTATGTCTTATTTCAGATCAGCCTTTGCCAAAATATGATCTTAATGCAATTTTCAGCAGCAAAAATACAATTTTCTTCTGCTTTTGAAGAATAAAATGAAACATTATAATAATCTATTCTGGGTCAGTGCAAACATTTGTGTATCCTTTTTGTGACTAATAGTGGAGAGACAAGAAAGCATATTATGAAAATATAAGCATATTTCCCTTCTATATTCTCCCAGCTTCCATAGAGGGCTAGTGAGGAAAATGACGGAGAACTCTGAGAACCTTTGAAAATTACTGACCCTTTTTCCTATTACATTAAGCACTATTTTGGCAACTTAAAGTCTCTGATTTGCCAGCCATCCCAAAATATTATGCAAATTTCTAGGGAAAAGCAAATTTGATTATTTTTGGAATAAAATGTAGAGTTTAAAGTTTTAATCTCTTTATTTGGAAACATATAATGAACAAAATATAAGAAGATAATGACAAAATAGTGTCTCTTAGTAACTTTAAATGCAATTTTGGAACAGTGTTTAACACCCACCGGGTTTCAGAGAGTCTTAAAATGTTGTTAACTGCAAACACATTCATGAAATGCAGATGTTCCTTTTCCTAGTGGATTGATAGCTGAGGATGACTTGGATCACCTCATGTAATTCCTTGGGTTTAGGCACCAAACTTTAACACAAATAATTCTGGAAGCCTTGGCTATAACTATTTGAATGTAAAACCCGAAGTGTTTGTTGACAGGGTATATATGTACTGGGAAACAAATATATTTAATAACGACTATGGGGCTGAAATCGATCACTCCTAACGTTAACTTTTAACACTGCCCCAAGGCATTCTCAAACCCAGATTTCTTGTCCTAAATCTTAGGCATCAGTCCATAAATGACAAGCATGGTCTTAGGCAAGGCTTTAGGCATCTTATCACTTGAGGCCCCACAGATTTGAGCAGCAGTATAAAACCAAATGGTCTGCTGACTAAAATGCTTATTTCTCTTTACTGAATTCTAATTACTGAACAATTACTGAATTCTCTCATGAACATCAAAATTAATGAGGTCTTCTTTTCTGAGGACTTTTTTCTTGCATCCCACATAGAAGCCCCATTCTTATTACTGATAATCTTCTGAAACCCTATTATTTTCTAGGATTCTCTGTGGTAAAAACTTGAGTTCCCCCTTTATTTCCCTCAATCTCTCCCAGATGTCTAAGAATCTCTGAGGCAATATTTGCTCAGCATCTGCACTTGGCTGGCTGCTCTGTGTCTGCTTGTAGCAATTGGAATAGGCAACTGCTGAGCTTCTGCTTCAGCATTTCTCCCAGCAGCAGCTCATCACAGAGACACCAGTTCTCTGAAATCTTACTGAACTTCAAGTTTGTGTGATTTTTAACCAAACCTCAAAAGTGTTCAAAAATTATTTCACAAATATAGAGGAGAGGTGGGCATAACAATTACACAAGTTTGTTTTCCTAAGTTTTCTGAGACAATAAAAAAAAAAATTGTATTTGAAGGTATAATTCTGAAATGTTCTTTGAAAGCTGAGGATTCTGAAGGTAAAACAAAAGAGCCAGGCACAACCATTTGCTTTACCAGCCTCAGGGTTGGGAATGGAAACATAAAATTAAATCACGTTTTTCAGGGTTTTTTTGGCTAATATTATGTCATTTTCTTCTGTACACAAAAGTTTACATATCCCATCAAAGTAGTAGTATTCTTGTAGTAGAGACAGTCTAAGTAAGATATAAACAAGGAGAGCTGCGTAGTTATTAAGTCAGCCAAAGTATCTGGGAAAAACAGCATGCACGCAAGTCTTTCTTCAGCTTTGAAATATAGGCAGTAAACTGCAGACTAAATACAGGTTGGAAACAGTTGAGTTTGGCATAATAAAATTATACTTGAAGCAATTGCTGCCAGCTCTGTGCTTAACAGAAATGTACTGCTCTTCTCTGGTTTACATCCATGCAAGCTTTGAGTGCCTGTTTGTTTGTTTATGTCTTTCTAGCCATATTAGGTGTTTAATAAAGTACACTGCTTCTCCTTTGGAACATTCCATGCTTCAGAGAGATGTTTTATATCCCAATTACTTCCTTGGTTTTCTTTTCATAAAAACAAGTAGTTTGTTTAAAAAGAAGTTACTTCTGTCAAGGAAAAAAGTATTTTTCTAGGCATTTCTAAATCTGAGTTTCAGTGTTGTAGCCCCTGATAGTAGGATTCCCTTTTTCATAACTAATGTGGTGGATTTCCTCATAATTTTTCTTTTTATATCTTTTGTTCCCTGTTGCTGCATCTTTATTTCCTCTGGTCAAGAGAGCAAAGCACTTTAGTGATAGATTTTCATCTTAGTGCAATAACACATGTGGAAAGGGAGAAGGAGGTGAAAATTTGAAGAAAAAAAAAATTACTTCAGAATAATTATGTATGGTGTCTGGAGTTTCTGTAAAACACATAAGGGATCATATAATGCTAAAACACAACATATATCACATCCTGAATAGGCTGTAATCTAAATGAGATAAGATATATATAATTCAATAGACAACAGTTCAAAGGGGAGTCCCCTCAGCTTTCCTGCACTGGGAAAAAGGGAGAAAGAATTTTCTGATAACCTTCTATTAAAGAAGATAATAATCTCTCTTAAAGATGATGATGATGATGATAATAATAATAATGGTAATAATAATAATAGTAATAATACCTCTGTGAATAAGAAACCATGTAAACTCCAGGAAAATATAATTTGACTGATGTCTGAACAACCATCCTCCACTTCTTCTTTCTGGCTTTAGGGAGAGAAACTTCCTGGTAGGTAGTATATGCAGAGCATATTTTGCCTTACTCTGAGAGTAGTGACAGTGACCAGTGGTGAAAGATGTCAGAGACAAACCACTAACTGCTCTGGTATAACACTGCCAAAGCTACTAAAACAGGAGACACCAGGTGTGTCAATCAAGGGTAGGAAGACAAGGCATGAAGGTGGAAAGAATCAAAGGCATACCAGAAAACAGTGATAACTACAGAAATGTGTGCCAGCTGTAGAAAGGGTTCATACATGTGAGGAACAAATATTTTTGTGTTTTAGGAGCAATGCATGAAGCCAAATATGAATGCGAATGCTATCAAAGCAGCAAGTGAGAAATAACAGAAAGTATCATAATGGCAAACTTGAGGAGCAGCAGCTCACACTGGAAATCACATGGGTTCAAAACAGGGTATCACCAGTATTACCTGCAACCAGTATTTACAGTATTTCTATAGGAAATAGCCTACTGGAGAAAGAGGATTTAATGAAACAACATGTAGGAAAGGAAAAGCCAACTAATGCTATGCTCTCACATTGCAGTCTGAGACTTCTTAGAGATTTGCCACAGTCTACTGAATTTCATTTCTTGCAGAGGAAACACTTTTTCCATGAATATCTCTTGATGGTCTCTGAGCCAAAAGGCAGACATGCTTATTCAAAATATATTAGTGTACTCAGTTCAGCATACCCAAATGTGGCATTTCTTCTCAGCCTCTACTATCAGTGAGTCATCAAATATATGCTCAGGTAGGGTTGTGTAAACAAAAATGCATCCTGAGTAAAGTACTTTCTACTGTAATTATCTCTAGGAGCAACAAAAAAATGGAGGAATTTTTTTTATTTTTTGGACCAATCAAACTTTTAAGGTCCAAAATTTTTAAAACTAATTTTCTTTAGAAGTTGGCAACTGATATACCTATGCATTGCCTGAGTCAGTATTACCTGTGCTAGCACATGCCCTCTGGGGAGGCAGGATTTAATCCTCCAGAGATGCAACTAATCAGGGCTGGAGCCACAGCAATACAATAAAGAAAAAAAATAGAGAGAGAGCTCTACTTTCAGTGTTTTCATCTCATGTTAGGAGTGACTGAAACATTATATAGAGAAGGTCGATGTCTTGCCCATGTGTCTCCCAGACACATTTCTCCTTATCTAACCTTTAGTCCCAAGGAAGTCTCTTGATTTTAACCCCTTAAAAAAGTATGTACTTTCTGGAAATAATCCAATCTTTCATTTAACTTGACTAGGAAATTTTCACAAGACCTTCTAAAAGACCCTCAGTACACCACTGTAAGCAGATCAGGGGATTTCTGGTTCCCATTTTTCCTATCTTAAGAAATATGAACAAGCACAGTCATGTTGTAGTAGTTCTTCACAAGTAAATATTATATTTGAAAATAATTTTTAAAGAGAATCTCTTTTTCTCTGTTTATAGAGAAAAAAAATAAAAATGTAAAATGGACTGAAGAGTTCTCAGGTATGAACTAATAGTTTAAATAGAACAATAATTCTAATATACAATAAATAAGTTGATGTCATGAAATAAAACCTTAAATTTAATGTAGTAAAATATTCACTACAATTTAAACAACTTTTAAACCTGGAAGATGCATAAAGACATATGTCTAGGAATTGGTTTTGAAAATTAATTATATTTTTTCTTTCATTATTATTTTTCCATGTTTGAAAATGATACTGTTTGCTTAAGCAGAAATAAGATCATCTGAAGATATGAGATGTGAGGAGAGCAAGGTGACTAGGAGAAGAGCTAGATAACAAGGTTTTACACCATATTAAATGCATTCTAGAATATTTCTGTGTCAAGTATTCCCACTGAATGATGTGCAAATTCAGTATCATGCTGTTAATATCATGGACTTGCAAAATGATTTCCAGCTGATAACCTCAATTGGCCTTTCAAACACCAGTTGAACTGCTTGACTTTCCTACATCATACATATTGGTAGGATCATTTTGAAGACAGTCAACCTGGAACAAAGAAATATATGACCTGTAATTAGAATGTACAGGTAAAATATAATGATGTTTTCTTTATTGTATAAAGACTCTACAAATTACAATAATTACATCTAGTTATTTTGCCAATTTTTTCTAGGGTTTTGGTAGCCCATCAGGTGAACATTGGCTGGGAAATGAATTTATCTTTGCAATAACAAGTCAGAGGCAATATTCTCTAAGAATTGAATTAATGGACTGGGAAGGAAACCGGGCATACTCACAATATGACAGATTTCACATAGGAAATGAAAAACAGAATTACAGGTAAGAATCTATTGAAATTCTTATGACTCTGTTGAGTGATAAATATTGTTCATTGTTCACTTGTCAAATATGAGAAATTACAATAATATGATGCTGATTTTCATCAGAAGTGGATAAAGATTGTAAAACTAAAACAGAAAGATTTCTCATTGATGGAAGGATAGAGTAAACCTAACATATCTGAGAACAAGGGATCTATTAATTATGTTTAGTAGAACCGCTAAAAACTGTATAACTTTTATATTCAGAACCCAAAATTGATTGAATAGAAAAAAGATTTGAATTCTTCATTAAAACCTAAAGAATATCTCAGAAGATATACCTCAGAAGCAGAAGACTGAAATCATGCACATGAGAATAAAAGACCAAAAATGCTGTTAAACCATCTGATATTTCCAAACTAAAAAATTAGTGCAAATGATGAGGAAAACAAAAAAATGCTGAATCTTATTTTGAGGAAATTTAACACAAAAAATTTTCTTAATAACATTTTTCTCTCATACTTTGTTTTAAGATAAAAGCTTATTAAAAATAGAAAGAGAAACGACTTGAAGACACAAGAAATTTGGATAACCTAATTAGTCATTTGTATTATTTTTTAATAATTGCTTCATTTGAGCAGACAGTACAATGTTAGAAAAAGAAAACAAAACCATAAAAATATCCCATTATTTATTACAGCATATGTAATTAGCATAAGACTCGGTAGAGAAACAGATATATTGTAGACTCAAACATTCAAGGCATGTGAAACTAGGCTGGTATGCAGATCTTTAAATTCAAGTAACATGATTCTCAAAAATGCTGCCTGCCTCTCCCCAGTGAAATGGAGGTGAGAGCAATTTGCTCTTTCTGCTGACAGGACTGTGCCCAGGTGGGACACAGAGCAGTGCCCCTGCTCTCTGGGGCTTGTGGGGGCAGCAGTGGATGGTGTACAAGTGCAGACAATTCCTTCAGAAGCAATCAGAATGAGTTTGGCTCCTGCATAAAGCAAGGACTGTCCCTCTGCACACAAAGGATGGCTCTATGCCCTGCTGCCTCCAGCAGGGCTGTGCCTGGCACTGCCCATGGAAAGCCATTTCCCCAAATCAGGAAAGGTGGAGCACCTATTCCGAGGTAGTTTTAGGCAAAGAATAAATATAAAATAAGGGAAATTTCTCAAAAGAGAAGCTATCAAGATTTATACAAAACATAAAAACAACATCGTAAAAGTAGGGCCTTAAACATTGGTCGAAGATACTCAAAGATGAGACAAATCCTTGTCAAATCAAGAAAAACGTTGAAGGGCAGTTATACATAGCCCAAAAATGTATGATGGATCAGAGGAAAGGAGTATTACTCAGGGGATGAATTAATATGACTGAACTTGTTAACAAAAACAGAATCTTTTTTTCTCATCTTTATTCTGAACTAAGGACAACACGTATTGTTGAGGAGTTGGAAGGCTGTTGAAAATTTAATATGTAAAAGCTCATGTTTAGAGAGGATTTCTTTTTCAGAAATCCGCTGTGTTTATTCATGATAAAATAGCAAGAGAATGTCTTGTTAGGGAAGCGAAGTTCTGGGAAGGGAAGGGAAGTCCGGGAAGGGAAGTTCTGGGAAGGGAAGTTCTGGGAAGTGCTGGGAAGGGAAGGGAAGTTCAGGGAGGGGAAGGGAAGTTCAGGGATTTTCAGGGAAGGGAAGTTCAGGGAGGGGAAGTTCAGGGAAGTTCAGGGAAGTTCAGGGAAGGGAAGTTCAGGGAAGTTCAGGGAAGTTCAGGGAAGTTCAGGGAAGTTCAGGGAAGTTCAGGGAAGGGAAGGGAAGGGAAGGGAAGGGAAGGGAAGGGAAGGGAAGGGAAGGGAATTATGAAAAAAGGAGATCTTTTGCAATATATATAATATTTTCTGAACATGGAAAAATATTTAAAATTGTAAATTCTTCTTGCTGATCAAGAAAACCAAAAGAGATGTAATTCTAACCTGTAGAAATTAAATCAGAGGGGGCATACAGCCCTCAAACAGTATAATAATGTAGAGTAACAGGCATAAATTCTGCTACCTGTGTCCAATTCACTTTTCCACAAAAATCAAAAGGAATTTAACTGAAGGCTATTGACTGCACTGTTGGTTCCTGTCTACTCCATAATATAAATTAAGGCCAGAAAGAGATCTGCTCACACTCTGTGGTCTCCTTATTGTGCAACTGAAGCTCTTCTGTTGAGGAAATGGGGAATCAATCTCATTCATACTTTTCTGGATTAAACAAAGGTGAAAACATAAAGAAGTAAAAATATCCATCTCTGTTAGCCCTTTGGGTTTCAAATTAATTCCTCTATTATTTTTGCTCAAGTATATTCGAATATTTAAAGAAAATAGCTGAGTAACATGGTGACAGTTCTGGAAATAATTATGCATAAACCACATGCAAGTCTAAACTGTGTTTCATGCTAGACAAATGTACTAGTGTCTAGTCCAGACAAAATATATGCCCAACAGATATTTTGTAAACCAAAATTATGTTGTGCTATTTTACCAATTTTTACAGGAATGCGTTCTGGGACATAAAAACTCTTTATTTTGCTTGCCAACATCACTATCTGTGATAGCAGCAATTCCAGAAGGCTGGCTGAATAAAAACCTAATTATTGAGTACTAAACAGCTGGCCACCCTTCAGAGAATGCTGTTTTCCCTTTATCTGAGGAGCTGCCATTAAGGATTTAAATGATTCTTCTGAAGGTGAAAACCACAATTCCCAAACTCCTGCTCTCAGTGCCTTTCAGGCATTTGCCATGTTTGCTTTCAATACCTCAAACACAGAACAGCACACCTTTTCAAACTTTTGTAACTGTTATTTGAAATAATTTTACCAAACAAAACAGATACTGTCTTATTTTGGAAGCTTGTTTCTTATAATGACCCACATTAAATGTTCTTTCTGTTAGCAGAAATATATAATTGTAGACTGGCTAGATTCACATTAGTTTCAAATAACATAAGCTCACTAAGTAATAGTAACAGTAAAGAGAGAAGTTTCTAAGCTAGTCTGGGAAGTGGATCAAAAAATCTGAAATAGAAAAAATGCATTGAAATGAGAAGAAGTGGAACATTTTCAGTTTCACTATGGCAGTGCCTTGTATATTTGGAAGACATGAAAAAAAAAAAAGTTCCAGGTCTTATATTCTAATATAGTTAAAAAAAGAAGAGAGAGAGAAGAGAAAGAAGAGAAAGAGAAGAGAAGAGAAGAGAAGAGAAGAGAAGAGAAGAGAAGAGAAGAGAAGAGAAGAGAAGAGAAGAGAAGAGAAGAGAAGAGAAGAGAAGAGAAGAGAAGAGAAGAGAAGAGAAGAGAAGAGAAGAGAAGAGAAGAGAAGAGAAGGATAAAAGGAGGGAAAAAAAAGAAAACCATGAAATGATAAAATCTGCTTGAGAAAATATCAAAAATCATTTTCATGTTGTTCTTCCAAAATCCAGCCTCAACATTACGCAAAGTTCAATTCAGTCTGGATAACTCCCAGTTGGTGATTTCAGAAGGGTCTGGTTTTTCTCTGGGCTTTTTGTATTTTCTTTACTACTTTTTATTAGTCTAAAGAATCTATTATTAAAAAGAGTAATGCTGAACACATGTAAGTTCAAATATACTTGTTTCTCTTTCAAAATGAGACAGCTCCAAGAGGTTTTCTGGGAAATCAGAGTAAAATCTATTTATCCCAGATGATGACTGGAAAGAAGGTTGAGATGAGAAGGTGGTTGCTGAATCAGTCGACATATAATCATAAATGATAACTGAAACAGAAAATCAAACATTGCACCACATATGAAATCTTTAATAACAGTATCTAAGTGATTTACATCTTTTAGAACATCCGTAGGTTTCTTATCTACACAAGATGACTACACAGAGACTGTAAATATGATGAAAATATCTGTCAGACTCTTTGTGACTGACATTGTGACAAGTAAAATCTCCATGCAGTAAGAAGAGCCAGATCTTGCAGATCTCCCTTTAGTGCAATGTTTCTTAATGTAATTAGGAATTATTTATAGAACTATAAAACATGAGTTGAAAGAGAATCCTAAAAGACACACGATCTCTCCTCTTTCTCTGTGACTCTGCCAGCCCACTTGACATTGTTTGATGTTCCTAGGAGTTGTGCAGCTATGATACACTGCTGCTCTGACCCATGTCCTCAGATCCTCCAAAACTGAACAGGAAAAGTAACCATGTGTTGGGATTTCAGGCACCAGAATTCATGATCCTATATATTAGTTTATGAAAACAGATATATTTATGCTGAATTTTGAACAGTAGTAATTTTAGCCTGCAGATACGTGTGTTTTTTCTACTCATGATACAGAAGCTCTTCCAAGAAAAGCAAAGGATGAAGAATAGGGGAATTCCACTTTTTAATTGACTGAGTTATTTTTACTTCAGGACTGTTAGAGAGGTTTAGTAGACACTCATCTCCCTATGACAATGTACTCTGTTATTTAATCATGCTTTTCATTGGAAAAGTTTGTTATTGCTGCAATGAATCACTAACTTTGGTGTTACCCATGGAGAAATACGATTAAATTATCAGACAGGGCTACTCAGGTGAGCAAGGCTTTGGTGTAGGCATAGGTGAAAACTGATGGTGGACAGGAAATATCCTAATTTCCCTGAGTCAGTTTGGACTTAAGGTGGTGGCTGACCTTTGGTAGTTAAAATGAAGAAGAGACTTCATATTGGAATGAGCATGAGAAAGTGATTACAAAATCTCATGGGAAAGAGGGAATACATCCATTAGGAACACAAGAGACCCGTTGACAGGGCAGAAATAGTCATGTAGGGAAGAGTCAGGTGTGTGGGTCCTCAGAGGCAGCAAGCTGATGAAATTTGTTGAAAACAGGAGAGGTAATCATTAAAATTTTCAAATCACTTCAAACTGTTGACATGATCTTCCAAGCCCCACAAATCTAGGTGACAGTTCCAAACTCTCCAATATCCTGT
The DNA here is from genome assembly GCF_009819885.2 of Catharus ustulatus. Classification (NCBI taxonomy): domain Eukaryota; kingdom Metazoa; phylum Chordata; class Aves; order Passeriformes; family Turdidae; genus Catharus; species Catharus ustulatus. Next base: position 143,233,888 of record NC_046221.1, on the reverse strand, counting down.
GTCTCAGGCTTTGCTTTAGGAAATAAGATCAGCTGTTGAAAGTCAACCAAGAACTGGTAAACTTTATGGGACCTGGTAGCAGAGACTTTTCAATTCACTGAGTAGAATATTGGACTTCTAGTTCTTGTTTGATTAAAAGTTTTTATGTTTAGTTTCGGCAATAGTATTATTTCTCTCCATTTTCTTAGACAAATCAGGTAGGTAGTCTGCTGCCAGAAGCCTTGTATAATGTTCATCTTAGATTTTTTTTAAGGTTGAGGCTATTTGTATTTCACCATTCTTGAACTAATGATGGAATTTCTTGCAAAAATCCTCACTTATCTTTCTGTAAAATAGAGAAATAAATATTTGTCTGTACAGTCTTTTAAATTTTACTGCTGAAAATTCTGTAATAGATAGTAAAATAAGTATTATTTTATAGTGCAAATTTTATAGGGACAGATGGTTTTCTGTATCTTTAATTAAAAAACATATTCCATGTAGTGTTGCTGTTTCAGAAACAGAACACAAATAGGCCATTGTCACTTCCTTGGTTTACAAAATCTCATTTTTAAATATTGGTGTGGTTCTTGTTATTACCCAGGCTTTTGCATGTTGCATTTATATAAGTAATATTTTCTTCTTGTGTCACTTGAATTTTTTAGGTAAAATAGGGGATCAGTCTGACTTGTAGGTTTTTTGAGCCATCTGCTTAGCATCTTCTGCATGATTTGTATCACAGTAAACCTTTGAAGGATCTATTCAGTCTTTTGTAATATGGGTAAGTAAAAGTACAGTGGAAGATATATAGGAAATCTGCAGCAAAGTGAAAAAATAAACACAGATCCTCTTGGGAACCAGTTCTGTGCTCAGACCGCAGTACTTTTCTTGCCAAATATGAAAAATACAGAATAACCTTAAAAATAGTCATGGTGCAAAAATGTAAAAAGCCTGTAGGTATTCACTTTTATTTGGAAGCTGAAATTCAATTTTCAAGTCTACTTCAGAGGAAATATCAATGTAAAATTCTATTAACAGACAGAATTGTATCTGTGGTATGCATAATTTCTATGATTTGAAAATATTTTCACCAAACAGTGGTTTAAAATCAATAACATGGATAAAAATATTTAACATCTTTATGGATATATAAATATCTGGCTTAAATAATTTTCTTTTATTTAACAATACTGTCAACTCAATTATATTCCATGAAACCTAAATACTGGAAGTGGAAGGATTCGATCCAATGCCCATTAACCAGAGGTCCTTCTGGAAACATGCCAGTGTTGCTATATCATATCAGTGACTGAAACTCACTGGCAGTTCATGCAGTATCTCCAAATGTAAGCAGAAATTGAATATAACAATTTCTCTGACTGAAAGCTGATGTAAATATACTCATGGAAATAATGAATTTTTAAAATTAACTTAATCCACATGAATCCCAATATACATTATCCATCCACAGCTAATCATTTCCCACTTCTAACTTCATTAAAGTCGTTTATAGTTCAATATACAATAGCTGTGACTACTGTGGAGCAGAGAGGTTTCCTTCTTCTATGTTATGGAATCTAATGAGAATGCATTGAGACATGCTGGCTACACTGCAGTGCAGTTGAAGTCTTCAGAAGATGAGTCAGGGGCTCCTGAGGTAACAGAAGCCAAGAGAGAAACACCACTGAAATATCTCAAAAGAATCAAGGGTTATTCCTCTAAGCAGGTGGCACAGCTGACAGCCCAGTGCACACAGTGTGGGCAACAGGCAGGAGCTGGAAGCCACTGTGCCTCTGGAAAACTGAGACCTACTTGCCATTACTGAAACTTGGTGGAATGAGTCCCCTGACTAGAGTGTGGCTATCAGTGGCCACAGGCTGTTCAGAAGGGACAGGCAATGGAGGGGTGGAGGCATTGCTCTCTACATCAATAAATGGATACTCTGAAAAGAGCTGTTTCTGAAGAACAGCCGCAAACATGTTAAAAGCTTACAGGTAAGAACTGGAGACTGAGTCAACAAAGGGAGCCTGGTTCTTGGTGCCTGCTCCAGGCCACTTGATCAAAGAGAGCCTGTTAAAAAAGGCTTCTTGCTCCAGCTATGGGAAGCATTGCGCTTACAGGCTCTTGTCCTGCTGGAGGACTTCAGTCACTCCAACATATACTAAAAATTTATCATAGCAAACTGTAACCAATCCAGAAAACTCCTGGAGTGCATGGAAGATAACTTCTTGAGCCAGGTAACAAGCAGCCCTACTAGAGAGGATGGAATACTGGATCTGATGGTCACCAACAAAAGTTAGTGAGCTAACCACTGACATCAAGATTGAAAGCAGCCTGCACTTCAGTGGTCATAGAATCATAGAATCATAGAATTACAGAATCATAGAACCATAGAATGGTTTGGGTTGAAAGAAACATTCAAGATCATCTAGTTCCAACCCTCTGCCAAAGTCAGGGACACTTCCCACTAGAACAGGTTTCTCATGCATTGGTGGAGTTCACAGTCCTGAGGGATATGGGTCACGCAAAGAGTAAAGTTGGGACCTTGAATTTTAGGAAAACAAATCTCCAATCAAGGAATTAATTAGTAGAACCCCCTGGGAATGTGTCCTCAGGGACAAGGAAGGAGAACAGGCTGATAGATCTTTCAGGACACTTCCCATAAAACTCAATATCTGGCAATCCACAGGTGCAAGAAATCAGTAAAGAAAGGCAAGACAACACCATGGCTGAGTTGAGACCTGCTGGTCAAACTAAAGGGCAAGAAGGAAATGCACAGGCAGTGGAAGCACAGCCAGGTGAACTGGAAAAAGTGTAGGTACACTCTCTGGTTATGTAGGTCTGAAATCAAGAAAGCTTTTCAGCAACTTAACTGTAGAGAAGCTTGTTTTCCAATGTATTCCACCACAGCTATCACTATGGAACATAGTGGGCATGACATTATCTCCTCCTCCAGACTCCTAAACTTGTTTTTGAAAAAACGGAAAATATATGAGCAAGAACAAAAGTATCTTATTTTCCCTTAAAGCTTATCTATAATAAAATAAACTTGAGGCAATGAATAAAAAGAATATTTTGTAACAATTTTTTAGTCTTAGACATCATCCTAGATTTAATGAATTTAAGTGATTATTCACATGTTTTCCTACAGGTAGGTGAGATAAAGACTTTTCAGTGTTAGCATTAAAGCTGTTGAGCCCTAGGAACAGACTGCAGGACCCTATCTGAGACACTCGATTCTCTGTGCGTTCCTGGGGAGAGATAAGCTCCTTAGACAGAAGCCAAATCAGGCAACATGCAGAGCAGAAAGCTGCCTAGAGTTAACATTAGGATATTCTGAAAATAGCAAGGCATCCATTTATGTCCCCTGACAGTTCACAGCCCACAGCCCGAAGGTAGGAGACAATATCTTGTCTTACAAAAGAAATGAAAGGCCTTGGGTTAATGCAATCATTTGCCAGAGGGTATCCAGACCACAGCTACTGCTTCCCAAGAAAAAGCAGCAATCCAGGGAACTGCCGGGGACCAGGCTGATTGATGAATCTGTGACACTGTGCAGGGTTGAATTCACTGCTCAGTGAATGAATAGGTACCAGTCACTTCTCAATGAAGTGGGACAGGGATTTCTAAGATTATGCTCCATGCAGCATGTCTGATTTTGAATTAAATAGGTTTCTATTAAATTATATAATTATGAAGCAGTGGATATTATTCTGCTACACACTTACATTTTTACTCCCTTTGAGGCTCAGTGATTCTTGAGCAATTTATTTGCAGCAGGATGCATGTGGCTGGTTATGCATGAGAGAAGCTTTATGTTTTTAAACCTTTCTCTTACTGAATCCATAAAAACCTTAACTCCTATGTGGTTGGCAGCAATCACTCAGGTCAATAAATTGGTACATGAAAAGTTAAGAGTAACAGCCACTAGTAGCTCAACCACTTACTACCTAGTGAAGAAAAGTAGATTTATGTGAGAATAATGTAATTCTAGACAGAACAGTTGTTGGGAAATCCTTGCTGAGGTACACAAGTCTGAGGTCTGAGAGAACTCTTTAATAAATGTAAGTATTGGCAGAAAAATTATCAATGGAAACTTGTTAGTGATCTTGCTTGTTACATGCTGTAGTTCAGTGGAGATTTCACAAGGTCTGTCCCAGATAAGAGGTAGACTGAGCATGTTGTGGCACCTAAAAGAAAGCTGCACAGAATTTAATATAATATTGGTTGGGTTTTTTACTTTTCCAATTTAAAATTAGTACTTTCATTTTGTTTGTATTATCTTCAGTATCTACAATGTCAGTCTTGCACTCTTTCAAGCCTTTCTTGCTTTCTGCTACTTCTACATTTACATTATGAAAGAATTTCAAACAAGTATTTTAACAAAATTTATCAAATCCTGTACTGAATGGACTTCACTGTCCCCAAGGTAAGAGCTGTCTCTTCTACCACTAACAATACCGAAAAGAGCTACGTTTCTTTAAACTACTTCCATCAAAGCATCTACAAAGAGTTAAAAAGTAATGGTTTTATTACTGTAGATTTTGATATAGAAGTCAGTAACATTGTTTCTTCATCTCCACTGGGCTTTGACATGAAACAGCTCTTGAAGAAAAGGATTTTGTGTAACTGAGACACTTCTGGATATTTACCATCCATAAAGAATTTTTTAATGTCAAAACTCCGCTTTGTAGAATATTCAGACTTCAAAATTCATGTACAAAGTGTCTAAGGACATGTCAAATGTTTCAGATAGATACAATAGTATTACAGTGCAAAAATTTAGAGTTTCATTAATGTTTGCTGATCAATGATATGCAGAAAAAATAATATTGCAACATAATGCATCTATCTTGAGTGTGCAAGCAGAAAAACCAATGCAAAGTAAAATGCAGAATGAGGGAAAAAATCTCACAGTAAAGTTCACAACTAGAAAATATTTCTGTATTGGAAAAGTTTCTTTAATGAAGATTCCCGATTGCATCGTTCTCTTCACTATTATCTGTGCAAGTGTAAAGTGCAGTACATTTTCAGGATCAAATTCAGGTCCAGCTCAAAATATTTAAACTGGACATTATTCTTCCCATTATTCTTCCCATAACTTTGATCAAAACTCAAAAAAATGACACTTCCAAATGCCAGTCCTGAAAAGGACAAAAAATGGTATATGTCTCTGATTTCAATGAGAAAAATTATATACTCTATATTATATTATATTGTATATATTATATATTCTTCATGTGGATGACCAAGATCTCCATCAAAGTGAAGCTGACCACTAAGTGCTTACAAGATTTTAATGAATTTATTTAGTATTAGTGACAATTTCTCTAGCTTAAAAGAAAAATAAATAAATGCTTGCAAAGTTTTCTGAAATGCCTACAATTTTCAACGTCAGCCAATGAGCCAAACATTCAAACTTAGATCTCCATAATGCAGAAGCAAAGAAGAATGCGACCCGAAGGCTCCCTCAGAGAGCTATATGTGCCCCCATAGCTGCTGACTCTCTGCCCACTCTCTGAGCTAAACAGAAGCTTGGGAGAGCTGTCAATGTGGCCTTGAGCCCAAGCTAAAATATCCTGCCTGTGAGTAGGCTCGGTGTCGCGCTTATTGCGACAGTTCAGCTTCCAGCCAGGATAGAGTGTGGGCAGAATGAGCTCATGTCTGCCCAGAGAACTGACAGAGCAAGCTTTCATCTACTTGAAAAATACAAACAGAAAGTCTTAGAGTGACCCCTATTTAATCTAGAATGTACATGGTTAAAGTCTCTGAAATCTGTTACCAGCTTCCCAGCCAACCAATGCCAGCGGTTTTTCCCTATCCTTTTATCACTAACAGCTCTACTGGCAAGGTTTCTAGAGCCTGATCCTGAGAGCACTTTCTTCACTGATTCACTGTTTTACAAATACCAGCAAAGTGGTGTGGTATTTTTTGTGGGTTTCCTTCTTTCATGAGTCAAAGATTAAAGCGTACCTGAAGGGCCTGAAGAGAATCTGGCAAAGGGATCATCCTAGATTTTTCATAGTCATTTATTGCAGCAATCTAAGAGTTTCTGATTCTCTTGGGTTTGAATTTTGTGACTTTTTTTCCTATCACATGGGTACCTGATTTAGCTGTCTCTATCTCTAAGGTAATACTAATAAAAAATGATATTATTCATTATTGGGCCACAGCAGCAATGCAGTTGCTGAGTTAGATCTCAAAGCAGAGGTATAACCCATGTCTAAAGAGCTGCTAACTTACATAAACCTTCAAACTGATAACAACTTTGAATGTCAGAGCACAATTTTTTTATTGTTTGGTTGATCTGCAAAGATCTGCAAGAAGGATGTACTCAATAACAATGAAAGCCTACTCAGAAAAGAAAGAAAAGGGCCTGGTATCATGCAGAGTTTTGTGTCCAGTCTTCTGTTTCAACAGATCCTAAATGCTGAAGTGTTTTCAATTTTAAAGCAGTGCTGAAACAGCTCAACACACTTGACCCAAGTGCATGTGCACTGTTCATGTTTTGTTTTCTTTTATTTGGAATTATAATTCAGTTGCACTGAAGTAAAACCTCTTTGCACCTACCTCAAAGCCATTTGAACCAAAGGAGCCTTTATTGTGAATAACAGCTCCTATTAGGTCATGACCTGGGTTTTTAGGGGGAAAAAGGCATGTAAAACATGCTGATCTCTGTTAGCCTGGTCAGTGTGGCACCAGGAAAGGACTTGGATCATAAATGGGTGACAGTCAGTTAACCTTTCACTCATAGATGACTGTTTGTTGGCCACAAATGACGCCAAGGGAGTTGAAATATGTTTTAATAGTCTGTTTATATTTTTCTACCAAGGTCTTAGTGCCACATAACTCATTTTGGCATTTTTCAAACTTAATTTTGCATTAAGAAAACCAAGGAAACAGGGAAGCCAATATTTATTTTTGAAATAGCTATAAACATTTCACAGAAACTCTTTATCCATTAGCCACTTATAAAATTTGTTACCTTTTCCTAGATACTTGCCCTTACAATGAAAGCCTAACCTTAGTGCGATAATGGAGATAAAAGTCAGAGGATAAGTGTAGTGTGTTGTACAATACAGTCACTAATGAGTGAGGGAATCAAGCCAGGCCTGTTGCAGATTATTTAGACTGAAGGTGGGATGTGCTTGTGTATATAAGTGCTTTTTATTCTACATTCTGTTTCCAATGTAATAAATCTTTAATAAAAAAATTAATAACGCTGGTGCGAATTATACTATATGAATAAGACAAGCCTTGGCTTTCTCTTCCCCACCTTTTTTCCTTCTTCTCCTTCCCCTCCTCCATTTTAATTTTTTTTTTACACAGGCTTAGGCCCTCATTCTGCAATATACCCAAGTAATTTTTTTCTTTTAAGCACATAGTAAGTACTTGTTGAGGCAAGACAACCAGAACTCTCACTGAAGGTCAAGCCGCTCTTGTTTCACTATGATTGCACACTCTTTAAGATGACATAAAACCATAAAAAAGTTTTAAAATATAAGGGTCAGAAAGAGATCATGACAATTACGTTGTCATTTATACTACCTTATGTTGTTTCCATATTTGGAAATTATTGCTTTTCCTGTCACCTCCACAAACTGATTCTTCAATATCTCTTGCTGTTTACTGATGTCATGAGTCTGAGTACACAGCCACCAGATAAAGCCCTTTAATCTGATTAGAGGAAATTCATAAAATGTGAACTGGCTTATCCATCAGCACTGAACAAGTTCAAACATAGGTAGGAGAAAGAAAATTGTGATTAACATTTTGCTTTGAAAATAATGTCCCCCAAAACATCCTTGCATTTTCCTCTGGGATTCATGCAGCAGGAAGGACACATTTCTTGACATGAATCCCAGCATAAATCTTAAAATCTCATGCAGAACCCAAAATATTAATTTTAATGTGTTATTCATTAAGTTGTTTCTTTACATTGTATTCTGTTGGCAGCAAACTCATTCCATTCCATCCACATTAAAATAATGATGTAGTAAGATTCAGTGGGGTTACTAGGTCATTAACAACTGGAAAAATTTCTAAAACAGAGTTTGAAAATGCCAAAGGGGCAAAATTGTAAAACAAGATTGAACTGCTAGCACAGAATAAAGAATAAATAATAAAAAAAATTGATTAAAAATTAATTGCAGACTATTTCCACCTCTATCAATAATGATTCATTTCCTTACATCCAAGTTCTTCACAAGGAGAATAAACCAAAAACCCCTCAGAGATTTCTAAAGCATGTCCTGACAAAGGCAACAGAGCTGGGGAAGTGTCTGGAGCACAAGTCTCATGGGGAGTAGCTGAGGTAGCTGGGGGTGTTTAGTCTGGAGAAAAGGAGACTCAGGAGGGAACCTTATCACTCTCTACAACTATCTGAGAAGAGGCTGTCCCAGGTGGGGGTCAGCCTCTTCTCCAGGTAACAAGTGACAAGAGGAAACAACCTCGAGCTGCCTGAGGGGACTTTTAGACTGCAAATTAGGAAAAAAAATTCTCAGAAAGAGTTGTCAAGCATTAGACCAGGCTGTCTAGGGCTGTGCTTGAGTCAGCCTCCCTGGAGGTGTTATAACCTGTGGAGATGTGACGCTTAGCAGCATGGCTTAGTGTGGACTTGGTGGTGCTGGATTAATGATTGAGCTCATTGATCTTAAAGGTCTTTTCCAACATAAATTTCTTCTATCATTCTATGATATTTGAAAGATACCTTTCACAGTTTCAGTTATCTGTTTTGCCAGTGGAAATATGAGGAAAAAATGTTATTCAACCTAGGTATTTTGTCCAATTCAGTATTTAAGTAATTCAACATCCAATTTGATTTTAAAAAAATAACTTCAGTAGTCATATTTTAGTAAGGAATTCTGTTAGCTAGTGTGCCTCTCATTGCTGTTTTAGCCAGCAGCTTGTATTCTGCACACAGCTTCAGCAATATAAGCCTGTGTGAAGGGGGCATGATTCTTGAACAGAATGATAGCATCCTACTTTCACTGCATAGAAGGAGAAATATTTCCCTAAAGTGAAATCACAACAACGGATTCACTACAGGAGATATTTGAACCTCTGACATTTTTGGAACAGGTGTTTTCAAGGACACTGCCTCATTTTGGTTTATGCAAAATATTTGTAATCTAAAGACATCATCTGAGTGATGGTTTGCTCTTATTTTTCTGCTTCTCACTTACCTGATTCTTACCACTTGCTCTCATAGAAAACTCAGTATTTTGTGGCACTAGATGCAGGTCTTGATCTGTTTCTCCTGCAAGACAGGGGTGCTTAAGCCTCAATTTCCTCAGTGCCTGTTTTTTGACCTGAGATATTATCATGACCATGGAATTTCAGGAAAATAATCTAATATTAAGGATGGGCCAATACAAATTAAACTACCAATTCAATTTCTTCCCTGAAATGCACTCTGAATCCCTGGGATAGTGGCTTGTTGCAGGTGGACTGCAGTTCTCTGCTGATCTGTATAAACTTTTAATTGAACCTCCTCAATAAAGAAAGGAGTGAGGATACAATATCCAGGTAAAATAAAAAAAACCCCCATGACTATCCAGTTACTAGTAGTCTAAATTACTAATATTTTTTGGTTTAAAAAAATAAAAGAAAATAAATATTAAACCTATGGATCATCAAGAATTAGGCATGTACATATGTACACATTCTTTTGTATGTCTGTAAATAGAAATACACATTTAAATGTCATCGTCATAGATTTCTTCTAATTGCAAACAACAACATAGCAAAGTTTTAATTAACATATTGATCAGTAAAGATGGACTTAGGTACTTAACAATCTTAGATAACATTCTTAACAACTATAGATAATTTCTGGCATAATTCCAGCATATTCTTTACGGAGCAAAAAAAATAAAGCAACTTAAAATCCCCCAAGAAACCCAAATCAAAACCCTAGCACCCCTCCCCGCAACCTACATTGACTATTTACTCTTTAGACACATTAATTTCCAAACACCAATTTATCTCAGTAAGATTAATATAATTTTTTAACTTAAGTCTATCTATGATAGTAGCAACTTTTGTAGTTACTTATGATTAATGACCTTCAATTAAATGAACTGCATGATAAATATTTTACTGTGGCCTGTAAATGATATTTCTCAATGTCACTGCATGGTAAGAAAAACCAACTATCTCTACAGTAGCCATCAGGGTAAAAGTAAGCATGAACATGCTGATACATTAAGGTTTCTATTTCTATTTTATCTAAAACAGTTAATTAGGATAATGTATAACCTATGTGGATGACAATGTATAATTAATGTCACCCTCAGTACAACTAAAGCATAGATTTATGAAATCCACTATTACAATATATCTGCATGGATTTCAACAAACTATATTTATGAGACTTTTGGAACTTCCAAGCATATTTTGGAAGAAGTATTAAGTTTAAATTTTACTGTAGTTGTGTGGGTCTCTTTGTACTGGATTTTCAAACATGATTAATCAACTTAAAGATAAATCAAATTTCCAACAAATGTTCACTGAACTTTTCCACTAACTTCAATGTCTGTAAAACAGATCCTTAAATAAAGATATACAAACACCACAAGCTTCAGCAATTCAGAAAAGATAAGCATCAGAAGGCCTGATTATTTATGTAAACCTTAAAAACTTTAAAAATATTACTTTCTCTGTAGAATCCCTGTATTTCTGTTCTGAAAAAATCCCATAAGAATCAGTTTTGGCATTTCTGCTGTTGGCTTCAGCCAAACCCAGGAAGTATGTTGTTTGAGCAGGGAGAAAAATATTTTTTTTTAATTTTAGGTTACATTGTGAATTAAGCAAATTTCTCTAACCTTGGCTTTGTCTGTGTCCTGGGAAAAAGTTCAGTTTTGTATTTTATTTTTTAAGAAGTTCATCAATCTTCAATGATATAAAAATAATTTGAATTATCATTTAGCATTGTTCAGTGTTTATATGTCCATTTAAAACATTGATCATCTCTAGTTATTTCAAGTTTGATGTTAATTCAGCTCCTACATTTTATAAATTAACATCATTTTTATAGAGCCATGAATCAGGACAAAAGTGGTAGCTTCTGAAGCAACAGGAAATCTTAGCAGCTATATAGCTGGTGAGAGAGTGAAATCTTTTTCTGTAGCAAGAATTTAACTTTCATTTAATAAAAAATGTAATAAATCTAATAACTGAAGAGTTTTATTTCAGATTTCTGCGAGAAAAACCATTGGTGGCTGATTTTGTTTTAATAAGTATTGTGTTGAAAAATAGTTTTAACAGAAAATGGTAGTAGCAGATTAATGTATCTCTTCTGTGCTATGTTTGGTGAGAGATTAGAGTAGAGGGAATTATTTCTGTTCAACACATCATTGTGATAGTAGCCTTAAATATGTTTCTGTTTCTGCTAGCAGTAAAACCCAGCGTTACCGTATGTTTCCTCTCCATCACCACCATGCTACCGACATCAGCTGCAAACCTAGCAGCTCACACTGCCACTGTGACTTTCTGTGGCTTCTGTAGCATGCATTTCAACTAATAGAAACATATGTTTGCCTGTTCCCGGTCCAGAATAAACATATTTTTAAGCAGTTGTTGTAAACCGTGACAAAGCACCATTTGTCTGCACACAGCAGCATGACAGGCCATGTGCTGCATTTTAAGAAAAAAATTCTCTGGCAGTAGATCCTGATGTCTTTTAATTATCCCTACCCACTATACTTTTACTCAATAAGTACAGTACTTTAATCAATTATTAATCAAATTTACTACAGAAAAATAAAATTTGTTGTATTATATGTAAAAACTCACAATCGGTACAACATCCAGGCTTACTAGACAATTTTATATTTTGCTGGGGTGTGTAGATCTGTTTCTTATTCATGGCTGGGTTGTTTGCTTTTTCACTATCCAGAATAAACATATTTTTCTCCTTTGACCTGTCAGGTCTGAAATTCAAACATAAGCTAAAATTACCATGGGCTCTTAGAGAGAAAACAAGTTTTTCTGTTAAAGTGTGCAACTCCAGGGAAGGATCCCTCTACTATAAAACATTTGTTGTCCCTTAGACAGGTTGTACTGAAGCAATTCCAAAGGAAAACTGATCATATTCATTTATAGCTTTATTTTACATTAATGTTTTATCTTTAAAACTGGCAGATATATGTTCTTACTCTGGATATATTGAATTAATATTTCATTGGCTGGCACATTTCACTTGCCTCTACAGGAGAATGGGCAAGGAGCTGCAGTGATGTCAGACAATAATTACAGCAGTGAGTCATTGCTACAGAGCAAACGAGGAGAAACACAGAGGTTATTTTGTCTTACACTTTTCTAAAGGAAATGTAGAAGGAAATTATTTTCATGTGTGGGCAGCAAGAATATTAAGAGCCAAATTAAAAATCTGCTCCAATTGCCAGTTACTTACTGCATTATTCAGGTTTTCAACATTTTGCAGAGCCATCATGTGTACTGTTTGCAGTTAAAAACTGTATTAAGAATATAATAAAGTTAAATTAAAAGTCCATGAATTTACCAAGTACACTGTTTCTCAAGCTTGTACTGAAGATAGGAGTGGGAAAAATTTAGTATTCTTTGGTGTTATTGTTGATTTTTCTGGTTTTCTCTGATCAGAAACCAACTGTGATATTCCCTTTCTGCTTCTCTTTGGTGCTTTTACCTCAGTTATTCATTCAAAGACAGGCAGCAGTCGAGGTGGTGAATTGTTCTTGCAACTTGACTAAATGAGTTAGCAAGAGTTCAAAATTTTGTGAGTAGTGGTTTCTAAGTTTTTGTCATCTTCCACCCTATCTTGTTTCTTCAATTTGTCCAGAGTATTTTCCTTTCTTTTAGAGTAGCTTTTAGTTTACTTCTAATAATTATTTACCTGATCTGGTGTTGCATCCTTTCTATCTAGTTAATCTTGATTCATGACGAGAAAAATTGTGGGTCAATTTAATTTAGTCTGTCTTCATAAGGAGAGTATACACTGACCTAATAAAATCCAAATATTTTCTCCTCCCCTTTCAAATAAGTAAAATAAATAAAAAAAAAAAAAGAAAAAAAAAGGAGGAAGTTATGTTTAAGAAAAAGTTTTATTTCCTAAAATAGAAAAAGGATCCAAATAGATGCTGAGGCAATCTATCTGCAATCTGGACGAGGGCACTGACCAAGATGCCTTTTACTCTACAATTTGTCAGAGTTCAAACTCAGGGGTTCTCCCTGGTCATCACAGATGGCTCATGCTCTGTCTCTAGTGAAGAAATTATCTTTCCACTGATTTTAAAAACCAGCTGACACAATGGATGTTTCCCTTTATCCTTTAGTGGGTGTACTAAATGATGAACTATTTAGGGTATATAGGTAAAATACTGGGGCTGTGATTCCCAGATAGTTACCCCATTTTATTTAAGTCCATGTTTAGCTGGCTTTTGGCAGACATTTTAGTTTCAATCTCAGTGACAGCAGTATTTCTCTAGAGTGATTATTTAGATTTTTTTCTCCTGTTCACAACATCTTATCTATCACTGAATATTTGTAAGATGTCTATTACAGAGGTGATTTTGCTATCCATGGACAACTGTTACCTTTGGGAGACTTGGTGAGATTTTGCAATATGTTCAGGAAAAGGTGCGTTGGCCAGAATTCTAATAAACTAACAATATTTAATGTAGACATGATGTCTAATTCATTGATAAAAAAGAGGGGTTTATTCCCAAATAATTAATCAAAGCATTTTTAAGGGAAAACAACCCCAAAACCTGGACTTAAAATGAAATTGCTCTCTGGTTTTGTTTTATTTCTTGCTAGTATTATTACAATTAATGTCTAGATTTAAGAGTATCCTAAGTATAATCTTATACTGGGTCCACCTAAGTGATTGCAGTCCAGTGGGCTTTGGTTCACAAGGTGACTTAATCCCCTAAATTCCATTATGAATGGAATTATTTGACTAACGCAGCACTTCATGAAACTCTACCAACCTCAGCATCTTTACAACTGAGTTTCATTTCAAAAACTGAAGCTATCTAAAATTTAGATGCAGCTGTGAACCAGATGGAAGATGCAAGTTAAATCCTTCCTCAACCTCAAACATTTCTAAACTAGAGTGCAAAATATTTTAATATTTTTACAATGAATTTAAGGTTTCATGGAAAATTCATCAGAAGTCCTCAAAATTTAATGTATATATACAAATGCAGTTATTTCTCTCTCCTATTTACAAATTATTTAATTGCTGTTGCTTATTTGCTGTTTTTTCAATTTCATTGTATGCAGATAAAGTAGATTTGTTGTAGCTTATATGACCACTAATTTATTTTCCTACCTATTGTGTAAATCAGAGCAGCATTTCCCCTTCTTTCCTTGATCAGAATTTCCTGACCATAAGCAAATGGAAAGACTGGAGATGTACTCCTAAAATGTTCTTTGAATTTTAATCAACACTGAGTTGCTTTTCATTCTTAACTTCCTTTCCTTTGTCTCCAAGAACAACCAAGAACTGTTCCCTGACTTGCCATTTTTTCTAAGGGAGAAAAATCGTGTCCTAGCAGGTATTTGAAGTTTGTTTTAAAGGTTCAGTCCTAGAAATCTAAATCTGAGAATACTGAATAACTAATTAAGCCAAGTGAGATATCCATTGCTCCTGGGAGCTAACGAGCTCATCAACTGACCTAGTGCTGTGCAAACTTGCTGTCTCAAACCAGACTACTTTGGACTTTTATGGCTTGAACTGAAGCTCTTGATTGCTTCAGGACCAGTTCTGGGTTTTGACTGAGATCTGATTGTGGTGTAAAGTAGTGTCAGCTTCACAATGTCATTTTTTCCTAACTGTTGGGCAATGCCAGTTCAGGGAGAAAAGCCCAAAGAAGCAGAATTACTGTTTCACCCTGAGGTTCATCTGCACATGGCTGCAGTACAGATAAGTACACTAGAGCTCAGAGCCAAGTTAAGCTTTATTCTTTTAAAGTCACTGGAGGTCTACTAGACAAATTGTGTTGAGGGATAGTCAAACATAACTGGCAAGATCTAAATCTGTGTTGAGTGGAATGTTTGTAAAACATATGGGAAAGTAAAGAGCTTGTAAATAATCATAATGCCCTCACCCTTTGGGAAAAACACAGAACCCCAAGTAATATTTATTTCTTTTTGTTTTATGTTTTCTTAGATTACACTTTTTTTTTTTTAATTGGACTAAGTGTGTTTTATAGTGTTGATTGCTAATAAAAAGGTCTTGCTAACCTTGTCTTTCTTATTTAAGTAAACAGCATTTGCTTTTTATACTGACTTTATGAGACTTCTGTGAGTTTTGGTGTGGCTGACATAACGAGGGTGTTTAGGCCATTTAAACTCAGATCATAGATATCATGTGACAAAATAATTTTTCTATCAACACAACCTCAGGGAAGTTTATTTTGTTCTGCAAAATATTAAGCACAGCCCGAAAAACAAGGCAAAAGTCCAATGAATGAAGATGGGACCAATTCCAGCTTTTCATTTGTATGAAACAAAGAAATGGACATGTGCAAAGACAGATCTTAGATTAATCTTGTCTAAAACAAACATCCTTTGATAGATCGGGCAAAAGCATAAAATGATGACCTTCCTGAATTCCTGTCCTAGGCTGTTTCTTGTTAAATTATAAAGGATTTTCACAGTCTTTTAGTGAGGCTTACACTTGGCCTTATCTATTTTTGTGCTATCAGAAGGTATTTTACTATGCATGATATTTGTATTTAATCCAAAATTTTTGTATGTTTATGTGTATGTAGTTATCTATCTACTCATACAACATTTGCTGTAAGGATTGAGTCCAAAGGTATTTGTAACATTCCAAATTAAAATCAAATTAAGGTAGGGAGTGTAACTACTTTAAAAAATAAACCTGATAATTCCTTTATAATTTTTTTTTAATATTCATTTTAGCATCTGCTGTCTCAATTTTTAGAGGACATACAGGAAGAAAATAATGAAAATAAGGTTAAGTTCACATTAGTCTGCAGGTGTGAAATTGTAGGTTGCTAAGTTCTATGCCTTCACATTTTGAGCAACCTCTTCCTGACAAGGCTTTTCTGTAACAAGTCTCTGTGACAAGTTTAATCGAATTGGCTTTGCTTGCACCTAATATGCACCCACAGATGGATGCAAGACCAAAACACCCTAAAACTAAATCAACAAAAGCCAGCAACCATGTACTTGATTAAGGGAAGCTGTCTTATGGTGTCCTTGCTCTCATAAGCAGAATTCAACTCCAAAGTTCTGTGGGAGAACTGGGATATATTTAAATCTCAGTCTTGGGACAGACTCTCCTCATCTCAGAAAAAATGCCAATGGCTTAACCACTACTACTACTGTAGGCTAGAAAGGTTAGGGATGTTCTCTGCTCCTGCTGTTAGTACTGTGATCACCACAGCAAAGTGTGTCTTTCACCTAAACAAATAGATGAATGATACTCTGGTAAAGGCATTTACTCTTTTATTCATGAAAACTAACTGGATAAAAATACAACAACAGAGAGACAGTGATGGTCAGTGACTCCCATCTGCTCTCCTTGTTCACTCTGTGAGAGAAATTGAGAAAACATTTTCTAGGATAGCACTCCCAGATAAATCACAGAGAGAAAAAGACATCTCTCCTGCTTACGTCCTACCTCTGTTCCAATGAGTTCTTCTGCATTTTACATTTGATATTTAAAAGATATATTTACTTCTCTTCAATAACCCTAGAAGAAACAGAACAGATGTTTTTCACTTCAGTGGAGACCTCTCCTCTCCTCTCCTCTCCTCTCCTCTCCTCTCCTCTCCTCTCCTCTCCTCTCCTCTCCTCTCCTCTCCTCTCCTCTCCTCTCCTCTCCTCTCCTCTCCTCTCCTCTCCTCTCCTCTCCTCTCCTCTCCTCTCCTCTCCTCTCCTCTCCTCTCCTCTCCTCTCCTCTCCTCTCCTCTCCTCTCCTCTCCTCTCCTCTCCTCTCCTCTCCTCTCCTCTCCTCTCCTCTCCTCTCCTCTCCTCTCCTCTCATTATGAACTCAGGTCAGACATGCCCAGGTGCTCAATGTTTCCTTGCTAGTAACATTAAACATTCCTGCTGCTGGCACATTTGGCTGCTGGTAGCTGAGCTCCAGCTCCTAGTTCATGATTGTGGTTTCCTCTAACTGAAAGACTCTTTAAAAAAGGAGATACTTTGCATTGCAAATTATGAGGACTTTTGTGGCTTGAACTCTGAGTTATTCTCCATTTGTCACTCAGAGACAGATTTGGCAGAATGGGTTGTTGGCTTGTGCTGTAAATGGTGGAATTAAAAATTCTAAGGCTGCTAAAATCCTCTTCCAAGCCCAGGCATTAATTGCATGACTCCTTTTAACTGGGGTTGCTGTTTCTGTGCCACAGTAAAGGAACAGTAAAGAAACCAGCTACTTGAGTTCTCAGTAATTCTGTCAATGTATTTCAGATATCTGGACATCTCTTCTCACTCCTCCTTGCTCTCTCCCTCTACTTTATTGTACAGTAATTTCACGAATACAAGCCGCAGCAATTTGACAAAAATTTTGGTGGAAACCCGGAAGTGCGGCTAATACTCAAGGGCGGCTAATCTGTGAATAATTTTCTGAAGTTTATAACCCCAGACGTGCCAACCAGGGCGCCAAGCCAAGCACCTGCCAGTAAAAGCCGACATTTCGCAATTGTTACAAATTGTTACTCTGTTGCCCTGGCTCCCTGCAGGCAGCACGGGGGGCGGGGAGAGAGGCAGGAGAGCTCTGTCCTTCCCTCCTCTACCGCAGCCTGGGGGAGAGACAGGGGGACCCAGCGCCGCCATTGCCGCGGCTCGGGGAGGAGGGGTGGGGCTCTGACCCCACCCTCTGCCGCCGTAGCGGGAGCAGGGGGTGCTCCGTGGCCGGCCGGTGCTGCGGTGGGAGCGGGGCCGGGGCGAGCGAACCCAGAGGCAGCGGCCAGCCCCGAGCGGCAGCGCCGGGCTGGGCCACCTGGCCCCGTCAGCAGCCCCTGTCAGCGGGCCGAGCCTGTGCAACCTTAGTTGAACCAGTAAACCCCCCGCCATGCCGCGGTTCTGTTAGTATTTGGCAACTTTGTTGCACGCGGGTCCTCGCTGCGAATGACAGAGCGGCTTATATTCAGGTGTGGCTTATTTATGGACAGAGAACGAAATATTTGCCAACACCCAGAGATACAGCTTATAGTCAGTGCGTCTTGTATTCGTGAATTTACTGTATTTCCAGTTCCAACTCCTTGAGCTCAGTTCTGCTCTGGAGGAAGGACTATGTGCTACTACAGATACACTGCAAAACCCTAAATGTCCTCTTTTCACACCTAAAACAACAGAGAGATTGAACCAAAGAACAAAAGCTTCACAAATTTTCTGCGTGCACTTCATAGAATAACAACCTGATGTGGAAAAAATCTGAATCTCTTATCTTTCTTTTCTGTTTGGTGACCCTGGTTGTTTCCTCTTGTTTCAGGCTTTATTTAAAAGGTCACAGTGGAACTGCTGGAAAACAGAGTAGCCTGATCTTGCATGGTGCTGAATTCAGTACAAAAGATGCTGACAACGACAACTGCATGTGTAAATGTGCTCTCATGTTGACTGGAGGTGAGTACAACTCACTCAGAAAATATGGTACATTAATAGGAATCTACTGTGCTTTCCTAAAGCACCCATGGATGAAGTTGTATCATGGATGTATAAGTCCTGAGTGAAAACATCTTTTATTATTATTACTGCTACTTTTTTCTATACATATATTGTCATGATGTCAATACTTAGATTCCTATCAGCAGAGAAAGGATCGTTCAGAGATGCAGTCAGTATAATTCTGCACTGAAGCTGTTGCAACACTGTCAAAGAGGAAAGCAAAAGTCAGTGTAATTGTCTAGGAAAGAAAGGCAAAATAAAAAAGAAAAATATAAAAGATTTAAAAGGTGGAAAGAAATTTGTGAGAAGTTGAACAATCAACCAGCAAAAGAAGAGAGAAATGGTCAGGTATTAGATATAAGACAGTAAAGCTTAGAAACAATCAAAGTCTGGACTTGTAATACATGATCTATCTAGCTTAGGGATGTGATTCTGTTATTAAGGTTATTTATAATGGTTAAACTTTGTCTGTTAGGTGAGCATTATGCATAAAGACACTAAATGACTAATTCACTCACCTGTGAAAGACTAGACCTGCGACCACCTGTTCAGATCTGGAAGGTTTAAGCTAATATCCCTTGTGAGAAGAGCACAGACAAGTTACATTGAGACAGTTTAAGGTCCCAAGTCAATCTGACTGCCTGCAAGTATTGTGTATATGATTGGTATTTGTACCCTCCAGCACAGAGAATGAATACCTGAGATTATCTCTCCGTTCAGGCTCCTGATGCCCTTAATAGTGACAATTTTCTCTGGCAAATGATAGTTATTCCTAACCCCTATACGGGCAAGCTCATTTTTATCTCCAGAATACCACAGAAAAGGCAGAACACTTAAATTTGGATTCTTTGGTTTGCTGACTGTATGACCAAGAAAGGCCCTTTCTTATCTTCATATTTGATCTTGTTTGGACACTCTCTCTCAGTGATTTCTAACTTTCCTGGAAAATATCCTATACATGTAAAGTTTTCAGTATTTTGGATCAGACTGTTAAACCTGTATTATTTGTGGTTACTGGCACTCTGGTTGAATGCAGCTAAGGCCACATCCAGGCATATATGAGCCTCTAAAGCAATCATCTGCTGACAGAAGATGGTTTCCCATCACTGAGAATTTATATCAAATGCACAACCCAACTCCTCATTCTCTTTTGCCAGTTGGAAGTGACCCAGCTGGGAAAGTCTTTAAGGAGCCAATTTTTCAAGCTCCCCTAACTTCCTCTAGGGATATCATATTAGAAGTTATCATGGGAAACTTCTTCCAGTGGACAGGTGATCAGACACTACCTTTTCATTTCTATAAAAAAGAGAAGCTAGTCAGATAGAACTGGAGACAGACAGTGGATAAGGAGTCAGTAGTTTATTTTCAATAAAGCTGCTGACCTTTCCCTTTAGAGAACAGGCTAAATTAAAGTGTGTTACTTCCAGGGCAGGCCAGAGTGTAGTGAGAAGCTCCTGAGAGTGAGTTGTGTCTGTGCTGGAGTGCAGACTCATTCATGTGTCTGAGCTGCCTGGAATCACCTCTGCTCCCTGCCAACTCATTCTGGGAGCTGAGGGCTTTGTTTATTTTCCTGCTCTGAGTTCTCTGACAGGTCAATGCCCTGCTAAGGTCAGTCTGCTGTTGAACAACCATGCCACCAGGTTCACATTATTGCTTCAGCATTCCTGTAAATCGACAGCATAACCACATTTTGGGATTTACAAATGGTACCAAATGAAATTAATAGGGAGGAAGGGGGAGAACTACCAAAGGCTGAGGAAACCACAAGTTTAGGAAGTTATCACACAGTAAAGGGAGGTGCAATTGGCCTTTAGAGATAGATGAGTCTACTCTTATGGACTAGACTCTGAGTAATATTCCTTTGGAGACAGGTTGTACGACACTGTAATTTGTTGTGCGTCAAGAAAGACTTCAATCATGCTAGAATTTTCCTCAAACACTCTGCTATGCTTTTCTCCTTGAAACAACTTTCTCATTCCTTGAGAAATATCAGAATTGAATTAAATACCAAAACATCTTTTTAGGGAGCATATTTCAGTTTTGTACCAGACAAAGAAAAGTAACAATGTTAACAGGTTTTGGAAAACCTCTTTTTTTTTTTCTTTCCTTGAAAAGATATCAGACTGTTAGTTTTGGCAACATCACAGAGAGCTCTTTAATGATGAATGGTATGAAATCTGGAGGCAAGTTTCTAGCTATCTTGACAGTTTGGGTGAGTCTGTTATCTCTATGAGGTGAACTGAATATATTTATGTCAGGAATAAAGGCTGAGATAAGCCAAAGCTCAAGACTGTGATATGGTTATAATCGAGGCTGAAAATAAAAATGTAAGGAAAACACACATATCTCTCTGTGATCTTGCTAGTTGTCATATTTATTTGGTCTATATCATAACTATTATTCTCTCTCCTCTTATATCTCAACCCTCTTTCTTAGAATGAGAAATTAAATACTGGGAGAATTATACAGAAGCACCAACAGTGTATTGTATGTGCCTTCTTTTTCTTTACTTGGCTCTATTTCTATATGGATTTTAGGGAATGCCTTCAAATTCATGTGCCTGAGTTGGTTTCTTAAGCCCTCTAAACTGACGTCATATTGAAAAGTTTTAGCTCCTTTTTTGTGATTTGGAAAATTTAAATTAAGCGTGCTTGTTTTACTTTAAATCATATTCCTTTAAATAATTTCTTCATTGTTTCAATATCTCAGTCCAGTGGAAAAAAATAGTATATCTATATATATCTATATATGTCTGTATCTGTATATCTCCCCATATTGTTTCAAGCCTTAGTCCAAAGAATGCCCCAATGAGTTATGTACACAGCTTTTTTTGCAAGAAACAGCACTAAAAATGCAACAAACTGTCAGCAGAATGAGCCTATGAGTAGAAGTTAAAAATTCTTGGATTTTCAATACAGCCCTTAGCATTTAACATCTCTGGATCAGATTCCTGGGCCAAATTCCCATCTGTTCTGCCAGATACCACCTGTCAGCTGAGTCCCAAATTGTTTGTGAAATTGTTTTCAGTCACTGGAAAGTAACTTATGCTATCTTGGCTCACCGAGAAAGAGATTTAAGGTGATTTTCTTCGTCTGGTACTGGCCGCAGTCTGAGGTGTTCACAAAGGCATTTACCTTGCTTCAAGTGGGAAGTGAGAATATTGTTAAACTTCTGATCCCTAAAATAATTTGACAGAGAGACTTTCTAGATGTCTTGCCAGGTTTGAAGCAGCATAGATGACTCAAATAAATTGTTTGTTTGTTTTATTTTACTGGAAGAAGAGGTCCATCCAGCTGGTGTCTCCTGTCTCTGACAGCAGTCAATGCAGGCAAATAAATTATATATCCCTTGAGTATTTTCTCAGTATCTTTTGATTCTCAGGGACTTCTTGAGCCAGAGAAATATGTATTTATTAAACACATATTTATTGAGCCTCAATAGATTTGCCATCTATCAAGTCAAAGACTACTCAATGGCTCCCAAACAGTGTTGCATTCATTGCCTGTTGTTTCACTACTTTTTTCTCCAAAGGATCAATTTTGTGAATCTCTGGCAAGACGGGTATGGAGGATTCATGTCATGACTTAGGGGGAAGTTCTTGGTTGAGTAGAAAAATCTACCCATACACTCCAATCAGAAAAGCCACAGTTTTTCTTAAATTTTCCTTGAAACAAAATATTTGAAAGAAACAACAGCAACACACTTAAAAGTATCCAACCTGAACCTCTGAATAGACACCTATTTACATAGAAAAGAACCAGTTTTTAAATTTTATGCATATTTCTGCTTTCATAAAGAAATTCCTCAGAAAACACCATTAATGAAGTCCTACTTAGATTGCCAAATATTTTAATGAAAAAATATATTGACCATGCAAATAAGAAGTGGTGAGAATATTATTTGGTTTTTTGCTAGAAATGTTCAAAATATTTAATTAGACATATGACTGTGGAGCACTTTTAGCAAAAGCATTACTAAATTGGTATGTTTATCAGGGTTAAATATGGGCAACTGTAATACAGTCTTAGGAAACCTTCAGGAAGTGACTAACTTGTGATACATTAAGACACAGTCACCAGTCTGCAAGTTTCATGTTATTTTTACCTCATAAAAAGGTCCCTATGAAAGGGACTGCATTATCTAGTTGATATGAAAATCTAATGCCTTTTCATCTTATATTCTGACAGCTAAGTTCTAATGTAATCTTCAGATTGTCAAATGGTAGTCTGGTCAATCCAATACTCTAAGGAATAAACTAGAAAAAAAATCACTTCCAGAGTTAGTCCCTTTCCCAGATAGATTCTTCTCTGTCTATTTGTTTCTATCTTTCTATTTATCTTCAAGAATTCTATTTATGTTAATTTTCATGTTAATGTCTGTTACTGAGTTTGCCTACACTTAATATAAGAAAGTCTTGCATGTTGACTAACTAATTCTATGATAATTTAAATGCATTCCATCCTGTCATATCTTCCACCATTGGAAAGAATAGACACCATTCCTTTCAATTCCTTTGAAAGTTTGTTGTTCATTTGTTTGGTTTTTTATTATTTGAAATTGTTGGCAACTTTTCTTTCGAATTCTGAGTAAACAATCCTGAACCCTTCGTGTTACATTCACTCTTCTGGACTCTGTCCCATGGCTCCACTGATAGTTTGAGGTGTCATCCAGAGAAATTACCAATGCAAAATTAAGCAGATCCTAAGCATTGCCATCTAATTTCTTTAAAGTAAAGGATGTCAGAAACATTGAAATATTTCATAAAATAAATTTCTATTTCTTTTGAACATTAAGGACTATTTCAATATTTTGTGGATTTTCTTACTGGCTTTGTTGCCAAATGCACTAAATTTTATGGACAAACCCAGTTGGACTAGAAATAAATATTGGCTTTCCATAGGATCTAGTTATTCTGTAAATCCACACAAATGTACCATTCAGACCTACTTTAGATCTTATTGAATGGCCTGCACTGATCCTGCAGCATTTGGAGACATTCAGTGTCCTCAGGAGGGAGAACAGAGATGTGTGAGCAAAGGGTCTGCTATCAAACATGCAGTGTTTAGACACCTACTGTTTAGAACGTAAAAGTCAGCTAGTGCACCTCCCATCAAACCTGAGAGGTCATTACTGTTCTCAGGGTACACCAGCCTTACAGTGCAGTCATTAATTGATGAGCATTAGGTCACTGAAAAAGAATTTTACACACATACATGCTTAATTGGTATTTATACAAGCCAAAAAAGCAAATCTGTTAGCTTTGGCATATAAAAGAACTCTTTTAATATTGCTTTTGACAAAGAAGATTCTATCATGCAGAAATTATACTTGCCACTTCAGAAAACTATTATAAAATATGCCTGTGTGGTTTTCTCCTTTTAATATTGTTACTCATTTAAGCAATGCCCCTCTACTAGGTTTTTTTGGCAAGAATTTGTGGAAATTATTTCAATATATATATATTGAAATATATTTATATTCAGTCAAATATAAAGTACAGTATAGATACAGAATAGCCTGGAGCTCGAGTATCTGTGATAGGTAGCTTAAGCATAAAAAAATATTTATTAATGAAAAGAGTTGACATGAAATTTAACAACTTCCCATTGGTCACAGCAACATGAATTAAAGAACAAGGCATAACTATACACAATATGTGAACCTTCTTTAACTGTTCCAGAAGAACAGCCATCTACATTGAGGATTCATTTCTATTTGTGTAGCTGAACTTTCAAACAACTTATCTATGCATAATTTAATTTATATTTTGTCTAGAAAATATATTTTATGACCTAGGGATTTTTATTACAGAGATGGTAATGCTGCTTGTACTATACAAAATATTAGAAGTGGCCTAACTTAAAAAATTGGATTGGCCTTCAGTTCAAATACGTGATTAGCGACTTTGTGATCACAGCACCTGGCAACTACTTCTCTAAATAAAAACTCACTTAAACTTCTCATGAAAGCCTTCTTTTTACCACTTCACTTTAAAATATTACTTCTACTATTATTTCTTATGATGCCTACTCTTTATCATTCTCTTGCCTGATTCAAATATCCCATGGAAATTGTTGCCAAAAGTTATCTCCAAAGTTAAAATCCTACTGTGGTTCAAGGATGACTTGATACTTATTTGGGAAAGCCATTAGCTTGCAGAGAAAAATAAACAATATTATTCATAAGAAAATCCTGTGGACTCCGGGTAAAAACCCAACATCTGGCTACTTTGTGTCTTTCCTTGGGTCAGACTGTCTTGCAGCTCTGGAGCTGCTTTATTTGGTATTTTCTGCAATGGCATGCTGCAGGTATATCTTTCAGAACTCCCTGGTTTATGTTCCCCTACTTCCTTATAGCTACCAAGGAAGTCACTGCTTGCATTCCTCTTTCCCTCAACATAGAAAGCATTAATAAAAAACATTTCCTTTGCATCCATTCAAAGATGTGAGTTTCGGTGTAGGAAGTCTTGTGATAATCTGAGGTCCTATGAGGAGTGAAGGCCTCTCAGAGGGCTGCAGGGGAGCATGGAGAGAAATAACCATTTGGGGAAAAAAAACCACCAGTAAGGTTAGCAAAACAAAACAAAAAAACACCCAAAAAGCAAAAACAAACAAAAAACCCACAAAAAAACCCCAAAAAACAACCAACCAAAAAAAAAAATACAAACCACAAAAAACCCCCAAAGACAGTGAGAAAGTAAACCCAAAGTTTTAATGCAATATTAGGAAACATTTTTAAAACATTCATTCATTCATTCTCACTAACAAGAAGAGTACAATAGGAAAAAAGTTATAATCATTAAAATATATTTTGAAATAAGTGTTTGTTTAGAAGAAATCTATGATGAGAGGTTGGAGCAAGTCCTCACAAATGTTTTTTAAAATTATATGCTCCTTTGGTTTGTTCCAGTTTTTACACTGATTTTTTTTAATGGCATCACTGAAACCTTCACCCCAAAAAAGACCATTTATGCATCTATTCCTGTTCCTTTAAGATTAAATGGGAACCAGGTCAGCTTGCCGTATCTTCATCCCGACACCATAAACAACCCAGCTGCGTCTGAATTCCAGCTTTGAAAAATGAGGATTAGGATTTCTCTGTTTAACTTCATCTTAAATTTCTACAAGATTATACTGTGGTTACAGTAAAACATCAGCTGTACAGCTTTCCCTTTCTTTGGTTATTACCCCCTTAGGCATAACATTGAAATCAAAGGGAGGTCAGCTGTACCAAAATAGAAGATTGTCAGAATTTATCTGGCATAAATTCATCCCTCAAGATTTCATTATGAAGTGTTACTTCTTTAAAAAAACCCAACAAAATACTAAGTACTTTCCAAAATCTTAGGAATTACAAAACTAGAAGCATAAATTATGTGGATCTGACTACAAATAACAGAGTGAGCCCTGGTTCTGAGGGCTAAACACAATCAATGTCTTATTGGTGGTAGTGGTAAACTGTAGATTAAAATACTTTCATATAATGCATTCATTATAGGCAGATAAAAGTCTAACCATTAAATATGGTGGAATTGGAGGATTCCCTGGGACAGTGGACATTATCTAAAAGGAGTTTGTCACAGTTTAATTCGTTATCCAGGAGTCAAAGTGGAAAACACACTGAAAATTTTAAATTCTGCACTCTAGTCCACAGTGACACCTGCAGAATTCAGTATACGCTCACTGGATGATAAGTTTGCCACTACCAATACTATTAGAAAATGCTTTACAAGAGGTCCTGGGAAGATTGCAATGCTGTAATGTGCAGGCTGAAATACCTTTTTTAAAAATTAAAGTAGCATTTAGCTACCAAAAGCAAAAGTCACTACCTGATGTTTATGATCTTATTTGTCTCGTGACACAAATGTTCAGTACAACCATATTCTGTGGAAAAAATCCGTAAAAACTGTGCTAAAGATTTATTAAATTATATATCTCTCTATGAAAAAAGCCCCAACAGATATCTTTCTGTCAAATAGAACTCCCAGCCACAGAAATTAATACATTTTTTACATTGAGGATATTTGCTTTTTATAGTCTGGGAATTAATTCTGCCTTTCTCAGTCTGAACTAAGCATCTTTCTGTTACTATACATAGATACTCTGCAAGGTGTTGGAGAGAAAATTCTATTCCCATCAAGGTATCCAGCGAAACTCCCACTACTTTCACAAAAGTCAGCATGTCACCTAGTTTATCTTTGTCAGTTTGTGTTTTGTAGTCTTGGTGTTGCCAAGTTTCATGTTATTTGGAATTTTTCTTAAAACTCTAGCTCCCATGGCAATCTAAAATTCACCTTAACAAGAAAAGATCTTGGAGAGATAAACAAGAGAGTTCACTGATTAATTTCATCTTAAAGCAACAATTTAAAATAGGGCAATGCAGCACCACAATTCTCATAATCCAGTTACTAAAAACATCTGTACTGGGAGCAAAAGTAATTGAACTGCTGAAGAGTCACAGTTAAAGCAACAGCAAAGGGCTGGTAAATAAAATCAAATCATGCTTATACTCAAAATAACAAATGAAATTATGCAAATTAATTTTGAATTATTTTATGAGGTTTAAATGAAAAATGCAATACTGTCTAAATATGAAAACCAGTTCATTTGTCTTTCATGTTCTTGCTTTTACTTCACATACTACTTATAAAACCACATATAAAACTAGAATGGCTTGGGACATAATTAATTTTGCAATTCTGTAAATACATGTGTGTGTTCTCCAGCTCTGCTGACTATAGGATAGCACTAAAGAGCAAAAGAGGAAAATAAGAAAACACCATACCACCAGCACTATTCATGAGCTACCAGAATTTCCTAATCAGCTAAACCTAATACAACAAAATAAAATATTTAGATTTTGTCTTAATGGTTTCAGGGTGGTGGTTTGATGCCTGTGGCCCCTCCAATCTCAATGGGATGTTCTACACAGCTGGACAAAACCACGGCAAGCTCAATGGCATCAAGTGGCATTACTTCAAAGGCCCCAGCTACTCCTTGCGCTCCACCACCATGATGATCCGGCCTTTGGACTTTTAAAGGAATTCTGCACTGGATCCCAGGAGAAGCTGGACTGGCACTGCCCTCAGCAGCAACACACCCACAGTCTGAAGGTAAAAGGCGAAGGGCTTCTTGAAAGTGGAAGGGACGTGTGTAGGGATGATGCAAAGCCGCTTCGCTATCGCTCCTGAAAACACTTCACAACTGTCGCCCAAGAAGCTTGGTTTAGAAAAAGGTGGCTGAAATTATTTTCCAAAGAACTGCATTTGGCTATTCCAAACTTGGTGCTTGTCAGTGGATCTTTTTTTGTTGTTTTTTTTTTTTTTAAATTCAGCAACAGGAGAAGAATTTGAAGAACTGAAATGCATCAACCATGGTCTATTGAGTAGAATGTTATTCAGCAGTGAAATGCCAACATTATATCCATGAAAAAGGATTTCAAAGACACTTTTATTAAAACTTGTCTTAAAGCATTCATGGTGACCACTCCAAATATTGTTTTCCTTAAATCAACTGAATTTGAATAGTGGATGGATTTATGTTACTCCCAGAGTCAAAATATTTGTGAAAATATTATTTTTCATTAAATACTTTAAGGACAGGTTTCTAATAAATAAATTGAGTCAAACATATGAAAAATGATAAGGATAATAAGCATAAATTCCTCAGTTGCTCTGTAGAGGTAAATCAGGTAATTGGCATAATCCCTGAGCTAGGATTTATAGTGTGATAACAAAAGTAGCTGTGTTTTTAGGTTTTTCCTTTCTTTCATTAAAGGCAGTCTGAATGTTATGTACAATAATTAATGGAAGGTTTAAAGAATGTGAAATATTATCCAAGAGAAAATACAGGATTTTGCATGGAATTTTTCCATCAAAAAAACACAGGAAGGCAAACTGTTAGGGTACAAAAAAATTACATAAATGCATAGCTTAAGGCAGGATTAATTTTACAGTATCCTTGCATGTGCGCAATTTATCCTTAATTATTTTACTTTTTTATTACATTTTTGTGAATATCAGAAGCATACCAGTTCTACACAGTGCTTAGGCTACAAATATAAAAAATACTCATCAGAACTGTATAAAAAATAAAGAATTTTGAACTTGTAAATATCATGTTTATACTTCCTGCGACAGTCATTTATTTTGTACAGGCAGCCCTGAACTCACACAAAGGTTGAAAAGCCTCTAAAGGATATAAATATTAAAGAACTTTAGATGACTGTTTACAGGTTGCTAACAAGTAATTTTGTTCTACTAAAATGCTGCAGAAGTATTGGAAAAGACAGAAGCTTTCTAATAAAAAGCAATAAAGTGATGGGTGGCCTAGAGACAACAGTTTCCATTTACAGCCCTTTGATTAAATCATATTAATAGAGTCTATTTGGGAAAGTAGTTTGCAGTCGTTTTACTTTGCTAGAAATGAAACAAAAAGGTTTACCCTGCTCCCACTGAAATCACAATACTCTCATCAATTAAATTGGGACCAACATGGCACACAGAATCTGCACATGGTGAGGCGTTTGCAACAATAATCTGATTTTTTTAAAGGGTAATGATAACTTCTTCCTCTTTATTTTTTCACCTTTTTTTTTAATTTATCAGTTTATTTCTATGGAATAGAGGAAAAAATACTTGGATATTTTTAAACACCTCTTCCTAAAGATTGAAAGGCTGTAGTACCACTGAGGGTTGTTGCAGCCCCTAAGGGTTCTCTGATTTTATTGCAATTTGATGTTTGTTTCATTGTAAGTGGGAAGATTTTTTTGTGTGTGTAGTTGTATATATTTATATATATATTTGAAACAATCTTGACTAAGGGTTAATTTGAAGTTTTCTGCTGAATAAGTTACCAAAATACTCTTTACACAGCACTTTCTTCACAGACATGTTTTGTCCCAGTTTCCAGCACGTTTTTTCAATGGTCTTCATTAATGTGGAAAATACACAGTCCGTCTTCCACCATATTCTCAAAAGATAGAATTTTGCAGGTCTCCAAGCTAAGAATGCCATTTTTGCAGATCCTATTGCAAAAGGCAAAACACATTAAATATCAAAAGCATGCTATTTACTGTTTATTTATCTGGGTTTGAAAAAAAATGTGGATTTGGTTTCCTATCCTTTATAATAAAATGTTTTTTAAAATTGTGAAGTCTGTGATTTGCTTTGCTCTAAGTATAACTTTCTGTGACAAGCTGATACTATTTCAAAATGTTCTCTCTCTGTGTAAGAAATAGTAATAAGCTTAGACATTCCTTAGAGTCTACAAAGGGAGGAACTCTAATTCAAGTTTATCCAGTAATTATTATTTCTAACCTTTCAGATCCATACTTCAGTATTTTTTAAGGAATTTCCTTGATTAAAATCATGAGACTATATTTCTTATCCTTGGTTAAAATCATACAACTGTCAATCAATCTTTAAAATACAAGATTTCTTTAATTCAACAGGCAAAGATACAAATTGAAATGTGATGTTTTCCTTGCCTTATGATGTGTTCATCTATCATCCATTCAATCATGTTATGTGGCAGTGACAAATCTCTTACCCAGAAATTCCTTCTGCTCCATTCATTTTTATGCCTCCTAACTCTACAGTGATCAGTTTAAACATCTCTTTAGTCAATTTATCCTCATTTTCTCAGGAATTTTTTCTTGATTGGCTTGTCTGTTATGTTCCTTTGGGGACACACAGCTTTTCAAATCAACAGTAAAGGTGCAAGGAACTATATACATAGAAGCACATTTTGCTCTTAAATTTGAATGAATATGTACTGCATAAATTGAAGAGTTTCAATTTCTAAAAATGTTTGGTTTGGAGTTGATTTATATTAAAATCCTACTTGCCTTGACAGATAATAAAAAATAGTTATTGGTTATTGGTAACAGTAACTTCACTATTTACCCTTCACAGATAATTGTTTCCTAACTTATAAAACAAGAATACACACAATTTTGAAAAACTAATAGATGTGTTTTCCAAAGCATGTTGATCCTTAATTTTTAATATTTTTTGAGGCTGGAGATGTTATTTAAATCCACACTTTCCAAAGTGCCCTAGCATCCAGTACTGACCTATTAAGTAGGTAAATCATCCACATTTATAGTCATTTGTACAACTGTGTCCCAAGACAAAGTTCCTTAAAAAATCATTCCAGCTATAAAAACAACTTTCTTCTCTGCAGACTTGAAGCTCAAACCACAGCTCTGACCATGCCTCAAATAATCTTGTTTGGGATTGGCACAGTTTCCCCTTCTCCTCTGGGAAGAACAAAACTGAAATAGTAATCACAACAAGAGCTTAATTCTCTAGGTAGGATCAAGAGTAATTTACAACCAGGCTGTGCTGCAGTTGTGCCAAAAAGCATTCCTACCTACCAGCTTTTACATGAGCTGGACAGCTTGAGGAGAGAGGCACTAACCCTGAATGCAGCTGCTGCTGCTGCTGTCTGACTGTCAGCTGTGGTGTGAACACAGACACACATGCACACAGCAATCCAACTTCCAGAGAAAACCTGACACACCCAATCAAAATGATCTTGCCTAAATTTTAACTAAAGGACCTGTAATCTCAGGTAAAAAAAAATTAATTAATTGAAAGAGCCAATGTCAAGCAGCAAGAGCAGGAAGGAGAAAGACAGAGATATGGGACTGTAAGGAAGAGAGGGAAAAAACAGACAGAAAAGAGTTGAAAGGGAGGGATCACCTGTGAGACACAGCAGCCTCATATTTGCCATGCCATGACTATCACACATTGTGGGAACTCCTGTGTCCTCCACAACTGTGCAAACCCCCTCTGCCTGGCTCTTGCTCATATGAGTAGAAATCTATGGCTGTTATTTCTTTTTATATGCTCTGAGTGGTTTGTTTGTCTGTATGTTTTTTAAATCTTTACACAGGGACCAATTTAGTATGGATTTTTGAGAGGATATGCTGATTATGTCTGTGTCAAGTCATCTGTGTAGCAAGTCCTGTAAAAATGAGAAAGTTCTTTTAGAAAACATTGCATTCTGCTGTATGACTTTTAAGTACTGATGATGAAATAGAACCTATGCTCATCCAAAATCTTGTGAAATTAGAGATTTTGTTCTTCCACTAGATAAAATTTCTAATGCCCAGTGCAGTTTTCTGAGCCAGTGAATACAATTGAAGAACATTAGAGAATGGATATATACTGTAAATATGACCCCCAAATGGTACATTAAAGTACATCAAGGCTTAGACACCAGTCCTGTGTTTTCATGGAAAGAATATTGAGCTCTGAAGTCTTACCACAAATTTTCTTTCTCTTCTTACACTTCTCACCTTTCTCCCACTTTAATAGTGCCCCTATGACTCCTTTGACTTCATTTAAACTGCTGGCAGTGTTTGCCTTTTGCTGCCTGGAAAAGTCACAGGAGGCAAGCACCACATTTAGCAGAAGATCTGCAGATTCATGTGCTCACAACCCCAACACCACCTGTGGGGACAGCAAAGTCACTCCCCACCAAACCACGGGTAAGGAACATTCCTTGACACTTGTCATTTGCTCTGCAAGGTTGTGAAGAGAAAAATAAGGCACACAACTTAAACTTCTTTCAACTTATACAGGAAGTGGATGCTTTGGCAGGTCAGCCCTGAAAGGCACTCCAGAAGAGTAACTCATAGGCAGCTTCTCTGCCACAGCAGGAAATGGAGGGGGAAAATGATCTCCAACAAGGTAAAAGAAAAATGGATAATCTTGATACACTAAATTGGGTAAGAAAGAGTCGAGCGAGAAAAATGCTACATGATAAATGTTATATGATAAGAAAACAAAGAATGCAAAGGAATCAGATTAGAAGGCTGAAGGCAAGGTCAGCAAAAGAAGGCTGTCAGTCTGATGAAAAAAATATGGAGAAATGGCAGAGATGAAAGCACTGCATAGGAAACAAATTAAGAAGAATCCAGAAGAAAAATCTGTTAACATTTTTATTAGAGCACAATCAGTATCCAACGAATTTTCCAAAGCTTAAAAGGAATAGTATCACCCTTTTACATTTTATTATTTGCAATGCAGTGGAAGTACACTAACAAAATCTAAAGCAATACTTAGAAAGCAGTTCCTTCTTAGAGAAATTTCTGCTAACGTTCTGCCTGAGAAACAGTTCATGCTTTTAGCATGGGACACCATCCACCGGTAGAACAATTAGCTTTGGATAATATTTACTATTCCACTAAAAGATGTGTATCTCCATCCTTTTCTAATCCACTAATACTTTTATTTAGAATCATTGTCTGCTCTAAAGGAAGCTACACATCTCTGACCTGATGTCATTCAGCTGCATTGTTGAACCACTGTCTTATTTTACTTTGAGTAGTGGAGCAGAACTCCTGCATATGTTTTACTCCTCTTTGAAAGAATTTTTTTTCTTTCCCTTTTTCCTATTTTTGTTTTTTTAAACACTTCTGGTTTGGAGTTCATATTTCATTCACCAGAGATACTTATTTAACCTCTTTGATAGTGTCACTTGTGCTGTTTCTTCTGTAACACCCCCAGGCAAAGTTCTCCTGAGTAAAGGCAGTGGTTCTTGTTGCCATCTTCTGCTCTGCCTTCACGTGGAGCATCACACAGCCAGGAACCAACACTCTCCTTTCTGGTGGATTTCATTCAGTCCTTCCAGGAGATCTGGAACTCCTGGGAGAAACATCAGTGCAGATCCTGATGCCCATAAATCCTGGTCCTGGTGCCACAAATCCCTGTGTCCAGCAGCTACCCACTGGCCAGCCACACCAGGGCTGTCTGTGCCTTCATCCAGGTAATGGGGGTGTCAGTCATGGGTGTCCCCAGCCCCCCACCCCTGTTTCCCTCATGCCTGTTTCTCTTGGAATACCCTCCTGTCCCAGACCAGAGAGAAGCATGGCCCAGCAGCCACCACAAGAGCTGTTCCCATGGGATGATGTCTGTGCACACCAGCTGTAGGATGTGCCCACATTAAAGCAGCACTTCTGGAGTGACTTTAGAACACCTGGTCATGAGACAAAGATTATATAAATACATGTCAATATCTTTTGAGGAGTACAGTGGCATTAGCCAAAGGCTTTTCCAGAAATTTATTCTATTGATTAGATTAAGGAACCAGTGCTAGTTTTTTACAGGAGCAGGCAGACAGTTTTCTCAACACGCAGGTGAAGATGTGTCTGATGTCCCTCAGTTTTAGTGTGTTACAAAAGCTTTGGCGCTAGTTTGGAGTTTTCAAGGCTTTGGGAAAAGACAGTAATAAATACACCAGACTTTGTCTAGCAAAAATAAGTTTATAAGCAAGAGCAGTTTTACCCAAAACAATGTGAATTGCAGAGACAGAAAATTTACATCTCTGAGTGAGAATATGGGCTTATGAACAGATATTTAGGCAGGAACCACTTCTCTCACAGCTTCTTTTTGATTTAGGGACTTGTGCAAATTCACTTGACACCAGCATCTTCTGAATCTCCTTTCCAGACTTTGTGAGCTACCCTACAGCCCAGAGAAAAGATCAGAAAAACTGCCTCAGTTTGATATAAGTGAAAGTATATATAAAATATTGGAAATTGGAGATTTATAGGGTGACTAACCTTTTCAGGTTAATATTTATTCATGTAAGATCTCAGAGAGTAAAAAATCAAAAATGCTTATATTTTCAATACACTTCGATATAATATAAATATATAAGACATATAGTTTAAGTAGCCACAGGATGCATGGAGAAAATGATAAAGAACACTCATTGTGGAACAAGGGAAGCTATCCTGTCATCTCAGCTCACTCAGAGATGCAGGGAAGCCCTTATTCCTGAGCTTCTGCTGTCTGCTGCCACCTGTGGTTGGAAAAGCAGCTTTTCCAAAGATGAATTGATCACCCGTATCAGTAAACATGCAATGAGAGAGCTAAGTAAAGGAAAATGAAGGGACAAACAAAAATGGTCAGGATGTTCAGCATAGGTGTCAAAATGAAGTCTATATTTAGGTACATGTTTTCAGTTTTAAAAATACTGAACTCCCACTGATTTCAGTTTATTCCAAGTAGATTAAAAATGTACTGGTTTTATAGCAGTGTAGACTCTCCCTAAAGAAAATAACTGTATGTACAGAGTAAAAAGTTGCTCAAAAAACCACTGGTGATGAAGAAATGGGAATAACATTAAATCATTCTAAAAATGTATGTTGCAGTTACTACATTTTCACTAGACCAGAGTTATGTATACAGAGCACACCCATCAAGAGGCCTAAGGAAGAAGCAAAAAACAGAAAGCCATAGTTCAAGATAGGACCTGAACCATATTTTAAAGAACCCCCATAAAAACAGTCTTCAAGATGAATTCTCAGCAGTTGTAAAGGCAAAAATCTAATTTCATATTTGAATCTAAATTTAACAGATTTGCATGAGTTATCCTCAACGTTTTAATTGCTCTCTCATAGATTTTATATCATGCTTCAAGAATCTCATTTCAATGGGGTTTTTGATGAATGAAGACTAATTATCTGGGAAATGAAAAGATATACTTATATTTTTATATTTTTAACTTCCCAACTAATCCGCTCGTTTCAGTGCCTTTATTTACTCTGGAGTCATATTCAGCAATGCAAAAGATACTTTGCCTTTTCAAGAGTTCAAAAATGCCTTTTTCCCCCTTAAGTGCACCTGAGTGATATTTGCCATGGGATGGTCCAAATTAGTATCTTCAGAGCAGCCCAAACTGCTAATCCTGTTGCCATACATAAGCTATCTCATTTCGCTGACCTTTCACTTCCTAGTGTTTAATCCAGAGTTGCACTGAGGTTAGGATTCACAGGTCACAAGGCCACAGATAACCTTAGATATTAGTAGGATTTCATGTCATTTCTTACAGAAACCAGAAGTAAATCAATATTTAGAAATCTGGAGAAACCCATTTGTTTGTACACTCTTGTCCACTTTGAGTTTCAAAGGCAGCCAACTTAGCATCTTTGAACAAATAAAAAAGAATGCAGATGAAAGAAAACCAGAAACAATTTGGTTACCCACAAGCATGATGGACAAACAACCATTCCATGGCTGCCCCAGAGGCGCTCCAGCTCCACAGGCAGGTTTGATGGTGCCTGAGGAGCATGGAAGAGCAGGCTCTGTGTTACACAAGAAGAGAAATTTCAACCTCGGAACCTTGGCTGCTAAGAAACACAGGATTACAGAATACGTATCCTTAGAAAAGCAGAATTTTAAATGGTGGTTTAATGGTTGAAAGGTCATTTTTCACAGCAGTTGGGTCCTGGGCCTGTGGTTCAGTTCTCATCTGCCCTGCAGATTACCTGGAAGCTTGAAGGCCCATGGAAATTGCCACCAATATCCTTCCTGCCATCTTGTGTGGGTCAGATCAAGCTTTGGCCACAAAGGAGCTCAGACACTACACCTCATGCTAACAAAAACAACCCTCTTCAGGGTTATCACTATTACACAGTCTGAAGGGGCCCAAATCAGCATCATTATTTCACATGCTTCTGGACAGACACTTCCACTTGCAAGTTAGACAATGAAATGTTTTGTAGATGTGGTACTAACAGACCTGTTTGTTTACTCATAACAAACCTCGGTGCTACCTAGCTGTGGAGAACCCATATTTATACTTCATGCTGCAGATTTCTTAAATGAGATATTTTCCAGTTGGCTACACTATGAGGAGCACATCCAGGAATCAGTATTTTCAAATCATGTCACACCTAGTGAATAAGAGGAAATTAATGTCTTCATGACAAACAGTCCTACTCCTATAAAAAGAAAGGTAAGTTAGAACATAAAGTCAATGTGCTTTTCAAAGTACTAACACTTGTGCATTACATGGACAACCAAACTAATTCAATGGGAACAGAACTGTCTCATGGTCCTATCATTTCTTCAGATTTCAGCACTGTGTCTTTTGGTATCTTTAACTCTAGAGCTTTAGGACTGTTTCAGGACCTATGGAAATGGATCCGGAATTTGTGGCCAAATCAGAATAAAACATTCATCTTTCTTCACAAAAATGAACTCAGGGAATGCTAGTTGGCATTATTTCTTTCTGCATTCACTTTTTTAGAAACAACACTCAACAAGAATTTATACAAAATAGCAAGGCAGGGAACACAGAGATTTTGCAGACCATGAGATTTTTGCATTGTGAATGGGAACATGGAGAAATTCCATTTATCCATGCACCTGTCTGAGCCTCCCGCTGGCATCACAAATCACCATATTAAACTGCTATCCAGGAAAGAACATGAGTAGCAACATACCAAGCATGTCAAAACACAGAATGGATTATCAAACAGATCTAATTTGAAAGAGAAAAATTTATTGCTCAGTTAGTGAATTATGTGATTAGTGTCATGGAAGGGATAAGCTTGGTATTCCACCAGGAAATACCAGGTTACTCTGTGCATCCCAAAGTATTTGTCTCCAGACAGTGCTCTGCACATTGTTATCAGAAACAATGATTGCACAATAAGCAGCTCTAACAAGCAGCCAGCAGGACCCTGCCAAAATTAAATGCCCTCTTTGGTACTGTAAAATGAGCTTCACTGACAAGAGCAAGATTTCACCTTCCTTCTTCCATAAAGGCCAAATCCCCAAAGGAGTATTTTCTATTCTTGTCATCTTTCTTGTTTGCACTGCTCAGCTTTAAACTGAAGTTTCCCTAGGTCATCCTTCTTTTTTCCTTTTCTTTTTCTTCCTTCTATAAAGTGCAGATGAAATGCTTTTAAATATTAATATAGACATGTTTCTAAAATGGCTCTATTCATACAGAATCTTTCAACAGCCCTGTTGCAATTAATAATTTTGAAACCTTTTTACTGCTCATTCATATGACACTTATGAAGAGGAGCCAGAAATTTAGCTAGATACATGTAAACTGCAGCTGCACTGCTGGGACAGTTAAGTAGGTTCCACTTGAAGGCATGTCAAGGTTGGAGTTGTCCTTTTCAGGCTACATGTCTATACATCATGGAGCTAAAAGAAAACAACACAAAACCTCTTCTTTCCTTTGTTCAGTTTGCTGGATTCCAGGAACCCCCAATGTGCACTGGCAAGATGGTACAGGCTGACAAGGCAGATTGAAAAGCTTCTTCTGGGGAAAAAGAAAAAATTAAACATTCTGTCTCTAAAAGTCATGCAATAGTTTGCCAGTGACTGAGAAAGACTGGAGGACACTTCAGCATCCAGGGGCATCTGGGTGGTTAGAAGACGGCTGAGGAGTGAGACTGTCGCCTGACAGTCTGGTCAGGATTCTTCCTTAGCTGCAAGGGAAGCCTTCTGTTGTCAGCCGGTTTTTGCTTTGCTCAAGTTGGCCTATTGCCATAATTCCAAATCAGGCCCTTTGTGGGGTGATGTCCTGTCACCAACAGCATTGCTGGTGATTAAGGCTGTAAGAGCTGTCTTTGCAGAACAATCAGTGCCTGGGCTATTCTCAGCCAGGACCTTGCTTATTCCATATTGGCTGCAGTACATGACCTACCCAAAACACTGATGGGCAATTTCTCAAAAACCATATAGATCCAAAGACTTTCTCATATTTCACAACCTATGAACTTTGGAACATCATACACTTTTTTCTAGTGGAAGTTTTCTGCTGAGTTGTGCTCCATCTTAAATTTATTTTAGATGTCTTTATTTTACTTTGTATAGATGTGAGACATATATACACATATATATGTGAGACACAAAAGCTGAAAAATGAGAATCTGACACTTCTTGCCTGTATTTAATGTTGGACAAAGGAAAAAAACAGGAGGTTGAGGAAATATTGAGAGATTCCCACTGAGATATTCTTAGTAACTTGGATAAAGAGAATTGGGGAAGAGGAGAAAAAGTAGCAATTAAAAAGGTGTAAAAGTATGTCTGAGAGGCCTCTCAGATCATCACAGAGCTTCCATCACACAAACTACTAGAAATAGTGGAAAAAGATGGAGCAGGATCACCTGAGAAACAAAGTTATAAATAATGTGGTATGGCACTGGTGATGCTCAGTCAAAGAAAAGATTAAAAAAATAAAAACATGCTGTTCGTCTTTGTCCTGGGTGTCTGCCTCACTGAGGTGTGAGACAGTGGAGGAAGAATGGGGGATGATCAGACTCTGAAGTCCTGGTCAGTTTTGTGGACCTGGACAGTCACTTCTTTTGCTGGTGATGGAGCTGCCCAGTTGGTGTTCACTGGCCCCCCTGCTCCCTTTAAAGCTCCTCCACAAACACAGAGACTTGAAAGGAGAGGCAGTAATTCAGGAAGTCTCTTAACACAGCAGGGTTACATTTGCAATATGGAAGGGT
Source organism: Catharus ustulatus (assembly GCF_009819885.2). Lineage (NCBI taxonomy): Eukaryota > Metazoa > Chordata > Aves > Passeriformes > Turdidae > Catharus > Catharus ustulatus. The sequence goes on along the minus strand of NC_046221.1, from coordinate 143,195,011 downwards.
TAAGATTGAAAACCAAAGTGGTTTAATTCTATTTTCAAAAATCAGTACCTAACGCAGGATTATCTTTAATGACAGACATGGAGGTGTCAAAGGACTGTGTCAGGTTTCAGACCTTTCCATAGTTTAAATTCCTGTATTTAATCAAAGGTTAACTGAATCATTGCTGGTAGAAGAGTTACTTCAGTGCAGTGCTGTTGTGGGTGGCCTACAATAAGTAATCCCATATTCAGGCTGCAGTCTCCTGCATGCAAAAATATTTCACATACATGTCTCTGTGTATAGAAAATACATGTGACAGAATATACAGACTCTCAGGGCAGTGAAAAATATTTCTAAGTTAAATTATTTTTTAACTGCTTCATCCCTTAGCTGAGTAACTTTATTTTTTCGGTTGTAACTCCTGTACAATTATTTCCTATCAAACTGCACAAAATGAAGGAATAGCACTTAGCTTTCTTTAATTCTTGAGTGTCAGAGCTCATATCAGCAGAATTTCAACCATTTTTTAAGGCTACATTTTCTTATTTTTTCCTGCACAGCGTATTACTTATAGAAAAATACAGGAATTAAACTTCTATGAACTTATAGTTTATTGGTTTGGCAATACTCAGCACATACATAGGATATAAAATAGAAATTGATTCATACCCTGAAGTTGAAACTTCTATGGTTTTTTTTTCCATCTCTAGTAAGTAGCAGTGCAAATAATTTCTGTGAAAAGAATAGTATGGTTGCAGAACCCATGGCTATTCTTTGTGTTCATATGGAGCTTTGTTTAGAAAGTTTAGAAAAATATTCCTTAATCTCCTTTATTCCTTGCTATGATAGCTTTATTGTTCAGTTTGGTTGATGTTAACACCTGGAATGTTAATGACTTATACTGACACGCTTTTTCTAAAATACTTCTTTTGATTAAATTCATATTTTCACACTTCAAAAAGCTTGGTTAATTATATATAAAATTTCTATGATACAATGAAATATATCAACCTATAAAGGCTTAATGTATCTGACACTTACTCTAGACTTTTTGGTAAGATTTCCAAGTCTAAAAAGCTGGACAATGCCATGAGCTGTTTTAAGAAAATTTAAACCCAAAAACCTTTCCACTACAACCAAATATCAAAAATATGCTGATCTATTTCTACAAAATGTGTTTTTCCACAGAAGGCTTGCTAATAAAAAGAAATATTCAGAGAAGGGGAATTCCTCCTTGGAAATATTTGTGGCCCCACTGAAAACCTCAGAATGAAGGGTGTGGGTTTCCAATGAAGGATCCACATATTTTGGTATTATGGTGGAAAAATTCTCCTTTTTTTATGGACTCCTCGCTTTCCACCCCCAAATTTCACTAAGGAAATCAGCAATTAAATGGAAATAAGAAACAATAATTATTGGTTTTCTGGAAATGAGATTGTGGGAAAATTTAAAATTCCTGTCCCCTACCTCTCTATTTTAGGTAGCACAAAAGCGTGATTAAATATCTGAAAGCATTTTCTTAATTACCTCCTCTATAATACAAGAACAACTATTCCAGCTCTTCTAGAAACAAAATTTTATAAGGAAAGAAGTTGAAAGCTGAAAATAGGTAATATCCCTTACTTCAAGAGTGACCGAGTGTCTTGTACAGAACTTAATGTAAAATGGAGTATTTTTTGATTATGTATGTTTTTCAGTAACATCCAAAGGAAAAACACTGTTTGTCTCAAGCACCTCCAAAGATAACACGGGACTTGAAAACCATCCAAATTTATATAAGCCATAAACTGGCAGTCAACTTCCTACTTATCATCCTGAAACTCTCAAAATGACATGGCAAACTATAAGAAGCAGCAGGAATTCTTTTCCATTTCTATATCTCCATTTTTTTTTTTTTTTTGCCTCTGGCTTGATTCCAAACTCACCTTCGATCAAGCAGCCCACATGGAAATGAAATTTCTCATAGTTAGGAAAGCACAAACTTCACTGTAACCTCACAAAAATCTGTCCCTTCATCCAATGGAAAAAGGAGATCCACAAAACAGAGTTGCAGCATTCTGTGTGGTCTGTATCATCAGTTCACTGAATTTCTTACCAGTTTTGGTCAAACATAAGGTCAACTCTTGGATGGGTGAAAGGAGAGCAGTGAAATCTGCTGGGCATCCAGAGTTATGTAAATGGACTGCACAGCTAAGCCAGCCTCTCCTCAAGCTGGACACATAAGGACATTAAGAGAAGGGAAAACCTGCATCTGCTCTGTGTTTATGGACAGGCATAAAATGATTACTGCAAGACTTGTAGATAATATGATCCAATGTGGATACAAACCTCTGGAGTACTCAAGGAATTCATTTTAGTTTTGAGAAGGCTTTGATCTGTCAACATTGACATTTTCTGCCCTAAATAACAATTAAGCCATTAGAGCAGTATGACTGAAGCCAAATTGTCTGTAGATTCCCACCCCACAGCAATAGATGTCAGATTGTAACACAGGATAATTCATATAACAAAAGAAATAATCCAAATTTTACTCATCAGAAAAACCCCTAATATAAAATCTAATCCAAAAATGACATCTGCAGTTTTAAGCAAAGTGCTATTACTTGAGTGATTAGATATCATGTTTGACCATAAAGAATTCATGGCCTGCCTTTGTTCCAAAAGCTATTGAAACTGTGAATTTGTATTAGTGATTTGTCCAATATTTTAGACTGCAGTAAAAGTAATTAAATGTGTCAATAATTTGTTACTTTAGACTCCTTGCCTCAGAAATCTGGTTTCAATTCCGTCCGGACTAACATCCACTTCTAACAAGCTTAGATATTTCAACATATCCAAAGCCAAAAAAACAAGTCTAGTACTAAATCAATAATCTGGGGAACATTTCAGTGACTCAATTGGAAATAAGAATCATTAGCAGTCACAATGTCAATGTTAATACTTAAAAAATAGCTATTGAACATAGGAATGCACCCCTTGATTTTGTGTCTTCTGCAGTGAGATTTCACAATGACCCAGAATAAGGCTGGTGCTGAGTAGGACAAATTCCACAGCAGGGTTCACCTGAAACCCCCAGCCAAGCCTTGGGGATCCTGCTGCTCCCATTCCGCCCTGCTGGCACACACCAAACCCAGTCTGCACCATCAGGGAGCAAAACTGCTGCTGGCTTCCCACTTGTTTATTCTGGTAAGACTTGTACTCATTTGACAGAGATACTTTATTCAAAGAAGCCCAAAAGCCTGTGAGACAGAGCTAGGATTAATTTTCATGGTGATGCCTTGACAGCAGTTAGAGAAGGAGAAAAAATAAATCATCTTCTTCTTAAATCTTCCCTTTTGTTTCGCTATAATACAAATTTCAAATTTTATTTTTATATAAAGACAAGGGAGATTTTGTGAGGTGTTGCCCCATTTTCTTTAGGTCACAAGAGAAGGCTTAATTTTCTCTTGTGAGTAGAGGTTTCATTGCAGAAATTTGAAAATACTGAAGATGCAATCACTATTTGTAGATGTCCTTTTGTATTTTTTTTCCATTGCAAACCTGAAATTGTTAAAGTGTACAGATTAAAGTTGTCCCATTACATATATTTGTCACTCCTACAGTAACAATCTCTGGTATTTTCAATGCACACAGGACTCTTGAACTTCATTGAATAACTTGGGATATGTTTATTTTGGGAATTTAGCTATTACTTTGACTTACTGTAATCCCATGTCACTCAAAATAATTTACCCTTGATCTGATTTGATTGTTAAAGCTCTTTCCTTAAGATCTGTTGGAAAGCTTTCATTTGACATCTGTTCATTTTGTTAACTGACTCTTCTATCTAATCCATGCAATCTGGGATTTTTATGGTGATCATGAAATCTCAACAGCCATCCAAGCTGCAAAGTTTACAGTTCCTAAAGTAATTCTTCTTGGAACAGTAAATTCAGTATTCTCTGAAGATGGCTTCTCTCTGTGTGCTCATCTAATAATCTTTCCTGAATATATATTTCACCACTGGCAGTCAAAAAGAAATCAGTAGATCCCCATAGATCTGCTGTAATTTGGTGAACTAAACCTAAAACAAAACCATAAATCTTAAAGTGATTCTAACTTTAAACATACTTACACAAGAGCTTTGAAAGAATTGCTAAGCCTGTACTAAGCATTGTCCATGTCCACAAAGTAACCAAACCAAAGTTCCATTTCTGTAGTGGACCAGAGTGCTCTTCTGAGTCTCTCAGGTAGCAGAATACAGTTTAGAGAAACCCTAAAATGTTTCCAAGTTCCTTTTGCTTCCTGTTTCATTTGCATTCCTCTTAGTCTTAACACTGCAGAAATGGGAGTATTCAGGAGTATTTTTTAAATTGTGTACAATCCTACAATATCTGAGACCTTCTAAATGCAAAATTTAAGTCTGACATTGGTTTAAAAACCATTAATCCAAAGGAATTTAAGAAACAACTTAAATTTCATTAATCAGTTTCACTTGTCCCTGAATCAGAGAACATTAATCCTCACCAGTTTTAAGTTCTAGGATGTTTACATGATCAAAATACCTGAACAACCACAGTGCAAATTCTATGTTTTTTGTTTGCTACTTTAGCAAATCAACCCACACCTCTCTAGTAACAATATCCACCAGGAATTCCAACCAGCTGAAGCATGATCTCCACTTCCTGAGAACATGTGGCTGTTCTCAGGCTGTCGATTTTTCCTAGGGTATCTTTACTTGATCTCATGAAACACTTCTGTCCCATATGAGACTAAATGCATTGATACGCATTTTCTAAGTAAAACCCTAGAACCCTTCTTTTAATAATAGGGTTATACAAAACATGGCCCAGTCCCTGGAGAGCTTATTTGTACTAAGCAAAATTTTATAAATCTCTGCTTAAGCTTCTCCAATTTCTAACCCTCTTCCCTTATCAGCTTTGGACAAATATTTTTTGGCTTGATGCCTTGTCAACAATGTCATCCCTTGACTCCTTAATAATCTTTCCTAGTGTGGTTGATAGAGTCTTTAACTTTTTGTTTGATTTCCAGAAAACCTGCAATGCTATTTTAGCCTTTTCAGACTTTGCAGTAGAAGCAGCATTTATAGCACAATCATTCTGCACCTTTTCTATTCCCTATGGTTTGCTTTTAAATTTCAGCCTGTCCACACCACCAGAGACAGCCATGTAACTGTAGTTTGCAAAAGAAACTTGATCAATGGAGAATTCTCAAAGAAAATTCATTCCAGCAGTGAGTTCACATAAACTACAGCAGTTCAAAGTGACATATGTTGCAATGAAACAAATTTTGGTTTGATGAAAAAGATGTATTTTTTTGGCTTGATGGCTATTACCCTAGAGAGTGAGTGCGTGATTGGAAATATCTGTACAAGCTTAACAATTTATTTTCCCACTGAACCATTTACTGAAGATATCACTGTCACTGAATGCATTTTATGTCTAAGCAGGTTTCTTCTTTACTTTCTCCCACTTTTAAAGCTGTTTGGGACCTGCTGATTTTCTGAGTCTAACACTGTCTGACATTGCTCAAGTCTGAAGTGCTTGTTTTCTTTTTACTATGGCTTCCCACTGCTGAGGTGACCCTCAGTGAGGACAAAATTAAGTGTACTTAGGGAAGATCAAAAAGCTGTCCATAGATTACTACTGCACAGATTTCACACAATAGAAGAACCTAAATACCAATTAGAGCAGGAAGCCTTACCCACACAGTTCTTTTCTGTGCATGAAAGATATACACAAAGCAGCATGTGTCCTAATAATTTACAACCTACCAGAAGAGAACAGATGGATGAAACAAACATATTGAGTTGTAAATATGTCATCTGTTCCCAAGAAATCTCAAAGCTCTAATTGGAGTCAAAAGGCTAAATTTGTACTGCATTTATAACCAATGAAGGGATGAGAAAAATTCACTAACCACTGTTTTTTAATCAAAATTGAGAGAAAAATATTTCCTGGTAGATATCACAGTGACACAAGAACTGTTACAAGAACTGGAATATGAAAGGTCTGATTTAACTTGAAAATTTTAAGGAATAATCTAAAAACAAGCATTAGTTGTTGATTGTCTCACAAATCATGCTTTAATTTTTCTCATGGTACTTTCAATCTTTATAGCTGGACAAAGCGAATACCTGTTTTTGCAAATATATCTCAACTACCGCTTTTCAAAGTTGTTTGCTGAGGTGTGTGGACAACCAGCTATGAGAAGGGGTCAGACCTGACAGGCTGGCAGCCATTCTGCTCCGATTAGATGCATTGCTCACACACATTGCCCCAGAAGATGCACACTCCTGCTCGAAATGAAGCAACCTCCAGACCTCTGAAAATCTTCCCAGCAAGAGAGAGACACTTAAAGCATCAGCTGGGAAAACCCATGCCTATTTCAATCCTACATGAATTTCCACTTGAGTGGTGGAAGCTACCCTGCTCAGGGCACTGAGGGCTCAATCAAAGTCCATGAGGTTTGCTAAAACACATTTATAAGCAGCTGTGGGTGGTACCTTGTTTGTAGTTCATGTGCTCTCAGCACAGAAGGCATCCAGCCACACTGACCAAAACATTGAGCAGACAGGCTTTCAAACAAGTAATCTTTCCTGAAATCAGCAAGCATTGCAAACTTGGGACACAGCATTATTGCTTCATGAATTATGAGCTAAACATGTAATAATCCCACATGCACTGCTTAGTCCTGTTGCAGAGACTGAAAAATGAGGAGTAACATGATAACGTTTTATCCTTTAAAATACTAGTTTTTAAATAAAGATTTATATGTCTGTCTTATCAAGCCTTCTGTGCTATTTTATTCTTGTCTTTCTTTTATGCTTTTAACTTTTCATTTTTAACTAAACTGACACTGCAGTGGTGGTCTAGCACTTTGCCATTTCTCCACAGCCTTTTTCCCTGCTCTGGACAACTGGCATTTACAAGCTACAACTTCAACTGGATGGCAGTTTCCAAATTATAATAATTGTATTAGGCAAAATCAAACTTTTTCTTGTATTCTGCTTTTCTATAGAAAAATCTCTATGCAACAGTTAGGTCTGAGAAAAGGGATAAAAGCAGATTCAGAATGTAGGGATGATTTTCCATAAATATTGATCAGGACCTTCTTTGTTCAGAGGCAATGTTATTATCTAAGGACTGTAGATTCTTCCCAATATTTTTTTCAGATTACATATTTTAAACCAATTGAATTTGTAATATTTCCAGAGTTCCAGGCTAAAGATGACATCTCTTGTGCAGGAAGGACAAAGACAGGAACGGTTATTGTTTGCTCTACACAACTATTATTTTTATGAACTATATATTCCTCCCTTTTATATCTTGCTTCATAGACTTTCCTTCTTCATTTCTTTCATAGAAGCTGTTCCAAAACTTTATTAATTCTTCTTGCCCTCCTATTTTTGACCTCCTCCTCCTCATCTTTCCACTGCTATTGTATTCTCTTTTTAATGAAGGCAACATAAATGGAGTCATAATTCAAGCCATAAGAGTTCCATAGCACTGTACAGTGGCAGAAGTTTTATAATTCCTATTTTGTTTTCTTTTCTGCTCCTTTCCAACATATGAGCTGCTTTTCTGACTACTGCTGAATAATGAGCTGATTAGATAACAAGGTAAACTCTAAGCTTCTCTAATATAGCTCTCTCCCACTCTTTCATATGCCCTAAAAAAAAATAGCAGATCCAGTCACAGAGCAGATGTATCCAAATGCTGCTTGTCAGAAAATTAAGTACATGTTTGCAAAGCCAGAAAAAAAAAAATCTGTTTTGATTCTATTAGAAACAAAATGTACAATCTCTTCTTGTAGTTATTTCAGATAGATTATGGAATATTTTTTAATAAAAATTTTACTGAAAGCTACCTACTTTTTAAAATCAAATTTTCAGTTCCATGTCTAAAGAAGACTTTCACTCCTTATACCCATGTGAATAGTCTTTTTAAGGCATAATGTGTACTCACTAGCACTGACTGAAATCCAGCATAACACTATTGGTTTAATGGGAGTGAACACAGCTTTGGAGTTATGTAGCACTTGGGCAAAGTCCCTTCAGGAAAACTTTTTTTTGTGACAAAAGAAAAATAATATTAACTACTTTTGAAAAAAGCTTATAGGAACAGTGGATGTATTCTTCATTATACAGTCTTTACTAAGTACAGTAATTTCACGATTACAAGCCGCACTGAGTATAAGCCGCGTGTTACAATACAGAGTGTGATAAAAGGTATCTATTCTATCACCATCTGTTGAGGGTGGGGGCACTGATCCTTATCTCAACGGCAGATTTTCTGCTAGTGGGCCATCCATTGAAACCAGGCAGGGCATTGTTCTTTATCTTTTCACACCCCATCCTTCCTCCAGCGAGTCATTTTCTGCTAATGGCCCATTGAGTCCCACTGGGCGACTGATAAAATTACTCCATCCCATTGGAAGTTGCTCCAGCCAGGGGGAAGAGCCCAACATTTCTTACCAAGATAAAAACAGAGGTTTTGGGACACTAAGAGAGCCCCTTTCTCCACTGGACTCCAGAGGAAAACCGGATTTCTCCACATCACCACTGGACCTCTGGAGGGAAACTGCACCTTCTGCAGGAGCACTGCTTCAACTGAACCACATCTGTCACTGCAGGAGGACTGCAACCACCATTTAATGGCACTGCTACCAACACCGTGCCTGATGGGGTGTCAGGTTGTACCCTGGCTTTGTCAGGGTTTGGAGTTTGTTTCTTTGTAGTACTGTATTTCTATTTTAATTTCCCTAGTAAAGAACTGTTATTCCTAATTCCCATATTTTTGCCTGAAAGTCCCTTGATTTCAAAATTCTAATAATTTGGAGGGAGGGGGGTTTACATTCTCCATTTCAAAGAGAAGTTCCTGCCTTTCTCAGCAGACTCCTGTCCTCCAAATTAAAACAACGACTTTTTGTTCTTTGTCCATATATAAGCCACGCTTCCTGATTATAAGCCGCACTTCCTGATTATAAGCTGCACTTTGGGTTCGGACCAAAATTTTAGTCAAAATAGTGCGGCTTATAATCGTGAAATTACGTATATGTCATTTACTCCTGAAATTACTTTATAGTGTGAAGCAAAACCCAGAAAAATCAGTGGGAAATCTTCAATCTGGCTCTGTATTTGTAAATTCATTCTTCTCTTCAGATGTACATGAGCAAATCCATTTGACACTGATGTGCTAAAGCCTACTGTCTTTTCTCTTAATTAGTTTTGACTAATTCAGTTGATGAAATATGAGTTTTTCCACACATATCTAAGATCAGAATTTGGCAGAGTGTTGACAATATATCTTAAGATATAAGATATTGCATAACTTTCTTCGTATGGTGTACTGCTGAATAAATATTTTCTCTGAGGCCAAGATCAAGTTGCTTCAACATCCCTTCCAAATAGCAGTGGAGTGATATTTGACTGCAGTATCCAGCTTTTCCTTAGCACATTCTATTTGAAGGACACATGTTTGTGTGAAGAACAAGAAGTCAGAACAATCACCTTATAAACTGTCATGCAAAGTTAATTTTAAGTTGCCATACTCAGTACCTTCAAGTCAGTAGAGAAGTTGTACTTATTGGCACTGGTCTTGGTGGCTACTGTACAGCCATCACCCTTGACAGCAATTCCTCATTCTTGAGAAGGAATCATTCAGAATCGTGCAGCAGAAAAATTGCTGTTTGAATCATCAATGGTGTTAGCCTTTCCAAATAAAGGTCATCAGAACTGGACTATGGCATGAAAAATTATTAACAATTTACTCACAAAGCATACAACTTAGCATCAGCACAGGACACTTGGACCAAATTCAGTCTTGTTTGGAATGGTCTAATGTAGGCTATGTGACAATCTGATGAAGCTTTAATCCTGTTGCCAACATGTGCCCCAAGGCCTGGAGATGACTGGCAAAAAAGGCAAGGCTTGCAAAAATTGCACTTCTTTATCTCAGTGCAGCAGTGCTCCCTGAAACATGAAGGTAAATCACCATGCAGGCAGTTTAAAACAAATAACAGTGGCATTTCATGTAGGACCACCTGTTTGCATAATGTAAGTTGATATGTTCACAGTCCTGTGAAATACCAATGTCAATGGCTGATTACTTTTTACTCTTGAGACTTGAAATCATTCATGGTCCTGTGAAATACCAATGCCAATGGCTGATTACTTTTTACTCTTGAGACTTGGAATCATTCATCTGTGCATGTCTTGCACCTCGGGCACTAGCTGTAGTAGCTGCAGTGTTGTACACACTCTTAGGTGCACACATATTGTTCTCTTAAATACCTAATTTCTGGGCAAAAAATTAGAACATTCAAACATCCAGTATAAGGCAGCAGGCTGAAAAAATGGACATCTGGATTTTATATTAACATTTACAGAGTGTATTCCCAAATGTTCGGCTTTATTTGTATGAAATGGAAAAGCAAATACAGAATCAGAGAATCACAGAATGAGCCGAGTTGGAAGGGACCCACAAGGATAATCAAGTCCAACATGATAAATCATTAGAATATATTTGCACTACACTGTAGCCATGAAGGTATGGTCTAATTCAGGGTTTATGCTGTGATCTATGCGAACAAAGTGTTGGTTTTAGTGCTGGTTTTAGTTCTCCTGAGAGTTCCACCTAAGAGACCTGTGGGAAAATGAGCTTGAGATGGCACAAGGAGATTTCTCGCACCAGTGAGGCAAGAGGAACTGCTGGTGCTGAAAGGAGGTGGGTCCCATGAAGTAAGAAAACTGAGAATTATTGTCTTGGCAGAGGATTATGTTTATTCAGCATTTGCCACCAACAAGACTACTGTGTTTCCCCCTGTGGAGCACATGGTGCACAGCAGTGATGAGGACATGAAGGCCCAGGGATGGCTTTTGATGGCAGACTTCAGGTGGCAATCGCCATTTTAGGCTTCTCACTGATTCAGGCTTGAGCATGGAAAGGGTCTCTTGGCCAAACATCTCATAGCTCAAATAGGGTCCTCTCCAGCTTTCATACCCTCTGTCTTACCAATGGGGCCATAAGATTCAGAGGCAAAAAGAGAGATAGGAATAAAAGAGTAGGTCTCTCTAACAACTCCAGCTTCCTCTACCCCTCAGAGGCTTCATGTTCCTCTGCATTCCAAAGATCTGTTGGACTTTTAGCTGGAGTGTCCTAAACACTCCTTTTAAGCACCCAGGTTCCTTACTCCTTCACACTGCTTGGTTTTCCAGTCACTGCCAGATCCAGTCCCCACCAAGATGGTATTAAATCTTGGATTTTACAGCTATGTCTACACCATCAAAAATTGACTAGGACACATCCTGTGTGTCCCCAAACAGTAAGAACAAGAAATCAATATCCTGCCCAAGAAATGGAAGTACCCTTGAAAATGAAAAAGTCTCAGATGACGAGAAATTGAGGGAAAATGTTCATATCCCTTTAATCAAGCATCACTTCTGTTCCATGACCTGTGAAGGTATTTATGCCTATTTACACAGTGGTTTCAGTGTATTTTCATAAATAAAGCAACCAAGGCATATTTTGAGCCATACGAACAAATAAGACCCCAGTATACTTAAATCATATTTGTTTTGTTATTCTGAAATGCCTTTGTTGACATTTATGGGAAAGGAAGTTTTCTTTTTCCAGCATGTTCTGTGACATTCTGGTTGCTTCCAGGACTCAAGACAAATTCAGGTTGGGTCAAATAATTAAAATTATTATTTCATGCAGTGTATTTTAGAAAAAAGAAATAGAATTAATCAACAAAACATGCAGAATTATAAAGTTTAATCAATAAAGTTGAGAATCAAACATCCTCAAAAAGTCCTGCCAGATATCTTAGATTTACATGCACAAGAGAAGACTGTGAACAAAGTGTGTTTTGGAAATATTTGAGAGTGATCAGGTAAGTGTCTGTGAATATAAAGAAGAGGTGAAAATCCAACCTCATTAGACACAAAGGATGTACTTACTTCTAAATCATGAAATTTGATTGTTTAAATTCATTTGATGGAAATTATTCAATTAAAGATCTGTGGACCATGCATTTGATGAATATGTTTTTAAAAAGAATACTTAATGTTGATTTTTATCTGTGACTATTCAATTTCTGCTAAAATTATTAAAACCCCCAAATTATATCTAAATAAAAAATCTTTCCTCTTACATGAGTTCAGACAAAGCTGATCTACTAAAATATGTTTTCATTCAGAATTTTAACTAATTTTAGAAGCTTTAATTCTGTTGCCAATGCTTCTGCTAAGTCATGTTTCATTCCATGTGTATCCCAATATCTTGGGATAAAGAAGAGAAAATCTCTCCTTCATCCATCACTCTGACTATATAAGACAAATTATTTTGACAACTGAGGGGGTGAATCCACAAAGAGTAAGGCTGAGGACTGCAACATTTGACTTACATTTTACTGACATCTTCACTGTGAGAAATAATTGACCAGAATTTTGAAAATCTCTGCTTTAGACACTGGATGTGTCTGTGGTACTACAGTAGCACTGCAGACACTTGGAGCTGAGCAGGACTAAATAATTAATGCAGCTATTTTCAATATGCAGTTGATTTGCTCAGGGTCAGCTCTGCAGCCATGTCCTGTTGGAGACACAGAGGTACAGTTCTTTCTCAAGCTGTCAACTCACTAAAGAGCCAAGAATTAATAAGATTTCAACAATTAAATTATTGATATAAACATTAATATTAATGTCATACTAATAATTTACCTGCATTTATTCGACAGTAAAAGAAATCAACCTGCTAATTATTCCATGGATTAACATTAGCAATGCAGACATTTAATATTTTCTTCAGCACAAAGTTGCTTCTTATAAAGATGAAATTTGAAAGATGGAAATGATTCTTTAATTTGAAGTTAATTCTGGGAGAATAAATTCAGTCTGAGAGGGAGGAGATTTGGAAAAATTCACATAGATATTTAGGAGGGCATTTCAGTCTTTAATTTTTAGGAATTTGCAATTTCAAACTTGCAATTCTTTAAAAATTGTATCCCAAAGATAAAGCAAATGTGTTTAAGTTTGGCTCAAACAGTTTGTTTTTCTTATTCTATACAATATACCTCAGGGTCTGAGAGTTTTCTGTTTTTTCATTGAAAAAACAATTTTTTTTTTAATTGCTCTAAATTTTAAAGTTATTAAAGTTATTTTCTCGAAATCTTTGTGTTACATAGCTAAAAAAGAAAAAAACTCTAATGTTTGATGTCCAGATAAATATATAGCAACAGTAAATGTTTATGTTTTTATGTATTTTCTTACTGTGTCTCAAACAAATTATTATCAAGTTGCCAGTGCTACTGTTTTTTGACACAGTAATTTGCTTCCTGGCATTGACCTAATTCTGCAAGGCAGGGAGCAACCTTCGTATTGTGGTGACAGCACTGATTCGCTTCAAAAGCCTTTGCATAGACACCAGACAGTGTCCCTGAGTGTGGTAAATTGATGAATAAGAAGCAAAAATGTGGGGCTGTAGACCTCAAATTCTGTCTTCTGTTTCCCAGTGAATATTTAGTAGGGAAAGAGTGCATCCAATTGCTCCTATTGCAAGGCTTTGGAAAAGAATTTTCAGTCAATGTATTCTGGTTTACAGAAATAACCCTCTCCAAGAATAATCTCTGAGGGCTCTATTAAACAACAAATAGTTCCTAAGCTCTCTGAGCGGAAGCCAAGGAGAGGCCACAAGTGACACAGAGACTGGCTCTGTACACAGACAGCTGATTTGGCAAGGCAATAACCATCACACTGAAGAAGGTCTCTTGGTTTTCCTTTCCTTTAAATCTTGCTTGGTACTGAAACTCCACGAATCATAAACAGGTTGATGTAAGTAAAAGCATTTCAAATGATCTCTTTCTTGTCCTGGAGCCACTGGCTAAACTGGGATAATTGCTTGAACTGGTTGAGGTGACCACTGCTTTGGTGATAAAAGCATTTTAATCCAATGTCACAACAGCTCTTAGTTACACGTGTTGATATGAAAATGGTCTCAAAAGCGATAGTGTGATTTTTTTTTTGTACTTGAACTTTTTTTTCTCCCCCATAGGAAAATATTTCTTTAAATGAAAGGGATATGACCCATGGTGTTCTTTGTGCTTGTTTTTTTCTCCATTTTTGCTTTTTTCTCTACAGCCTCAAACAGCTTTCTGGCTGACCTATGTGCTTATTGGCTGACATCACTGGAAGAGTTGAAGAGTCCTGAAAATATCCTCATCCTTAGGACCAAGATGTTCAACTGATACAAGAGCCAAATAATTTTTGGACTCTCAAGTGCATATTGATTAAATTATATTACTAGATTTACAAGAACTTATTTGTGTCTTTACCAAAAATATTGACAGAATAGATCAAAAATAATTTTAGAAGTCACTAGGAAAAAAATCCCATATATTTTTAATTAAATCATCATTGTTACTTTGTTATAGCATCATCTCTGGATTTTTCATGTACTGATCTCTTTCTAAAAACAGGCTGCAATAGAGTAAATCAGAGACCATCAGTAAGATACCTGCCACATCAAATTCAACACAAGCAAGAGACTGACACTGCCTATGCAGCCAGTCTAAGCTTTCTCAAAATCTTCACAGTTTTGAAGGGATTTTTAAGATTTATACAATTACATTAATTTTAAAAGCCCTAAAATTTAAAAAAAAAAAAAAAAGTTCAGAAACAATGCAATACAGTTGCTGGAAATTATCTGGAATTTAGAGACAAACACCAAGAACCATATTGGTGCATGACACAGGAGCTAGCTGGGGCAGCTCCATTGGCATCACTGGAATTACACTAACCTAAAAAGACAACTTACATCTGGGATCTACTTTAAAGACTTTACACTCTTTGAAATAATGTGAAAACCACTGGAGTCAGTCCCAATACCAACATGCTTCAATATCTGCAGTATATAAAACTGCATGCAGATTACCTGAGACAAAGTGAACCTCACGTTCTACCATTTTCAATTGGTAAATTGAAGACAAATTATAAAAAAATATCACTGAAAAACTGTCCTAGTCCTTAGTGCTTTGCCAATCAGATCATTGCCACAACAAGAAAAGATAATCAGGTCTTCTGCCCCCTACCCACACCCTCTCCCTTGTCTCTGGCAGGCAGTATGATTTGTCCAAAGATCAGAACACCAGGTAGGAATTTCAGGAGGAAGTGTCCAGATTTCTCCCATGATAAATGCATTACTGTTAGGGGAGTTGTGATTATTTGATTTACCTTGATACACATAGGCTTGAAAAGGAGCATAAAATTCTGCTGGAGACCCGGGCAGCTGGGCAAACTTGTCTCCCAAAGTGGCAGGCAGCTTCTGGGTTGATAGTGCCTGGCAGGGAGGTCTGCAGGGCACATCCAGCCCAAAGAGAGGGAACACTCACTTTTGGAAAGGTGAGTGAAAATGCTAAGATCCAGTAACATGCAGAGATAAAATCCTAAAGTAGCTACATAGGGGCTTGGTTGCTTTACAATTGTTCATTCTGTAAGGCCAAAGACTTTAAACCTGCATGTTTCTAGCTGAACCTGCTTATCACAACACTTTAAACTTGCTTATATTTTATACTGCACTGACAATATTTAGATAATGTATTAGCAATAAACATAATCATTGTTATGCACAGAATCAGTGGCATTTCTCATGCCTGACTGAGACTTCTCTTTAATAATTTGTTACAGTCGCTATTAAAAACAAATAATTTTCTTCATCTGTTAAGTATTGTAGAAAATGAATTCTCATTAAGGCTGTGATTCTTGAAGGTTGCATGGCCTTACCAGAGAACACATCACCACAGAAAAATGAAATTTCATCTAAAAACTCTAATTCTCAGAGTTATTTTAAGGTGAATCAGAAAAGATTCTTAGAAGAAACATCTCACTTTCTGATAAATTATGAGTTTATCAGGAAGGACTCAATGCAGTTGCTAAACAAAGGCTTCTGGTGCCTTTTGAAATGTCCAAAGGTAGCTGACAACGTGTCATTGGTGAAGAGAAAACAGGTCCTACCAGAGAACTGGGTCGTTGTGGAGCAGCAGCTGGAAGCCAGGTTGTAAATCTTGTTGATTTACCTCCTTCTTTTAGGCAGCTGAAAGGAGGATGAATGCTAACATATTTGTAATTAGTAGGGCATCAGAGTATAAAAAAGAACACATATTTTGATATCTCTAGCTCTGAAATGAAGACCCTAACTCATCCTAGCATTAGTAGTTTATATCCAGTTGAAGTTAAAAATAACTTTGGGGTACTAGAGCAATTTTGTTGTGAAAAAGATGGAAGTCAAAAGTTCTGGGAAATTCTTTTATTAAATTGAAAAAAAAAAATCGAACCTAAATATCTCAGTTTCAGTAAACTCTTGGGAACAAGTTTTAGAAACAAATCAATAAGATGCAGCTCGATAATTCATGAATCTGAATTTTCTTTGGATTTGCTTTGGACCTAATTTGTAGATATTTAGCCGGCAAAGTGCTGAGAAATATTGTAGATGATTTATGACTGATAATGTTCCTGTGTTTTAGGGTTTGCAAGAAATGCTTGCTACTATCTCCCACTGGCTTTAGGATAGCATCCGGTCTTCTCTGATTCAACGCCAGCAATGATAACTCATTTCTTCACCGTGTTCCATTTTGGTCACAGCAATGCAATTTACTGAAACTGGAAAGTATCAGCCCTGGGAAAGTTGCAGCTGGTACAGATGCAGGAGATGTTCTTGTCCTCAAGCTCATCAGTCACAAACCCTTTGATTTGCACTTGCAGCCCACACACCATCTAAATTGGTCTCCAGGGATGAACTCCATCTTCTCATGAGTCCAATAAAATCCTGTGGGTCTGTGTGACGCCTGTTTGGGACACTGGGTTAAGGCCATGCAACTGCTGAGATGAACCCAGGCCTAATTGAGACCGTGCTTTCTATGCCATTTTGCTTCATAGGAGGCACACCTCAGTCCCTTTCCTGGACTTTATTCCTTAACTAGTAAATTACTGTATTAAAAATCATTTTACTATTTGGGAAGCCAAAATAAAAGTAGCGGTTTTTTACCAAAATTAAATATAGTAAAATTTGTTTCACTGTTCATGGGATGAAGGGAGTTCCTGGGTGTGGAGGCAAGTGCAGATACTGAATTTTTGGCTTATATAAATTATCTGGTAACCACCTTTAAGGCATACAAAAAACTATTGTAACATATCTTATTGCTAATTCTCCAGGGTTTCTTTTAGATACTGCTAAGCCTTTGAGTTACACTATAAATTAGAATTGCATCTAAATGAGGAGTTTGATGGAACTTTAGTTGAGAGCCATCAGGAATATAGTGGTCACATATAATACAAAGACCAGAGGCTAGATGCAGACTGTCTCTTTTTCTAAAGTGTCCTGTGTTTATGTACAAACATGAGTATATAATAATATACCTTAGAATAATAAAAGCATTTGGGTTGGAAGGAATATTAAAGATCAGATAATTCCACCCCTCCTGCCATAGCTAGGGACACTTTCCACTAATAAAAGAGGTTTCTCAGAGGCTTTTTCCTTATGTATGCAAAACCATTGCTATCAGTTTGCGCTACTTGCTAATCAAATATATCCAGCGCCTGAAGGAAACCTGGCTTTGTTGGTTTGATCTTCAGGATTATTTTGTGGAATATTTTGTGCATATTTTGCAATACAGTAATTTCACTACCATAAGGCACACCAGACTATAAGGTGCACCCCCCGGGAGTCGGCAAAATTCATAACTTTGTAGATCATATAAGGCACACCGGACTATAGGGCGCACTTTTTTTTTGCCACGAAGATCTGTGCTGCGTGCAACAAAGTAACGAATTAGTAATGGAATCCCGCGATTGTGGAGTTTACTAGCAGGTGCACAATTTGGAAACATTTTTCACAGATCGGTGTAGGCTTTCAAAGGCAGCCCCAGGTCTCCTCCCTGTGCAGTGGGCCCTGGCACTCCCACCCGCCCTTGATGCCGGCAGGCGCGGCTCGGTGCAGCTGCAGGGCCGCCTCCCCCTTGCAGCTCCGTGCTGCCGCGATGCTGTTCCCCCTTGCATCTCCGCGGAGGCACTGTGCCGTTCCCTCGCTCGGCTCGGCGCTCCTGCCATGCCACCAGTCCCTCACTCAGCTTGGAGCTCCTGCCATGCCATTCCCTCGCTCGGCTCAGCACTCCTGCCGTGCCGTTCCCTCTCGCGGCTCCGTTGTATGTCTGTTGTGCACTCAGATTTATGGCCTGTGGACATGAAGTCAGTAGATCAGTAGTGAGAGATACTCAGCTTTGCGAATCACAGTGCCTTGAGTTGCTCAGGGTTCTGCTCAGGAGCCTGCCGCCTGTCCCTCGCTTGGCTTGGCGGCACAGCTGCCCTGCCACCCGTCCCTCACTTGGCTTAGCAGCACCGCCACCCTGCTGCCCATCCCTTGCTTGGCTCGGCGGCACCGCCGCCCTGCTGCCCATCCCTTGCTTGGATTGGTGGCACAGCCTCCCTGCCACCCGTCCCTTGCTCAACTCGGTACTCCTGCCGTGCCCTTCCCACTTGCGGCTCCATTGTGCCGCCATGCTGTTCCCCCTCGCGGCTCCGCAGAGCCGGCCTGCAATCCGTCTCTCGCTCGGCTCAGCAGCGCCGCCGCTTCTCACCCCTTCCCCATGGCCATATGGGCCGCACCGCCACCGCCACCACTTTCCCGCGGCTAGCAGCGCTTTGCTCCCCTTGCGGCCAACAGCACACGGCAGCTCTTCGCTCCCCCCGCACCCGGCAGCTCCTCGTTCCCCCTGCGCCAGGGCCGGGGCCAGCACTGGTTCCCTCTCTCCCCACGTAGCTCCTGCCGGCCGTGGCCGCCTGCTCCTGCCCCCCCTCACAACTCGGCACTCCCGCGGCACCACCCCCCCATTGCGGCTCACACTTCCGGGGTGACAAATGTCACAAGTTTGTACATTGTATAAGGCGCACCGGACTATAAGGTGCACTTCCAGGTTCGGGGGAAAATTTTAGTCAAAAGGGTGCACCTTATAGTCATGAAATTACTGTAATTAGAAGTGGATTATATGCAGAAAGCTTTAAGATTTTTGTTCCTTTTGCCTATCATCTAATGACTTCTTTGAAAATGTCTTAATAAAAAAAAAATTGAAAAAAACCCTTTTTTCTAGAGGGTGGGAACTGTGCTTTGTAAAGTTACCAACAGTAAAGTGCATCTAATTTGCCTCAGAAAAGATATATTTTAAAAAAATGGACAAGAACTTAAAAAAGCACAAAGAAAAAATCTGCTATGAAAGGTATGTGTATAAAAAAATCATATAGAAGAATAACGGGAAAAAAGAGAGGGGATAGAGAAACAAAATGTCACCACAAGCCATACCAGCTAAAATCTTGATAACAAAATATGCAAAATATTTCTAAAGTATACTGCAGCCTACCCACTAGCCACAGAGCAATAAAGACCTCACATAAGTAAAGACATTACTTAACATCTAATCTTCATAGACAGATCAGTTCCATATAGTTCCAAAGTTCAGAGAGAAGCAGTCAATTACATTTATTGTGAATATTTTGCCAAGTATAGACAGGGTTCAATTGTACTGAATGGTTCCTAATGTCATCGAATATCTTTTTGCTAAGGCTTCCAGCTGGCAACTTCATTCTCTCATTGTCTCCTTTAGTCTCTTGTGTTTATTTTACAATTGTACTCATGACAGCAGAATTACTGAACCAGTCTGTGCGGCCACAAGATGTTGTTTTCAACAAAAAGTGTGTGAAAAGTGGTCTGTAAGCCAGTGATTCAGATTACACTGTTCAGCCCTGATCTCACGCTTATAATTCATGTCCAACCTCTAATTTGATTTTTTCAGGGCCTTTTCAGCTTCTGAAAGTCATTGTCCAGGAAAAGGAGGTGAACTGTTTTACCAGATTTTATTAGTAAATAACAAAATTAGAGACTCCATTTGTAATAGCAGTTGTGTATTCTGGGGAACCATGGTGGAATTAGGGTTAGCATTTATTGCACATGGACCATAAACTAGCTGTGTGTTGAGAACCAGCTCTTTGCTCCCACAGACAGTCGCAGCTCATCCACTGTCTACAGCATGACAGCAGCAGGGCCCTCTAACAATATATAAAATAGGAGAGTTTTACTATTGAGCAGTCAGATCCTTTTTCCTCCAAATCTGGCAACATTATACTCGCTCTGTCTTATCAGGTGCCCATTGCTGAGAATGTCACCAGCCACATGACTGTACACAAACCTTGGAAGTTTGCATGAAAGACAAGAATAAAGGAATCCAGTGGAGTCTGG
Source organism: Catharus ustulatus (assembly GCF_009819885.2). Taxonomy (NCBI): domain Eukaryota; kingdom Metazoa; phylum Chordata; class Aves; order Passeriformes; family Turdidae; genus Catharus; species Catharus ustulatus. The sequence continues at coordinate 143,174,750 of NC_046221.1, read as the reverse complement.
GAAAAGGTTGTACAGAATTGAGAGATGTCATCTTCAGGTGTTTACACAGAGGCAGTAATTCAGAAGAGACAGGTGATTGCAAGGGGGATCAACAAGCAGAGCCCTGAGCAGCTCAAGGCGCTGTGAATCACAAAGCTGAGTATCTCTCACTGCTGATCTACTGACTTCATGTCCACAGCCATAAATCTGAGTGCACAACAGACACACATACAGACACCCAAGGTTATTCATCTAGATCTGCTTCTCTCTGTTTAGCTGCCAAAACAGAGAGACAGAATGATTTGTGTGTATCTGAGGGGCCTCTGTTCTGTCCTTCAGGTAGGTGAGATTTTTTAGCTCCTGTGTCTTACATGTGTGTTCCATGGATAACAACCTGAGTAACAGAGCCTCAGCCCAAGAGAGCAAGAGAACTCACGCACACACATTTTGGGGAGGGGGAAGACATTTATTTTAGGATTTTATTTCTGTAAAGATTTCTACATTGCACCAGCAGAGTTTGCAGAAGCAGGTGGACCTGTTTTTGCAGGACAGAGGAAAAATTTACACTATAGAATTCCTCTTATACCTTTATTATTATTTCTTAAGTTCTATGCCTCTAAAGTAACTTCAGCATTTTCTTCTACTAATTTTTTGTGTTTTACTTTCAATTCCTAAATATCTATTGTACGTTTTTGTACAGCAAAAATGCTGGGTTTGCAGTATCCCATGTTGCTGCAGCACAGAACATTGGATTTCATTCTTTATCTTCCCATTTGCCCAGGGCCATCCACTTTATGTTTAATGAAAACATATCTTGTTCTGAAATAGGTGGTTAAAATTTCCTGGGTTTTTTATAGATTTGGTATTAAAAATGGTTGGATAAAATCCTGAAACATTCCAGAGAGGAGATAAGGCCCTTACAGCTGTGTGCCCCAGCCTGCAGAGAGCATGTCCTAGTGGGCTTGGGTCCAGGGCCAGATGCTAAACATTCAGCAGACAGAGATTTTATTACATTTTTCTTTTAATTATTTCTTTTTTCCCTTAGCGTTTGTTGAATTCCTATAGATTCAGTTAGGCTGAGGATTTCTTATTTTTCTTTTGAATTTATACCCACCTGTACCCCCTGTAGCAACTTCTGCTTAGAATCCGTGACACCCTTACATTGTGAGATTTGCAAAAATATACAGCATTATAGAGGAAAACAAGTGTTCCAAACCTATATTTAATGCTATTTTCCCATTTGTATTCATGTGGTCTGAAAACCAGCATTTCTGTGTCTGGAAATTAGGACTCTCAGACAGAGATGTCACGCTCATAGTACTGTAATTTTTTCCTTTTTTCTTTCCCTAATTGTTAATCCTTTACCCTCCTGAAAGTAACATTTTCCAGTAGTGGAAAGTTAGTCATCTTAGCACTTAACAAACAGAAAAAAATGCCCCAGATGCTACTGTCATGCAAAGGAATGAGCTAATTAAGTACTAATTTTTATTTTTTTTTATTTTTTTTTTTAAGTGTCAAGCCTGAGCCAATACTTCACAATAAACTTCTACTTTTTCAGACTGGGAACTCCAACATGAAAACGCAGCCACTGAACTGCTACGGGTTCTAAATGATAGGTTTTTTCTTACTCTTGCTAAACTGGTAGGTAATTTTCATTTAAAATACAAAAGGAGTCAATTTATGTCAGGTGTTTTTCTGGCATGTTGAAAACAAGAAAGGAAGACAAAGATAAGGATGTAAGAGACATTGCTTCAAATTCTTCCACTTACAACTGAGGACACAACTGTGAGAAAATATATTAGAAAAGGAACATATCAGTTCCACTGAACTATGAAGGAAGAATTTAAAATCTTCTGCTTTGGCCAGAACTTTGAAGGTTGAAGTTGTTAAGATACCCTAAGCTGCTTTAATCTGTTGAACTCCTGCACCTTGAGAGTTTATGAATCTTCAGTGAGACATTTTAAAAAATTCAGTTCCAATTTTTCTGGAATGAAATATTTTAAGATGTTCTTCCAAAGGAAATATTACATATCTATCTACATTGTGAATGGACAGAGAAACCATCCTCTTCCCTGCTAAAACACTTGGATTTGACAGTAAAAATTCCCAACATATGGAAAATTTAACTTCTTAAACAGGTCTTGCATCTTCCCCAACACACACATTTTGATGCTGGGAAGTTCCGCATTTAAGGGTGAATTATGTGTCCTTTCTTTCAGAATCAAAACTCTGAAAACGTGATGGGCACTTGAACTTATCCCTGTCTATAGTCAGTGTTTCAGGTGATCTGACATTTAGGAAAACAAATATTTGTCTTATTAGTCACTTCCTCTTCCCCCCCTCCCTCCATGCCCCTCCCAAGTAGTAGTAGTAGTAGTAGCAGTAGTAGTGGCAGTAATTGAGAAAAAAAAAAAAAGTGATTAATATCTCTTGGCTTTGGGAAAGAGGAACACAGAAATGTTGAAAGGAAACTTTAGCTGAGTGTTAATAGTTTGCTATGGGTGCCTCTTCTTCCACCTAATCATGAGAGTATCTCTCTGAAAATAAGGCAATTGTTCCACTTTGCTGAAAAAAGACTTTTTCCTCTCTAACCTTGTATCAATAGAAATTAGACAAGAATCTGGATTGTAAGTGATAAGAAACTAAAACTAATTTTTTATGGTTAAATAGTTCAGTCTAAACTAAAAAAAAATATTATTGCAAGTATTTAATTTTTTTAAATTCAAAAGTGGATTTTTAGTCAGTGTCACCTTGTATTTTGACTGTAGGTAGATGACACAAAAGTTAGAGGCAAGAACCTCTTGTTTAGCCAGTGGGAGAGGAAAGGAAGCAAGAAGAGCACCTATAGAGAATGAGCAAGAAAATGGCTCTGTAGCATCAGTTCCTACATCCCTTCCCCAAATACAACATGGCACTAGTGGGCAGTAATCATAACCCACTGGGTGTGTTAAACATTCACCCATGTGCAGGCAGCACTGCAAAACCAATGCACCATTTTCATGCTCAATTTCTAGCTTCATTCACATAATGTCTTTCCTTTGCAGAAGTGCACAGTCCTGAGATAAAAGCAGTAGTTATATTGCATGAGCTCATGTCAAATACTTTCATCAATCAGTCTTTAATACTCTCTTCTGCTGTTTTTGTCACTGAGTAAACCCAAAGGTACGGTATTTTTGGTTTAACAAGACTGGACCCCACCTGCCCACCCAAGAAAAACGTATGCTAAAGAAAAAACTACCCTTTGTTCAAATTTTTAGGTTTAAAATGCAAATTATAGCATTAGGTCACTGGCCTGTTTTATGGGTGAATAAGTGATGTTTATAAAGATTTTATTACTCAGTAATGTCTTCATTCAAAGCATGAACAATTACTAGATAACTATTTCCAAATTTAAGCACAGATGGGGAATTCTAGTTACTGGCAGACAGAAAATTCTGTATGAAAATCATTGATCCTCTGGGTTGACTTGTCTACATCTAAAGCTGGTGATTAGGAAACACTTTGTTATGCATCCAGCATTTCTATAATAAAGATGATAGCTCCTTTCTCTCTCATCTTCTTGCCTTACTGCTTATCCTCCATGAATTATGTCTGAAATTTTCAAAGATGTCCAGTGTTTAGATCAGCAGGATTTGACTTGTAGACTTCCTGAATGCTTCTATAGAATTAAATTAATTTCCACAAGATGGAAAGTACCAACCAGTGTGCTTTATTATATGCTTCATTCCAGAAATGTTATGTACATAGAACCAAGGAGACTAATGCATAGACTGCTGTGAAGAATTCCATTGTTCTTATGTGAAAATCACTGTTTGTGAGAGGTTTGTGAAATGAGAATGCATGTTTTTACACAATTGTGGGTTTTTTAACTGAAGAATAAAATTGAATTGTGGCCCTTTCTGAGGAAAAAAAAAAAAAAAAGTTATGCTTTCCTGGGTTTTCTTAATAATACAGGCTAAGTGATTTTTGTTCCTTCCTTTTTTACTACTTGGTCACAGTTATCCTTATGCTAGCCTGTGGGCCTTTAGAGTGAGGATCTTTGAACCACAGCTGGACTGAGTAATAAACTAACTTTTAAACCTTAGGAGGAATAGCATCCAAAGGAAATCAAGCAAAATATTCACATTGATGTTAGCATTATGGAGTAGAGTGGTATATAGAGGCCTGAATCTACAACAGTGCTACATTATTCTTTACAATGTACCTAAGTAAAATGAGGAATAGGTTGAAAAAAAGAGGGAAAAGCAAAAAATTTCCCCTCCCAGGCCCCATTCCTGACTTTCAGAGTTAACAGGCAGTAGAGAAAATAGATAGAAATATCTTTATTGATTACATTTGTAGGTTGAGAAGTGAACCACAGAAAGATTTAACCATGTGATGTCACAGAGGTTGTTAGTGACATCCTGGGACAGCCCTGATAGCTTGAAACCCAGATGAAAATGAAAACATCTAGTTTTTAGAAACTACTGTAGATTAAAATACATCTTGTCACTGATGCATTATTTCCAATTAAATTACAGTAATTTCACGAATACAAGCCGCAGCAATTTGACAAAAATTTTGGTGGAAACCCGGAAGTGCAGCTAATAGTCGGGGGCGGCTAATATGTGAATAATTTTCTGACATTTACAACCCCAGACGTGCCAGCCAGGGCGCCGAGCCAAGCACCTGCCAGTAAAAGCCGGCATTCCGCGATTGTTACAGTGTTACCGTGTTGCCCTGGCTCCCTGCAGGCAGCACGGGGGGCGGGGAGAGAGGCGGGAGAGCTCTCTTCTTCCCTCCTCTGCCGCAGTCCGGGGGAGGACGGGTGGGGGGGCGCGCCGCCATTGCCGCGGTTCGGGGAGGACGGGGTGGGGGGCGCGCCGCCATTGCCGCGGCTTGGGGAGCCGACGGGAGCCTCGCGCAGCCATTGCCGCGGCCCGGGGAGGAGGCAGGGTGCTTTGTCCGTGCCCGCCGCCGGTGCCACGGGCGCGGGAAAGCTCCGTCCCCGCCCGCCGCCGCTGCCGTAGGAGCGGGGGAAGCTCCGTCCCTGCCTGCCACCGCGGGGCAGCGCTGACCCGGGGTGACCGAGCCCAGTGGCAGCGGTGGCCGGCCCCGAGCGGCACCACTGGGCTGGGCCACCTGGCCCCGTCAGCAGCCCCTAGCGGGCCGAGCCTGCACAGCCTTAGCTCAGCCAGTAAACCCCGCCCTCCCGCGGTTCTGTTACTAATTGCACGCGGGTCCTCGCTGCGAATGACAGAGCGGCTTATATTCGGGTGCGGCTTATCTATGGACAAAAACCGAAATATTTGCCAACACCCAGAGATGCGGCTTATACTCAGTGCGGCTTGTATTAGTGAATTTACTGTACTCTTAAAAGGATTCAGTTATAAAGGAATTGTTTGATTTATATTGGAACAACTCTTTTCCTTGACCACCAATTTCATTCTTTTCAGCATTCAAGGACAAGCACCCATGACACAAATCCTCTGACTTTGTCAGGGCTTGGAGTTTGTTTCTTTGTAGTACTGCATTTCTATTTTAATTTCCCTAGAAAAGAACTGTTATTCCTAATTCCCATATCTTTGCCTGAGAGCCCCTTGATTTCAAAATTATAATAATTTGGAGGGAGGGGGGGGTTTACATTCTCCATTTCAAAGAGAAGTTCCTGCCTTTCTCAGCAGACACCTGTCCTCCAAACTAAAACAGCAACTTTTTGTTCTTTGTCCATATATAAGCCGCATCTGATTATAAGCCACACTTTGGGTTCGGACCAAAATTTTAGTCAAAATGGTGCGGCTTATAATCGTGAAATTACTGTATTGCCTAAGGTTTAGTTCTTCTGAAGTGAGTAGGAGTATTATCACTGTTTTATGGAATATCTGAATTTCATTATATTGTGGTCATCTGAAGTTCATGCTAACCAGAATAGATGTTTGTTGCTGTGCAGAACAATTTGCAGGTCTGAACTCTAAGAGATGACGGAATACTGAGTTTTACACAAATGGGAGGCTTATTAAAAAAAGTAACTAAGTAAAACAAAACCCAGAAAAATAAATTGCACAAGATTTAGGATAGAAACATTATTGCTAATGCATTTTTTCTAACATAAAGCACTGAAATTAGTTTGGATAAAAACCTGAAAACAAATGGATGTGGAATGTCATAAAGCAGAAGAAAATGTTTTTTAGTCCAGTTCTGATTTTAAAAAACTCAAAATAGTTAGCAGCTTGTTCCAAATTAATCTCAGAAGATACATGAAAATTACTTCTAAACCAGCAAGCATTAGCCAGATCACACATTATGAGGCTAGGGAAAAAATGTTATCATCTGTGTCTTCTCATATATAAAGGTGACATTTTACAGACACTATATGTCTAATAATAATACATATATGTGTAAGCTGAATTTTTTAAAAATATAATTTTAAAATTGTGTTCTCTATTACTGACTGAAGCATCTTCAGCAACTGAAGTAATTAATTTTCTCTCAAGTATATTGTGCTGTTAATTGAATATTACAATATTAAATTATTTGTAAATAACAAAAATCTATCAACATTGTCTTACTTACATTTTGCAAGACAATATTGGATCTACCTTTACAAAAAATTGCAGTTGCTGTATCAATTCTCATCTTCTTTCCAAAAAACTGAAAGCTGACGTGCCATAAAATTCATTTTCTGTTGAACAGCATCTTTTTTTCAGTAATCGCTGTTACTAAGGATAAAAAGTTGTGCATTAATGGATAACTGTTGTAGGAGCTACTAAATGATTGTGTGTTTGAGACACATGAAAGGCCAAGCAACTTGGAATTAACTTCAGCTGTTGATAAGATGAGATATGAACTTGGTTCCCACATTGAATTAATTATCCTAAGATGATAACTGACAACAGTTGAATAAGTCTTAATTCTTTACCTAACCTAGTAAGGCTTATATAAGACTTAGGGGAATAGCTGCAGACTATGTTAAAAGTTTCATTTGAAATATTTGTCAGGATTTCCTCTGAGAAGCTTGGAGGACACAACTGTCTGTCTTTCCCACAAGGTCTTCAACCACAATATCTTCCAAATACCTTTTTCTATTACATACATTTTGTACCTCGGCATTGGTGCTTCAACATTTATTGTATTTGGCTCTTTTGCAAACCACCTCTTTCCTATTTAAAAAGTCTCACAGTTATCGTTTACACCTACATCCCTTCTAGAGCATGTGAGAGAGGAACTCTTGCTCCCCTGTGCATACTTTTATGCACCAAGCCTTTTTAAGTAGCAGAATTACTGCGGTCCTAGATGTTTTGGTTGGTCAAGTGTGGAAGTAAAAAAGTATATACACTCAAGTACAAGTTCCTATTTATCACGATGTAAAAGAATCTCATGCCAATCAGAATTAGAAAATGGTGTTTCTAACATGGGAAAGGTTCAGAGACCACTGAAGAACTTGGGAGAAACTTTGAATCCACCCTGGGTCATTATTGTATTAAGTGTGCAGAATCTTGAAGTACAGAGCTAGGATATCTCAGAGCATTTTGAAATACCGGGTTATGTATTGCTTAATTATAAAAGTCAAAAGGACAAGGTTGATATAGCATAAGAGAAAGAATGAAGGTGAGAAAAGCCTATATTGGCAAAAATTACTAGAGAATCAAAATAAATGAGTCTGTGTGATACATTATCAAAGACCCTGCCATTTCCACTGAGGACAAAATAAGAAGGCACAACAGAAGACCCAGAAACTAGCAAAAGACATCTTATTCTTATCTTTGCATGGCAATAAAATTACTGATGTATATTCTTGTGTCTTAATTTGGATTAAGGATCTTTTGTTGTTGTTATTGAATTCAGACAATTGTCAGACAATTCAATGACATGAAATCAGAACATAGAAAACACTACTAGGTACACAACCAGAGCTGAGCACTGCTTTATTTTCTAGTTGTTAAAGTTGGATAATTATTTCAGAAATTTTACTATTACAAGGTAAATAGCAATATGCTATTACTGTGTTCTGAATACACTCTTGTGTTAAAGTAAAATTTCTAAATCATTTAGCTTTCAATCATCAAAATCCAGGGGTTTCTCTTTCTATGTGTGTTTTCAATAAAGTAACTAAAACTTTCCAATTCCTCTGTAATGTAGATGGACACACTCAAAAATCTGTTGTTTCATTCCATTAAAAATATTTAAGGATGTAATTAGGTCATTCCCTAAAATTGGTCTCTTGTTGTTCAAATGTGAGTGTTAGAAATGATGAAATATAGAAATAGAACAGAAATAACTAGTACATAAAACTAATTTTACTTGCAGGTGTACATTTGTGAGCTTATTACAAAGTTATGCCTAAAGAAAGCTCTTGAGGAACAATGAAGTAATGATCTTTCATGATGTATTGCACAGTCAGAAAATGCCACAGACTGCTTTCCTCCATTTACTGCCACAGGAATAGAAGCAAAAACCCAATATTTCCTGGGGGATAGGAAAGACTAGATATAGACTCCATCATGTCCAGCAACATGAAGCTAGAACAGCTGAGAAAGTGTGGTCCTGTGCAGTTAAGAAATAAAGACTAAATTAAATTCAAGTCCACCCTGCAAGGAAAAAGGAAAGGTAGTAGAAGGCAGTATCAACAGCAAGCAACAACGCTCATTGAAATGACTCACACATTCAGAAGCAGGAAACCTTAGTATTAAACAAAATAAAATATCAGCAATGTCCTCTCTTGTTGAACACAAATACTCTGACACATTGCCCATGTTGGCAAAAATCTTCTGATTTGAAACATGAAACCTCTAATCCGTCATAAGGGAACAGGCAACTGTTGCAAGGATTAAAAAATTTTATGTAAATATCCTGTGTTGTGTAAAACAACTGCTAATCCACTTACATGGTACTTTACCAGATCTTTTAAACCAAATCTCCTTCTGGGTAACTTGCATTACAGAAGATGAGGTAAACATTTTCATTGCTGTGAGTCTCCCAAAATAATTCCAGTCTACTTTTGGTGAACAGAACACCAGATCATTTCTTAATCACTCTGTACAGCAGCTTCTCACTACCTATCTTGAAACTTAACTCCAACACTGATTCCCCTTTCTGTGGAAATCAAGGTCTTTATGTCTCCTGATGAGCCACACTTAACATTTCTAAACACTGAGGGCTTTTGTTTATTATTTTCTGTTTGGGGTGGGGTTTTTAATTTGTTTGCTGGTTTTTTTACTTTTTATGTTTGGCTCTTGGGTTTCCATTCACATGTTCTGGTACATGTCATGTTGGCACTGTAGGCATCTATACTCCAGCACATTTAGCTATTTATTTCTTCCTTTCCTGGCCAGTAATTCACTAATCAGCTTTGGAACTGGTCTACGGTATTTGCTGTGCAGGTTTCGAGGAACGCAGCGGTAAAGAGTTATGACTGTTCACCTCCCAGCTTATCCATTTATAACTAATTTCTAAATTTCCTCATTACCTCAAAGAAAATTCCCTGGGGATCTGCCATGTCACATGTTTCTCTTTGTCACGAAGATTTCCCTTTTTTACAAGGTGAAATGTGACCTGTCAAATAATATTTTTTTTTTTATTTCTTTCTCAGATGAGAACTGTTGGCAGGAACACGGTTATCCCAGCACAAATGGGTTTTGCTGTAAATGTTATCTCTGATTACTGACCACAGGATTCTGGCATTGTAACAGGCAAAAATGGTGACCCTGTGTTTGATCTGATGTCAGCTGCAGATCTAGTGATGAGGTAAGAGAGGGCTGACAATTGTAGTGCATAAATCACTGTTATAATATGATTAGCAGAAAATAACATTTAGAAAAGTTTCAACTTTGGTATGAATCCTAGCCAGTGCTGTAAACTTAATGCCTTATTCTGGCAATTCTTTCATGCCACATCATGAGCAATGTTTCAATTTTCATTTTAATTTTGATGAAATATTTATTTAATTATTTATTAGTCACTCCTTATTTGGGTGCCACATTGAGATAAATGAAAATCAAGACAAGTAATCCAACACTAGACTTTTTATTGTTCATGGAACAGAAAATGTCACAGACCATGAAGGACAACACCATTTGCTCTTCCTTGGGTTCTCTGCTTTCTCAAGAACCCTTACAGATGTGGGGTGAACATGCAGATTAAGCCCTGGGCTACAGGTGTGAATCTGCCTGATGCAACACAAATGCCCCTTTTTCTGAACAAGATCCCTATTTTTATAGATGTTTCTGAAGTAAACATGTTCACATCCTGGTTTGTATTCTTGGATTATTTACAATGATGTTATTCAAAATATGTCACCTGAGACATGTAAGAGCATGTGTTCTTTATTTGTTGACTTGCAGGCAATTTTACCATCATGGCATAGCATAGATCATAGATTAGATACCAGAGAAGAGGAAGAAGCATTAACAAAATATTAATATCCTGTTATAGCAATAAAAAGTACATCTTGGGGAAAAGCCGGGTTTTCTTTAGAAATAGCCTCTAGTATGTCTTGGTACTTGGTAAGGAATAATCCTTGCCCACACTTAATTCTGTTTCACTTCAAAACATGGTAGGTCATATTGAAACTGCCCACTGAGAATAGTTCCTGGCCTGTGCTGAATCCTTATTTATGCCTGGAACTTGTTGGTCATGGCTGTGACTGTTCTGGAGACCAGTTCAGCAATTTAGTGTTATGGATGATGGAGTTTCAGGGTCAGAGGGCAGTATACGGGAGCATTCCTTTCACTAGTAAAGACGTAGTCCCAAGAACTGCATCTAGGTTGCAACATCATCTAAAACACCTTAAAACTAGGGAAAGAGATACCCTCTTCATGGTTTGTATACCAAGTACATATTTCTGTGAAAATTATTTGCAGAAAGAGAAATGAGAAAACTATTTTTATTTCAGTTAATGGCAAATGACAGGAAGAATATGGTGAGACAGTACAATGAATGTTGCTCTTATTTTAGGAAAACCCAAACTAGAAATGCATTTGCTAATCTGATGATTTTGGGTTTTACGGAGATTTTGTTTTGTGGCCCCAACAATTTGGGCTCTTATTCTGGAAGAAAAGTAAGACAATAGATCCCAGCAGAGTGAACAGAGAACACAGCGGTCAATAAATACAAAAACATACATCTGAATTATTCAACAACCCATTTATATAATTTTCTAGCAAAATTACAGATTTAATGTCTTCTAAATGTCAGTAACACAAATCTGAATTTAAATGGCTGGTTTTCAGAGGTAGTGGTCATCTGCTTTACTCATAGATTTCTGAAGATAAAATATCCAAAATATTTTAAAATCAAAAGTTTTGGAATGGCAGTAGAAAATAACGTTTAGAGAAGTGTCCTGGATGGAGCTCTAAACACCCAAGGACTCCACATTTGCAAGTGCTCAATGAAAAGATTGTGTTTGCATTCAGGCCACTCAAAGGAAAAGGGCTCAAGGCAGGCTAGGAGCACAACAGTGATTAACAACTCCCTTTTTGTGGTTGGACTGTAATGTATCCAGCAAAAGCAGCAGCTAGACACTCCTAGAGTTTACAAGACTTCTAGATCTTGGGAAAATAAAAGATTCACAGCTTCAGTGACCTTCTTTGAACAGTGCACTTTGCTCACTTGCACTTTGGGAAAATCCAGGCTGGATTTTTTGAGTCTGGGCCATCAAGTGACCCTTCACACTCATGGACTGATGCCAAAATTAGCAACAGGCTTCAGGTAAGATGTCTGAGCTACTGGAGGCAGAATAAAAAGAAAAAAATGCTGACACACATGTGAATCAAAGTGGTAATTACATCATGTATCCAAATCCAAGAAATTTCTCAGCAACTCTTCAAAGAAGTTCTGTCAGGTGCCATACATCACTGAGATAGCAAACCTGCATAAAGGCAGTAAGGATTACTTTTCTTGGATGTGAAAGCCTGAGGCAGTCTCCTCCCAGAGATCTACCAATGGGATTTTAAATTACATGGAACCTCTAAGCCAACACAAATACAGGATCAGCATTGGTGTAGTGCCTATAAAACATTTGAGAAGCAAAAAAATGTATTAAACAGATAACAAATGGGAAAAATCAAACACATTAAAAGCTATACACAGCAGAGACTCTGAAATCTGCTGTGAACCATGTTGATGAAGGATGAAGAAGATCAAGAAGAATAAATTTTAAAAGCTATAAACTATATCCCACTAAAAACAAAATTAAAATGTCAAGAACATATTTATGTTTTATTGATAAATGGAGACTTAAATGTGATCGAGGAAATACTTTTTTATTTTAAAGAGGAAAGGCAATAAATAATAGCTGCGTATGTAAGAAAAACAAAGAAGAAATGTAATGAAATTATAAATAAATAAATTAATTAACAAACCTGGGTTTTTTTTGGAAAAAATGCAAATAAATGAACTTTCTGGTAATTCAGGTTGCCATTTTTCAATGACAAGGTAGTCCATTGGAACTCTTGAAGGTCATGTCACTGATGCTGCTTGAATGCTTCAAATAGCATTCTGAACCTCAGCTGATCTGTGTAAAGAATCATCTCCAGCCTCTGTGACCCCAGCAATATCCATCTGCACCCTCTCATGCACAGAGATGTGCTCTGAAAATTGCAAAGTCATGTCTTGCACCATTGCTTCACATGAGGTCAGGTAACAAATGGAATTTCAAATTGAAGTTTGTGCCTGTAGGAAGTGTCCTGCTTCTTCTACCAGTCACAATGCCAAACTTTGATCATGGTGTTCTCTGCTGGGCTCTGTCCTACTCTGCCACACCACAGCGGCAGCATGGCCTTTTCTGATGTTTTACAGTTTTAAGATACCACCTCTCCATTTTAATTTGAGATGAAAGTCACCAGAAGCCTCACATTAGGATTGTTTTATCCTTCACCCTGGCCAAATACCTAGGAGGATTTGAGACCCATAGACCTCTCTGCAGCGAGCATGACACCCTCCTCCCTGCTTCCATTTTTTTTTAATACCTCTCCTTGGCCTAGTAGAAAAGGAGGGCATGCCACACATTCTACAAATCTTTAATCTTCATTCAGCAGTCTCTGTACTGGGAAAACAAAAACAAGATATTAAATTATCTGAAATGTTCCAAAAATGCCATAAATAACCCTAAAATCTTTGTTCTAGAAACAAAGTAGGTAAGGGAAAATATACAAAGAAAGTGGGGCATATAAAATGGACTGCCAGTACTTAAAAGAAGACACACAATACAATCCTAAAACTTCAAAATTTTGAAATTTAGATGTTTTACATCAGAAGGCCTAGGATGCTACATTTACTTAGGATTTTATATTTACTTTTAGAAAGAAAGTGCTCCATGCCAGGAATTCAGTCTTCAGGAAGAGGCATTAAGATTGTGTAAATAGACAGACACACAGATTATTCTGTGCCTGTACAGAATGTAAAACCCATTACAGACTTAATCCTGACTGAGTCTTTAGACATTAGGATGATTCCAGATAATTGGAAAAATAAGGAGAGAAATGACAAGAAAAATCCTGATAAAATCTTTAAGGATGTGGTAAGTTACAGTAGTTAGAGCATGAGCAATCTCAAGAGCCATTGAATCACTTTGTTGTATATTGGATTATACAGCCAGTCTTGCTGCTTAGCATCTCTGAACAGCTAAAGCATGACAAGGAGAATTCAGCACTCTTTGGTAAGAGTGAAGGAGAGCTGAATTTACTGCAGGAGTATTTCTGAAGTAGACAGTCATGATCCTTTCCTTTTTGGGACCTGGCTAGTCTTGTTGGGCATGTAGATATAAGCAAACATCAGTACTTGAAGGAGTGAAGAAATAGCAGCACCAGTCCATGTGATATCTAGGACCAAACACAAGAAGCTGTTGACACTTTTGCTTCTCATAATGTATTTTCAGGATCAACACTTGCATAACCCTGAAAATAACTGTAACTGGCATTGAGTGACAGTTCCTATGACAGACCCATGCAGGGCTTTTTCTCTGTCATACTGAGGCCCTCTTCTTTGAAATATGTTGACTAAACCTTGTTTGCAAGAGGAAATTTATAGCACTCTTCCTTTCACATGTGAAAACTGTTCTTCAGTATTGTCCTGGTGCAAAGCATCGTGTTAAGAGAAATCTCAGCAGCTGTAGTGACCATTTCATAATTACAAAAATCACTGCAGATTCCAACATCTGTTAGTTAGGCAGTGACTTGCAGTGCTAGAAAGAGGGACACAATGTCACTTATGTGATGGAAGTTTTGCCATAAAATGCTGACTCAAAATGTGACTCTGGAATAGAATGTCATGTTTTAATGTACAGAAATTACATCTTCTGTCAGTTTAGTGGTTTTAAGCCACCTGCAAAGGATCTCCATTGTGTAACTGGTACTTAAAAGGAGTATGGAAAGGACAGGAGTGGCAGGGAGATGGGGGCAAAGAGCTTTGCAGATGTGTAACACGTAACTGCCCCCATCACACCTGGATCCTCCTTTTCATGTACTGTCGAGTGGTCAAGTTTTGCTCACCTGGTGTTTGTGTGCTGGCGCAGTGCACACAGGACACAGCAGGCAAGACACAAGCTGCCTCCTGCTCCCCAGGAGCAGGGTGTGCCACAGGCTGGGAGAGCTCTCACACTGCCGTGGAGATGCACATTCCAAGGTAAGAATGCAAATTCAGAGAATGCACAAATGACACAAATCACAGTACTTCATCAGCAGAAGCAGCCACTAGCAGCACTACTGACTGTATTAGCCTCTGCAGCAGCTGAACACTGAGAGCAGGAAAACAACTCTTTTCATTCCTTTTCCTCAGCTGGCTAATTTTTGTTTAGCATATTGTGTAGGCTGCAACCAGTTGGTAATAGACTGGTACTAGAAGCACAACCATATTTCTTTGCTAATGAAAACATGGGTGTGAAAAGTATTTTTTACATTTTCCTGATTTTTAAAACAATGTAGGAATACTTGTATTTAGGTTCTTACACTTGTGGGAAGTGGTTTTTTGTTTTCAAGAAAGTCTTTCCTTAAGTGGTTATGCATGGAAAATATCAAATAGTAATAATAAAATGCCAGATAAAGTGGGGATTAGGAGGTAGGATTAAAATTAAATACCTACAAAAGCGACAAAGGCAATACATTAATTCTGTACGCTTAATCACATGATCAGCTATATTCATCTATGTTTCATCTGTACAAAATCATACTACAAGAAGATGATAACCTGAAGATGTTCCGAAGACATTATAAATTGCAGTCTCATGCTTTAAAATGTGAATAAAAATCCCAAACTGATAATGTTGCATTTAAAAATAGAAAGGAAGCAAAAATGTAGTTGTCAGCTAAATCTGTACTAATGCATTATTCAATTGTAGAACATATGTACTAAGAAAAGGCCAGATTGAGAATCATGAGTTTGTAGGTGCCAAAACAAATGAAAGTCATTGCAGAAACTAGCCAGAACAGCACATCTGCAGCAGAAAAGAAATTAGTTGTCAATCTGGCAGTAGCCACTACAAAAAGAAAAGCAATATGTTACTTGGTGGTAGAAATTTAGCAGATCTGAAGCCAGTTTTGTACTGAAAATTTACATACTGGACAAAAGTGTCTTTATCTTGGGAAAAGGACTGTGGATACCAGGGAGGCTGACTGTCTGCTTTTCATGGTTTCTGAGGTTTTATGGAGGTCCCTTTCTGAGAAAAGCAAAATGTCCAGTTTTGCAGTCTTGAGCACTTTTTATATTTATATAAATTTATTTCAAAAATTCCACCTACTCTTTTTTGCACACAATATGCTAGGTGTCCTGAAGGCAATAATCAGACAGTAAATAAATATAGTAAGGAAAGAAAATAATGAAATTCTACATACAATACAATATCCACTACTCTTTCTATAGCCCAAACCCTTTCTTATGTCCACTGTGTTCCATGAGGAGTTAATTCTCTGTGTCTCACCCCTACTCTATTTGAACACCTACTCAACTCACCCTTTTCCTTTTGCTAAAAAAAATCCAAGAGTTCCTTTTTTGCTCCCTTTATGGAAGGAATATCAGCACTTTCACACAAATACAGGAACTCTTGTAATGAGTTGACAAATTGCTCATTCATTTCTGTTCATTTATTATATACTGACACACCTAAGTAAACATTTTTTAAATGTTTATGTTCAGTGTTGGTGAGAAAAGGAAAATTTTCATGCTTTTAGTCTGAAAATCTTTCAAGATTTTAAGCATGCAAATAATCATAATCACTGATATGACATTAAACACCAGGATGTAAAACATCCTTTTATCTCTACATCACATATGCATACCTGTTATGTTACAATATTTGTTGATTCTTCCAGGCCTCTAATTCAAGGACATAAAATACACTCAGTGTTTGTTTATATGTCTATAATTTTATAAACCTAGGTACAGGAGTGTCACACAAAGCAACCTACAATTGCTATGCATATTTTACCATTATCAAATCTATCATTGAGTGTAGGTATAGAGAAGTGGCAGTGGTGGATCTAGCCAAATGTCTTGGACCCCATCCCTCACAAGAACTTCAGCATTAGGCTACTACCTTTCTTTCTTTTTTCATGTCAAGAACAAGCAGGAGTATTTTTAACCTCCAAAAACAATTCCTCACTTCTTAAGATTACTTAATTCTTCCAGACAGGGAATGGTTTTATGTGACCTTTTACTTATCGGTGTAAACAAAGCATGTATCTGTGCTTATCTGCAAGTAAAATTACCATGCAAAGCCTCTTTACCTTGTACTTAATTTTAGAATTAAGAATAAAGATAATCACATGTTGAGTTCTGGGCTACTAAAACATATAACCTGGAGGATTCTTACTATCTTTTGATGTGACTTTTTCTAAGTCACGTGCTGAATTACAAATATTTGCATTATTGTTTGTAGTTGTACCAGAAAATAAGAATTTTAAAAGTATGTTTGGTTATTTTGAGCACCATATATATTTTTTGATTATCACATCTATATTAAGACCCATATCACACAGAAGGTTTGCTCCCGAGTCCAGCATACCTATTCTGACCTATAAAATGTTTAAAATCAATATTATCCATAAAGATTTGCAATACATTTCAGTGGAACTGCTTTTTCTAGCACTAAAATCTTCTGAAATCAAAATGTCTGTATGTTTATCTGTACGGCAAAGAGTGAAGCCATGCAGATAAAGGGAGGCAATATCTCTTTTCTTGTAACTTCCCCTAAAAATATTACAAGATTTCTGATAGTTATGGAAGTTGGCCAAATTTCTGGGCTATGTCCAGTCCTGGTCTATGATAATCCATGAGATAAGCTAACTTCTTAAAGCTTGACTCCAAAATCCAGTATAAATGTCACAAACTAAGTCACCTTTTAAATTTCCTCTTTTCCAAATATTTTTTTCAGACCTATTTTATGCTTCTGAGACACTAAAGGGTATTTTTATGACTATATTTTAAGATACCTGGTAGCACATGTTCTTCTGAGAGAGCTATCAAATGGAATTTGCAGTGAAGTGAACTATCCCAATTAATGCGGGGTATTAACATGTCTGAGAGCTGCAGCCTGGAGTATGGAGAAAGCAGAACTGAACCACCAGAGTGTCTAATGAACCAAAGCTGCTAATTTATTCAGTGCTAGACAAGAAAAAGGATTGCAAATCTCATAACATCATCACAAAATTCCCTCTGGGAAGCAATACAATGTACCAGTTTGGTGAATGAGACCCTAGAAACCTGAATCGGTAACTAAAATGAAATGTTTCCTTATTTAGAACAATGAGAACATTGCAAGTGAGTTCTGACCAAAGACATATCACAGTTAAGGACAGGCTGCCTGCTGATTTCAAAGGGTCTACACACAATCATGGAACAGCTTGGATTGACAAGACTTTAGATATTATCTAGTTCCAACCTCCCAGCCATGGGCAGGGACACTATTCACTAAAACCATGGAAACAGCAGTTTATACATGCACACAAATATACATACATATAAGGCATTTGCCTACTAGGCTAGGAGAGTAGATTGTAGCTAGGAAAAGAGGGAGAGGGAAACAGGGAGGCTCTGGATAACATGAATGAACTTTCAGGTTATCATTGATTGTTGGTTTTTTTACCTTATTAACACTCAGCTGAACAGAAGACTGGGCTAGATTTTAACCTCAGTTAATTCTACACAACTTAGACTCATGGCATCATCATTAAGTTTGGAAAAGGCACCTGAGATTATTGAATCCACCTGTTAACCTAGCAAGGTGTTCACCACTAAACAGAATACCCAACAGCTACCTCCAAATGACTCTTGAAAACTTCCAGGGACTGTGATTCTGTCACTTCCATGGGGAGCCTACTCCACTGGTAAAAGTTTGTAATGCAAAGATTGGTGCTCCGAAACATCTCATAATAGGAGCAGTATGTTGGTCTGCTGACTGGAGCACCCTGTAATTGCACTTGCCTTCTTTTCTGACAGGATAAGGAGCCCTGACAACAAAGGACCCTGGGCTGGATGTCTGTGCTAAAATATGAACCCTTCAGATAGAGTCTGAGGTGAAGCAGAATTTAGATTTATCCATGTGTAATTTTGGGAAATTATTGAGGCATACCTAACAACTCCAGGACAGGCAACAAATTTCAAATGAAAGTAGTAGTTATAAATTGGCATCCTTCATATGTTCTGATCCATAAACCACTCATCACTCTCACTCTCATTTCTACTGTACAGGAAAATGAAGAAATCACAAGAGACAACTTTTGGTTTAAATTTTCTTGAAGGGTCAGGCTGATGACAGGAACATCTGGCAATTGAAAGTGGCATACTTCTAATAGCTACCTAGGAGATGAGGTGTGAGAAGCACTATTACTCAGCTGAGACCTAAAAAATGGAACAGACATGACAGAAGAGAAAATCATAGCTTTTAATTGCATCCAGTTGTTACTTTGGAAATAAAACAACCAGCCTTAGTGATGGTTTGATTATCGTATTGACATCCTGTCATCTCATAATAAATTTAGGAATAAAATTGCTGATAGCCTGGTATTTAGTGTTTATCTACTGTGTATTTTAAGGTTATTGAGTTACACTTGAAGGCCAAAGTCATCTGTAGTGTAAGTGACAAAGCACAAACTGCATTCCACTTAATCTCTGGACAGGTGTTGGAAAGAAGGCCAAATAGTGACACATGTATCAACACCTCCTCTTAGAATTTTTTGCCAGTGATGTATTTGCAACATCAGCCAAAGACTTTTATTCCTAACACTGCTTCTGCTAGAGCATAATCATCTTCAGTACAACCAAAATAGAAAGTTACGGGTTTTTTTAATTACCAAGGAAAAATCATTGCAATGAAAAAGCAGGAAAAAAATTATGCCCTGTCAAATTAATTACAGTAATTTCACGAATACAAGCCGCAGCAATTTGACAAAAATTTTGGTGGAAACCCGGAAGTGCGGCTAATAGTCGGGGGCGGCTAATATGTGAATAATTTTCTGACATTTACAACCCCAGACATGCCAGCCAGAGTGCCGAGCCAAGCACCTGCCAGTAAAAGCCGGCACTTCGCAATTGTTACAGTGTTACTGTGTTGCCCTGGCTCCCTGCAGGCAGCACGGGGGGCGGGGAGAGAGGCAGGAGAGCTCTCTTTCCTCCTCTGCCACAGCCCAGGGGAGGGGGGGGGGGGGGGGGCGCCGCCATTGCCGCAGCCCGGGGAGGACGGGGGGGGGGGGGCGCCGCCATTGCCGCGGCCCGGGGAGCTGACGGGGGGGGGCGCCGCCATTGCTGTGGCCCAGGGAGGGGGGGGAAGTGCACGCCACCATTGCCGCGTCTCGGGGAGCCTACGGGAGCCCCGCGCAGCCATTGCCGCGGCCCGGGGAGGAGGCGGGGTGCTTTGTCCGCGCCCGCCGCCGGCGCCACGGGTGCGGGAAAACTCCGTCCCCGCCCGCCGCCGCTGCTGTAGGAGCGGAGGAAGCTCCGTCCCTGCCTGCCACCGCGGGGCAGCGCCGACCCAGGGTAACGGAGCCCAGTGGCAGCGGCAGCCGCCCCCGAGCGGCAGCACCGGGCTGGGCCACCTGGCCCCGTCAGCGGCCCCTAGCGGGCCGAGCCTGCACAGCCTTAGCTCAGCCAGTAAACCCCGCCCTCCCGCGGTTCTGTTACTAATTGCACGCGGGTCCTCACTGCGAACGACAGAGCGGCTTATATTCGTGTGCGGCTTATCTATGGACAAATACCGAAATATTTGCCAACACCCAGAGATGCAGCTTATACTCAGTGCGGCTTGTATTCGTGAATTTACTGTAATTGCCAGACAATAAATACTTCTCATATTGTGCATGTTTTCTGACCTCTTAGTGCCCAATAATTACATTGACAATGAAGGGGAAAATAGTGATACATTATAAGTAGAACAACATAATTTTCTCACCTAATGAAACTTCTTCACCCTCTGACCAACAAACTCAAATTTTTTGGCAAAACCATACTGGCTGTCTTTAAACACAGCCCTGTTCTCCATGTGCCTTAGCAAAGCTTCTAGAAGTATCTGTTCCATGATGTTCCCAGGCACAGAGGTGAGGTTGACATGTCAGTAGCTCCCACAGTCAACCTTTCTATTGTTTTTTTTCTTTTTTAAAGATGGGTACAATGTTTCCCATTTTTTAGTCACCTGGAACATCACTTGATTGCCATGACTTTTCCAATATCATGGAGAGCAGCTTGCCAACTCCACCACCAGGATAGACTGGTAATTAAATGGAATGTTTTCAGAAAAGACACCAAACAGGAAAATAAAAAATAGAGAAAAGCACTTCTGTAAAGAAATCAGTGGTTAAAATTGTTAACACTTCCAAAAGCCTTGTTTTCACAGATATTGGGACACCAGACATCATTAGTCAAACACATACAGTAGTTTCACAAATACAAGCCGCACGGATTATAAGCCGCACCCCCGGTGCCTCGACAATGTTGCTGTCTTTGTCAATAGATAAGCCGCACCCCGAATATTAGCCGCACTTTCGTTCGTCGCGAGAATCCGTGCGCAGCTTTCACAAATTGGCCAATTAGTAACAGGATCGCGGCATAGCGGGCTTTACTGGCTCGGGGCGGGGCCAGGCAGGCTCGGCCCGCTCATGGTTGCCGACGGGGCCGGGTGGCCCAGCTCAGCGCCACGGCTCGGCGGGGCTGGCCGGGTGGTGCTGCCGCCGCCGCCGGGCTCGCTGGCCCCCCTCTCCCGTCAGCACCGCCCCGCTGCCGCTTTCGCTTGCCCCGCTGCCGCTTTCGCTCGCCCTGCGCCGCGCCTCGCGAGCGCCGCGCCTCGCGAGCGCCGCGCCCGCCCCGCGCCGCGCCCGCCCCGCGGCGCTTTCGCGAGCGGCGCTTTCGCTCGCCGAGCGCCGCTTTCGCGAGCGCCGCTTTCGCTCGCCGAGCGCCGCTTTCGCGAGCGCCGCTTTCGCTCACCCCGCCGGCAGGGCTGCCGCCGCCGCTGCCAGGCTCGCTGGCCGCCCCCTCCCGTCTGCATCGCCGCTGCGTTTCCTCGCCCTGGCCGGCACTGCAGGCCCCCGCACCGCCGGGCTCCCCCACGCTGCTGGCCCCGATTCTGCTGGGCTTCCCCCGCTGCCAGGTAGCCCCACCCGCCGGCCTTCCTGCTTCTGCCATGCTCCCCTGCACTGTTAGCCCCAGTTCTCCTGGGTTCCCCCGCCATGCTGGCTCAGGCTCTGCCGCCCTCCCTGCCCCGCCCTGCTGGCTCAGGCTCTGCCGCCCGCCCCCCACACTGCTGGCCCCGCCTCTGCCAGGCTTTCCCACCTCTGCCGGGGCCGACCGGGCTCCAGTTTGGCTTGGGGCTGCCGCGGGCTCTCACTTCCGTGTTGGCAGCTTTTAGAATTTTGTTAATAGATTAGCCGCCCCGGAATATTAGCCGCACTTCCGGGTTTCCACCAAAATTTTGGTCAAATTGGTGCGGCTTGTATTCGTGAAATTACTGTACCTTTTGTACTCCTGTCTGTAGATGGCCAGATGCTAGACTCTAGACCCTCAGCTTCTAAATTTTAACAGAAGTGTCAACAGCAAAATGCTGAGTTTTACTTTAAATTTAATTCTATACTTCTGAAGCATTTTTTAGCATTTTCTGGAACTGATATCCTAGCTTTTCCTCATCAATATTATTCACTAGAGCAGTGGATATTATTCAATTTTGTCACATCTGTTTAACAGTAATTTGTAATCTTCACCCAGTACAAGCTCTGGATTTGAAGAGGTTATTTGAATTCAGGGAACTTTGTTCTGAAAGTAGTGGTTGCTGTTTCATATGCCTGTACTATAGCCAGAGAGGAGTAAAAAATTCCACTTTTAACTGAGCCCCAAAATGATTTAATATAATTTCCTGTATTTTTAGCAGTGTGGTTCATAGCAAGTGCCTTTCTCCTAATTCCACAATCTGTTCCCTTGATCTCCTTCAGGAAACACAAGCTGAAATATATGACTAAGTGGTCTCCCTCTTTTGTTGGTTCCCTGGGAGTAAAGCAATGTTGTCCAAGAATTGGGATAAACACAAGCAAAATATTGGAAACAAGATAGTTATTTTACATTTTTTTACATAATTATGTCATCTTTAATTTTCAAGAGAGAAGCCTCTAATACGTATGGGTGCAAAAGAAAATAAAAACATTGAAAAAGTAAGAATTTGTAGGACATTTCCCAGTGCAGTTAGAGACTCAGAAGTTTTAGGGCTGAGGAGTGAACTCACTTACCTGGATCTGTTCTGACTCAGAGTCTTCTTACACATTCTTCTTTAGTAAAGTTAAACTCACATTGGTTAACATTGAATATCTAGGAAACAAGAAATCAAGAGTGGTATAAAAATCACATGGGAAGTTTGCAGACAACAAAAAAATTGGTGTCATTTTAATAAAAAAAACTACACAGACAACAGAACAGAATCAGGGAATCATTTTCATGTGACTGTCAAATAGAGTTTATCAGTAATGATACAGAAGTATATACACATGTGGAAATATAGCAAACAAGTGTACATAATACAGAATACTGAAAAGCATGTTCAGCCAGCAGAGAAATTATGTATCTGGACACATATTTCACACAAAAATTGACATAAACAGAATAAACCACACTGGCCAAAATACAAGTATTTAGTTTTTTATTTTCACTTCTAGAGTGCTTGATCTAAGACCAATCAAGGCATTTCTATTGGGTGAGAGCTCAGTCATCATTGCATTGGAGAAAGGATATGAAAGACACAGAAATATCATTCAGAATTGATGTCTTAAGCAATAGATGGACCCCTTTGTCTTCTATCTTAATATTCAGTGTAAGGTTTCTCAATGGTTAAACACACAAACATCAGAAAATTCATGTGAAGTCCAAGCCCCTAAAAGATAAGGAAGACTGAGTGTTCTGAGATGGATAGCTGAAAAAATTCAAGATCCAATCCCTCCTTACATAGGTATTTTCTGGGAGAAAAATTTCAAATATGTATTTCTAATTATTCTCTGAACACAAGTAACTTCTCATGTTAATTATATGAATGTCTATATAAATAACAAGTCACCATTTTTTGACCTCTTGCTGACATTATTATTTCTGTCATTAGGACTGCTCATATACTAAAAATCTATGTTGACCGTAAGCCCCATGCAATTTTTCCTGGCATGCAGCTGGATTTAATATTTTTTTAAATTTAAAAGCCTTCTGTTGTTTTAAGATGTTCATATAAATTAAATGTCTCTATTTGAGGCTACTGGCAGTATGGCAGATGCTTCTGTCAGGCCTTGAGCTGTGCAGGCAAAAGCAGGGGAAATGCACGAGAAGGGTTGAGTTGCAAGAATTGTCTCAAACTATTTCTGTGTATACAAGGGTACTGCAGATGGAGTTTACCACTTAGGTGCCACCTCCCTAACTTCAACCCTACCAGCATACTCATGTGAACTAACTGGCAGGCTCAAAGCTTGCTCTGCAAGGCACAAAGTGTCCCCCAAATGTGCACCGCCCCAGATCTGCATCTCCCTTTCCAAACCCATGTCCAAACCCTTCAGATGCTTCCTCTACTGCTCACAACCCCCACTGCCCAGGCTGAGTTTCTACATCTCTGGTATGTGACGTCAGCCTCCCCAGACCAAGGTGTTTGCCCTTCCACATAAATCTCAGCTCCATCAGTCTAAACACCCTGGAAATGCTGAGTTGATGTGAGCATAAAGGACTTGCTTATCCTCCATAGTCTGAAGGGGACCAGTGGAGAAGGGAAGTCTGAAGAAACATCCTTCCTCTGCAGTACCCCAGGAGGAGGCTGGAATGGACAGCCTGTGGCAGATCTCTATTTTGCAGCTGTACATGGACCAGCCACTGCCTGCACTGAAGGAGAGGGCAGGAGAACCTGCTCCCATTCACCACCCACGCTGGATCTGCTGTCACCACAGTTTGCTGACTTGAATTATACTTTGTATGTAATGGCAGATGAGAGGAGACGACTAATATGCAGGTGAGTGGTTAGATCTTTTTTATTTCTTATTTCCTTCAGCCTTAGAGCTTTATTTATTTTCTTAAGAGCACAGCAACATTTGTCTGGAAAGCAACAGAAATAAGAAAATACAAGGAAGTTCCAGACATCTGCATTTTTGGTGCCCCTTTCTCTTTTGCCTACAAAGAGTCAAAAGTTCTGTCATAAGACCAAGAAATTTTAGACTAACTAAGACAAAAAGAGCTAGCATGAAGGAGATCACCATGGTTACACACGTCTGTTCACATCTTAAGACAAGCAAGGCAGAATTTTTGTTTGTTAATCTTGATTCCTACATTAGAGTTTCGAATAAATGTTATACTCATTGCAGGAGAACCAAAGATAATTTGTTCTGACCCTTTATTCTATTTTAAAAGATGACTTTCAGTTATTTATTTTGGAGTACTCTTATTTTACCCTTGGGATAAGAGACAAATCAAATTCAAAGGTTCTAATTCAGGGCTTATTGACTTCAGTGGCCCCTTTTCCTCCATCTTTACTGGAAGTCTCTGGCACACTGAAAAAATTACCCTTACACCTTTACCATTGATTTTGTCAGAGACACCAAGTAATTTCAATGGAATGATTAAAACTTGCTTGATTTACCCTTGTGAACAAGTTGAATTTGATATAATAGTAATAACTGAAACAGCAGTGGTTATCAAAGTGGATTAATGGGCTCTAGGGAGTTTCTGTCAACTGTGATATGGGTGGCTCATGTTGACAACTTCCTATGTGTAACGGCATATCCCAAGTCTGTGAATGCAAACCAGAAAGTTCCAAGATAATAACAAAAAATACATTTCAGTGTCTAAAAAAATCCATGCAAAAAGGGTAAATATATAGTTTAAAAAGGCTGGCGAACATCAGTTTAAATTTTTTAGAGTTTCATTAGCAACAGCTTTACAAAAACTGTACTTTTTAAACTGACAATGTCACCTTATCCAGCTCTGACAAACAGCTCATTATTTTTTTTTAGAATTTTATTTATTTCAGTTAAATAATTAAAATAAATTCCTTAATGTGGTTAAACATATATATATACATATATATATACACACACACACACACACCCCACTGCAAGCTCCTTGATAAAAGTCACTCCTTTCATTTATTTTTCTATTTGTTCTATTGTCTATCTACAATAAAAATAAAATTGTTGGTCTCAAATGATCACAGAGATCAGCATCTTTTATTAAGCCTGTTCAAGACATGTAGAACTTCTGAATTAAATATAATCAGAATTAAGTGGCAGTAAAAAAGCTCATGTTACCTACTTCCCAATCCATTTCAGTGTACTTGATTTATGATGACAGTGAGAAGATTTTGTGTGTAACCTCATATCTGTGTAATTTACCACAAGGACTAGATCAGTCAAGAAGGGTATTAGACAACTTTTTTATTACCAGCTAAGACTAATGCTATAAACTCAGGGATTAGACAACATGTACAGACTCATGTCTGGACATTTCAGTTTTCAAGTCACATTGGCAGAGATAATTTATAACATTCTCTTCCTTGGCCAGAAGTGTAGATTTAGACATTATCATTTTCATGGAGAAGGTCAAGCTGAAATATTTTCACAAGCTTTGCTGTACAATAAAGGCAGTTTTCAAGAGGATCCCCAACGTAGTCCAAAATTATCCCCAAAGTAGTCCAAAGGATTTTGTTTCATCTGTACCAAAGCAATAACTCATCAACACTTTAAAACAGAGTAGGAAATGTTTCCTTTTCCTAACAGCATATTTTGAATGTAAATTCATCTAAAAATTGAAATTAAAATACTTACTTTGTCTTCACAAGAAATTATTCCAAAACCATGTCTTTATGTTACACTTTAGTTATATGAGTTAAGATTTTTTGTTAAGATCATCCATGGTCCAAGAAAAAAACAAAAGTTATTGGTCTGTTTCCTTTCTTCCTCTTTGCATTCCTTTGTTATATTCATAAAGCAAGATTATTCAGTTTGCTCCAGCTGCCATTGGGTGTCGTGGGAGGCAAAGGGCATGCCCTGCTCGGGTGGGTGCCACTCAGTTTGACCATGGTCAGCATCACCCAGATGTGACCCAGCTCTCTGCTGCAAACCCAGAGGTTGCACAAATGAGCTGTTAAATCCAGTTCAAGTTTTCCAGCTGAAACACTGGGAACAGAGCAGCCAGACGCTGCTGGATGGCTACCTGGCCAGAACTGGTTGTGCCAGGTTAGCAGAGAGCAGGGTGGGCACAGGCTTGGCCATGCCCATCCTCTTTCAGCCGGAGATAAAAGAGAGTAATCTGTCAGTTCCTTTGGCCTACATCCATCTGTCTTTGAATTACCTGGGGTTTTAGTTCTATTGCCACACTTTAGGATATTTTAAAAATAAGTTAAATACCAGGAAATTTTCTGCTGTTTGACATCAAAGGCACCTTATTGTCATCCAGTCTTTGATTATGTAGGTTGTTTTTGTTACTGAAGAGTTAGTTTCATTTCACTTGGATAAAAAGGACCCCAAGATCTTTCACCTTCTCTAAGTCTTCATTCCACTGCTGGGAAAACACTTTCAGCCCATACCAGATATGACTTTTTAATTTTTTTTTCCCACTGGGAACCAAGAAGATTGTTGTGCATCCTCAAAAAGTTTTATGCATGTATCTTCCATTTTATCCATTTATCTAATACTTATATATTAGAGAGATTCCAAGGAGAGAACTTCCTTTTCCAGTATCATCAGACTGTCATAAAGCTGTTAGTATTTTTATATTAAAAACAACGGGATATTTGCCACTGGTTTTAATGAGGATAGGATTAGGGTCAAAATCTTAACTGAAGGGTTGTTTTTTTTAAGAAGAATTATTTCATACCATTCCCTTGGTTGTGCTTTATCTGGCTAAACTGCATACTCTATGTTAAGTATTTATTTTCAATGGGATAAGGCAAAAAAAAAAAAAAATTCTTGGCGTTTAGTCTTAAGCGAATAAGTCCTTAGAAAGTGTTTAGAAAAGAATTGCGCGCAAACCTTGTTTTTGAGCATGGTTTAATATTTTTCAATTCATCTTTCATTTTTTGAAATTTATTTGAGTGCAACAGTGGATATAAATTGCATCTTCAAATAAAATACCTTGAACTAAGGAACTATATTTTCAGTCCACCACTTTAAAATTCTGTGGTGAATATTTTCACTTGTATAAAATTCTTTGTATGTACAATCTTAGACATTTCTTCATGATTGCAATCACAAGCTTTTAAACTCATATCCTGAAAGTTATTTTATTTTTATTTTTGCCTTTCAGTTCAACAGTGTGTATTGATCAATCCTAACATTTATAAGGAGAGCAATTGTAAAAATGTCAAAACATGCTTGAGAAACATACCATAGAAAACAGGATACAAACAGATTTTTTCCGACCAGTTTATCATTTAAAACAGGACTGTAAAAGCACTGAATAAGAAATAAAAATTTATTTAAGTATTTACTAACTTGAATACTGTCCAATGTTCTCTGAAACATAAGGTTAAAATAATGAAGATAAAAAAGAACATGCTATCTTCCTATGTAGTTCCAGTTTTACTTTGATGTTTAACAGCTCATTATGTGTTATTTTTAGTAGTGGTAGGTCAGATTTCTGTTTCGATTTTATGGGTGTTTCATAGAGTGATCAGTGGGAAATAGCATTGAAACCATACAAAAATGGTAGACCTTCAAATTGTTTTGTTTTTTTTCTTATGTGGCACATTTTTATATACGCCACTTATGTACAATGTCATCTCACAATATCTTCCTCCTTTTGATTCATAGTAACCTTTGAATATGCTTTTCAAGTAACTGTGAAAAGTTATTGGCATAGTTGCAGCAAAATTTACATTTTGCTTACTGAGCTTGACAGCCTCTTTCCCATCTGCATGTCACTAGCGGTGCCAGACTATGGAAGACATATATTTCTGATAAGAAAAAAAGACTGAGTTCAAGATCTTAAGCATTTTTCTGTAAGTTATTTGCAGTACATATTCTGCCTTCCTTTAAAATATTTTAGAATATTTTATAGAAAATGCCCATATAACTAGAATAATACAAAATATTATTGCCCTGGTTTTAATGCACAGGTCAGCAGGAGAGGGTGTGGCCATGTCCCAATTTGATACCACCCCACATCATTGTTGGGGCAGGGCAAAGACACTCTCATTTCTGTGAAGAAGAGCATTCCTTCTGGTGAGAAGCGAGTCAGGCTAAACAATCTGGTGATGTTTTATTTTTTATGTAAATAATTTCTTTGTCTTATACCTTTTGTTATAAATATTGTTGTTCTTACTTTTTTCTTTTGTTTACGAGTTTAAAAGTAAACCAGTGGGAGATCCCAAGTCAGAAATACAATTTAATAGGAAAATTAAAATAAAACGCAGTAGTACAAAAACACTGACAGAGTCAGAATACAACCTGACATCCTGTTGGTCAGGGTGTTGGTATAGTCCAATTAAATGGTGAAGGCAGTCCTCTTGAAGTGATAGATGTGTTCTGTTGAAGCAGTGATCCTGTAGAAGGGTTTGGTCTTCCTCCAGTGGTGGTCCAATGAGGAGTTCTTATCCTCTGGGAATTCAGTGGAAAAAGGCTGTCTTGGTGCTCCAAATCTCAGATTATATCCAGGTGGGAATTCTTGGCTCCTCCCCCTGGGTGGAGCATCTCACAATGGGATGATATAATTTTATCAGTCATACAGTGGGACTCAATGGCCCATTAACAGAAAATACCTCCCTGGGGGAAGGATGGGTCATGGAAGAGATAAAGAACACTGCCCCATCTGGTTTTAAAAATTTATGAAGATGGTGATAGAATACATACTTCTGGGTACATCTTACATTGTAAACTAAGACATTAAGCCATTCCTCTTTCCAGAAAATGGAAAGAAATATAAAGATCTTTGTCTTTTATGCCTCTCATTCAGGAGGGAAGAGGAGTGGCTCTTGGTCTTTTTAGTGGGAGTACTAAATGGGGGAAAACTATTTCAAAACCACAACAGTTGTGGAAAATTCTACTGAGTCAAGAATGATATGGCAATCAAGTTGAGTTTTCTTAAGCAAAATCATCAGATACTGCTTTCATATTTTATATATATATGTGTGTGTGTGTGTGTGTGTGTGTGTGTGTGTGTGTCCCTTATAACACAGAAAATTATGGATGATCAAGGCATGGCATTCAACTATCTGCCAATCTTCAGTATTTACAGGCCTAACACAAACTGAATGAAAACATCATGAGATTTTCAGTATTCTGCATGAAATTGTTTCCTATGAGCAGTACAGCTTTCTTCAACATATGATAAAAAGCAAAACTTTCATCAAACTAGTTCTGATGGGACACTACACAACATTTTTTTAAGAAGATGTAACCCTCTTTTTTTTGTTTGACTGGCTTTGAGATATGTGAAATTAGAAGGACATTATATATTTGCATACTTTGGACACTCTTAAAAATCTAAATTTCTGGTAGTAACTATCTGAATCTGTAAATGAAATTTCTCCCAGAAAAATATCAGAATGGCAATTTAACTGCATGCACATACTTAAAATTTATTCAACACTTTAGACTAATTATGAAGTTCAAAAAGGTTTGTCAACCAAAAAATCTGATTTTGCAGTTATCAACAAATAAAAATAACCTCATAGATCTACTTCTAATGGAATTAGGTGATACTGTCAAAAATGAGAAGATATTGCTTTCAATCTTTCAACCATAAACTCTTATATTGTACTATTATAACAATACTATGCCATTTTATAAACTGTCATTAGTAATAAAACAATAAAATTTTCTACATTT
This sequence comes from Catharus ustulatus, assembly GCF_009819885.2. Lineage (NCBI taxonomy): Eukaryota > Metazoa > Chordata > Aves > Passeriformes > Turdidae > Catharus > Catharus ustulatus. The sequence goes on along the minus strand of NC_046221.1, from coordinate 143,144,547 downwards.
GCTGCAGATTTACAACATATCTCCTTGGGTTAGCTCTGGAAAGCATTTGAGGTGACCTATTGCTTGGTTTTACTCATTATTTGAGTCAGGGTTGAAAGCCAGACGTGGGTTTATTACTGTCACCTCATCTGAGGGAATGGCCCCCAGCTTCCAAAGGTTTAGAATATTTTTGCTTCTGCTACACTGAAGTGTTTCAAGATTGTACTGAAAATCCTGCAGCAACTCAGCTCTGAGTTAGTGTGTTGGCCTGTATCAATTTTTGTTCTAGTCTATGAAAGGCTTGTTAAAAAGGGAACAAACTTATCTTATTTGCTTAATTTTCATGAGATAGCAAATATTTTAAAATCTAACAGCAATTTCTCTTTTTCTTAATGTTGTTTTCCAATCTCCAGGCTTCTGATACTCATGAGAAAGATCTAACAAAGTCTTCTGAAAGTTTCCTAGTATCAGTGATTTGTACTTGAGGTAAAACACTGGTTCAACTGAAAATAAAAACACTTGATTTTGTATTACTAGTAAAACATACTCAGGAAACCAAACTAAAAGAAGCACCCAATAAAAATGAGAATCTCTTTTTGACCTCAAGCCAATACACATTTCTCTCAGAAGTACAAGAAGTAACAACAAAGTATCTGATGTATTTTTCCTGGCTTAAACTTTACTATCAGAAAGATAACCAGAAATCTTCCCTCTATTTAAAACAAAACCAAAAGATAATACCCAGCTGATTTCCATTTTGACAGCATGAACTTAGGCAACTGTGTTGGGACATCTGAAATGAAATCTCTGACCTGAGGCAGATACAAGTGGTCAAAGAGTTCAGTTGAGTGATCAGGTATTAACTGCTGATGAAGTATCTCATCCATCAAATGACAGCTTGAGGGAAGAGCTGAAAGAAGAAAAGAAAGCCAAAAAAAGAAAGTGTCTTTCTTTTGTTGTATTTGACTTAAACATCACTATAAGACTTCTTAACCTCTTCTACAACCTTTCTTAAGGTTTTTGTTCTCTTTCTGTAGTGTTACCAGAAAGTTGCCTTTCTTTAGAAAAAAAAAAAATAGCTTTTCCTGGCAATGATGACAACTGCTTATCTAAGTTTCTATTTAGCTTCAGAGAAAATCTAAATCACCCTTTGGGACCATGGAATTAAGCAGAGCTCCTGGAATCTTGAGGCTTAGTATGAGGTAGAAATGACTTGGGTGTCAACTTGAGTAAGAGCTAGGTAACAAGGACTACCCATAGGCATTAGGATCTAAAGAAAAGTTCATTGGTACAACCCACGGCAGCAGCAATCATGCAGACATAACCTAGAGAGTCAGGTCTGGTGAAATGAGAAATAATTAATTGGTTTTTTTGGGTGGGAAGGGATGACACTACTCTCTGGCCTCTTCATTAAGACTGTCAAAGGAGCAGGATGGCACTAGATATAAGGGTGATCAAATTTTTTAATTCTCATAAGGAAAAGGCTCTCCAGCAAGGGAATCGGAAATGATATTCCCAGGCCCACAGAAACAATGTCAGTTCTGTTTGACTGGCAGAAGGAAATTTTGGTTCCTTTCCTTTTTAGCTTGTCTTTGTTTTCAAGAGATATTTGTGGTTTCTGGTGTTTTCTAATATATACATATATTAACTCAATAGGATGGACAAAAATTTAGGAAAAAACATTTGAAAACAGTAGGGAAAAATCTCAGCAGATTAAAATTCAGTGGAAAACTAAACTTGTTCTTTTGCTTATTCACAATTGAGAATGTCTATAGCTTACTTAGAAGGTACTCATTATTTCTGAGTTGCAATCACAGAAAACTAAAGTTAGATTAATACTTCATATCATCACTCTCATTTGTAGACAGGTGACTCAAACTATTTGGAATTAACTTTCTCCTGCATGAGACCTCTCCCCTTCTGTCTGGTTTTAATTGTGACTACAACGACCAGTTCTTGCAACCATTTCATTATTCAGCTACTTGATAAACTCATGGGATGGAGATATCCAAAATTCCTATAGACATATGTAGTTAGAAAAGATTACATTTGTATTAGTAGCTGTCAAAAAAGTCCATTAACCCTCTTGGCTTTCCTGAGCATCTGGGATTGGTAACTAAATATTTTCTTTTGCAAAAGGTTTATGTCTACTACATCTGAAATGCTCACTTGCCCCAGAACTTTTGAACAGTCCTTGACAAGGAAATGAAATTTCCTGCATTCTCTTTATGGTCATCACTGGGGCTACCTGTCTGCATTCCAGAGTAAGTTAACAAATCATATTACATAGCTTTAAGTTCCCTCATTGCTTTCAACTCAAATTCACAACTACAGCTATGTAAACACATTCTGGACTTCTAGAGTTGTAATTTTAATGGCATATGACCTCATGCTGTCACTGTTTGTTGTAATATGATAAATACATTGAAGTAAAAGCGATACATTTACTTTAACCGATTTAATAGGGTACTCACAGTATAAGGTTTTTCCCAAATTTGTGTATAAGTCTGACTACTGTAAATAGAACCTGTTGTCTTACAGACACTTGTTTTGGTAGATCTTTCTGGAATATTCATTTGAGCAGGCCTTGTTTAAAGTTCAGAATAACTTACTTTTACTTAGGAAACCTGAATATTTACAGGAACCACATAGGAGCAAGTGGATCAACCTATTTGGGTGGGGGTCTATTATATTCAATATTTATTTCCAGATCACAAAGTACAGTAATTTCACGATTATAAGCCACACCATTTTGACTAAAATTTTGCTCCCACCCCGGAAATGCGGCTTACACTCAGGAGTGGCTAATATGTGAAAAATTTTCTGAAATTTCCAACCCCAGAAGTGCAACCAAGGTGCCGAGCCGAGTACCTGCCAATAAAACCCGTGATTGTGTGATTGTACCAAATTGGTTACTCTGTTGCGCGGCAGGTGGAGATGGGATCCATGCTGGCAGTGTTGGGGTGGGGGGAGGCGGGGGCTCCCGCCTCCGCCTGCCACCACAGGAGCTGAGGGGCTCCTTCCCCTCCTGCTGCCACAGGTGCTGGCGGGCTCCATTCCCGCCTGCCACCGCAGGGCAGCGGCAGCCGGCCCCAAGCAGCCCTACCAAGTGGCAGCGCTGAGCTGGGGCCACCTGGCCCCATTGGCCGAGCCCACACAGCCCAAGCCAAGACAGTAAACCCCGCGATCCCGCATTCTGTTCCTGTTTGGCAACTTTGTTCCACGTGGGTCCTCGCTGCGAACAACAGAGCAGCTTATAATCAGGCGCGGCTTGTGTATGGACAAAGAACGAAATGTTGTCGACACCCGGAGATGCAGCTTATAGTCAGTGTGGCTTGTAATCGTGAAATTACTGTAATCTAGGTTGCAAGGGACCCACAAAGATCATCAAATCCACATCTTAAGTGAATGTCTTATAGGGGGATTGGATCCACAGCCTTGGTGCTGTTTGCACCAAGCTCCAACCTCTAATCTCAGGGTCATTCAGCAATGGTGAAGAGACGTTCTCTGAGGGACAGCTCAGCTTGAGCTGCTTTGAAGAGTAAGCATTTTATATCTAGCTGGAAACAGACACATTTATCTTGCTTTCGTACCAAATATATCCAAAAAGCAGTAAATAATGTCATCATATGCAATGGTATCATCCTTGCCTTTAGCTATTGTCAACATTTCAAATTCTCCTTTTAATTTGTTAGCATTTATTTTGAACTTGTCAGTCAATGTGAGTCAAAGCTGGGACAGCACGCAGGTAAAGTTTGCATGACACCTGCACCAGCCTTAGATACCAGCCAGAGCTGGTTTTGACTCTGCTTTCCTGAGCACTAAATTCAGTCATGTTCTGAAATGCAAGAAGTGAGGGTTATTACAGACAATTAATTTCTGAGCATTTGAAGAGCACAGGGTATGCAACTAAATCTTCATCTGGATTTAATGCTTGGACATACCAACAAATTTACAGCAATAAGAAGATGTACTGATATCACTAAAATTAGATACTGGCTAAATTTTTCAATGGAGAATTAGATAATAGATAATGAGAATATATTTTTATTTCTAATGAAAATGTTTTCTTACTAAGAGTTTCAGTCCTGGCCTATGTTTTTTTCATATGCTCAGACTTTTCTCACTCTAGACCAGGTCTCCTGGTAATGTACATTATCACAGTGAGCTCATTCACATGTAGTTCTTTATATTTCTCAGAATCTGAAGCTTGAAGGAGCAATTAATTTGGCTAGGATAAAATTAAATAGACACATCCAGAAAAATTGGAACCTAACTTGCTGATGCTGGCTACAATGACTATTTTTATTGTATTGTTTTTCTTTGCAATACACCATTACAAGTTGGAAAATATTCTAAAACCTGAAAACAAGCTTAGAATGCTACAGTCTAAGGATCAACATTACTCTCCACTAGAATTATTGACAGCATCAATTAATTGCTTTAAATGGCACAGAAAACGTAAAAATTAGATGCAGGCAAGTTCAAACTTGTGTTCTAATTATGCTTCAAAAAATTACAGTAAATTACTTTTGTGAACATACAATTTTGCAACTATAACTTCAGGTTGCAAGAGAAATTTCCTAGGGAAGTGCTCTAGCTTCTGTACGGTAGGCACCAAGGAAATCAAACTTTCACTGGGAAGAAACAGTTGCTGAAGTAGGACGGAAGGAAAACTCTTGGCTTGTTCACAGCATGCCTCTCAAAGAAATTTCTCTCAAATTTATGCCAGTGTTAGAGAAGTGCAACTTTGTTTTAATACTGTGTGCTAATGACAATATTCAATCTCTAAGTTAGAAGCAATGTTTTCACAGTTTTCATAGATTTATAAATCCTAGCTCATACATTTTCACCCATTTTTCCTGTAAAGCTCTGATAAAGCTCTGATAAAGCAACACCCATAAGGGATTTTTATCACATTTTTTGTTTAACAGAGGTTTTGTTTGAATAGAGAAACTTCCACATCTTCTCTCATTTTCACAAGAAATAAGAGCTGCTCATGGAAATTCTAGTGCATCCAAAAACTTGAAAACTCTGGAGGGAAATTCTACTGTAGTGAATCTGGTAAATGTCTTGTCACTGCAATGATTACAAAGCCCTTTAACAAACAAAAAAGAATTTTACAATTGCACTTACAATTTCAAAGTATGGTTTCAGGATACCAATCAAACAACTTACTGAAGTGGAAAGGTTACCACAATGTCTTATTTGCTATAATTAGACAATAGTGTGTCAAAACATATAAAATTGAGAGGCAGAGGCCAAAGGTGGTTTTGTGCTATTGGTACAAAGTTGAGTCTGTTTAATTTAGTAAAATTACTACTGTGCCTGAATGTAAGAAATCATAAAATTTAAATTGAAGATCTTAAAGGAGCTGTCTCAATTGTAAAGGAGAGAGAATTCCAGTGGGAAAAAGTAAACAAAATAAAAACCACCAAGAATAATTTGTCACCTTCATCCTCATTGCTTTCCAGGGAGGAGTTTATCTCACCAGCAAGGAATGAAGGTCTCGTGTCAGTCAGCAAGAGAGAGTCTCTTACATCCATCAGAAGCAGTAACTCTCAGACATAAGTTGATAAAGCAATACCTGAAGATGAATGAAATTATTAAAATAAATATTCTGATTAAGAATTGGACATAGGTTCTGTACGATTAGTACCATTTGCTGATATACAAGATTAAATCATCTTTTTATGACAAATCTTAATTTTATGCAATATTTTTATCAAATGAGATAATTAATAGAGGTAGAATGGGGAAAAAAAAAGCTGTTTAATAAGTTGTTTTTAAATTTTATCATCCAGAGCTCTCAGGAAATAGCACTATCAAAGCCAAATAAGCATATGGGCAGAAACTAGTTAAGCCAAGTTCCCAGTGTCAGACAATTATGTTAAATATGTGCTTATTTCCAGGTGCAGGCAAATATCTCCACAGGAACATGTCATTCCACATAGAATTTCATAAATTGGAACCTACATCTCTACCACTCAGTGTATATCTCACCTGCCATATGAGATTCAGTCATTAGTGGGATGTCTGTGATAACTTTTGGTGAGTAGTTTTTAGTTTGACTAATTGATACATAAAATGTCTGCTTTTGACAAGTTTTAGCCTGTTAATTGCTACATTCATTTGGCTATGCACTAGAAATGATAAAATGATGATTTCCAGTCTCTTCTCACACTTTCATAGGCTTCTGCTGGATGCTCTCAGACATTCTTTTTCAGCTTGCCAAACCGTATTCCACACAAGATGTTCTTTGTATGGAAAGTCTTTCACCTTCTCTGTTCCTGTTCCAGTCTTGTATCTTTTCTGAGACGGGAGGACAAGGTCTGTGCAGAGCAGGCAGGACATGAGCACTTCCTAGAGTGTACAGTGGTTTACCGATGCTCTGTTTATTGCCTGTTCAACATATATTCCAAATACCGGTATTTCTACCTGTCTTACTTTATATCTTTGTACTTTGGAAACAGACCATTTCATAGGCAAAGTATTTCTTCTGCAATCTTTTTTTTCCAAATACTGTGTTTTTCTTGGGGGTCTGTATGTCCACATATAGGTATGAAAGAGAAAAATGTTGTTTAAATTAAATATGAAATTAAGATTCTTACTGCTTCTTAGTAGCAAATCAGGAAAAATCACAACTTACTCAAAGTAAAATAAAACAATGAAGTGCAAAATAATTTAATACATTGCAATATGAACACTTAATCCTTCAAGAAGAAGGCATTATTGGTTATCTCTTCTGAAGTGAGTTAGATCTGGGGAAAAAAGGAAGCTTGGTCTGGTTCTTATAGAGATTTCAGTACCACACAGAGATACAGAAGAACTCATTTAGAAAATCAATAAAATTTGAGTCTTCATCATTAATAGAATTTGAATAGTACCATATGTATAAACGTAGAGATATGAGCAATATTCCTAAAATTTGTGCTTCCAGGCCCTAATATATAGAAAATGAGAAACATAACCCTTTTTTCATTCTCTTTTGCCCATTATGGATAAAATTACAAGCCCCTATTGAATAGAATAAGTTCCAAACCAGGGATCAATAGTTGATTCAGCTGAAGGAAGTAAAACATCTACAGATATCTACAAACAAGAAAATGAAGACAAGAAGGTCACATAATTATAGCAACCTTTTTAAGAAGTCATGTATTAACAATACACTATGAATGTATATTAAAACCAGATATAAAGTTGAGAACACTCTTTCATAGGTGTAGAAAATTAACTTAGTCAACATCATGGGACAGACAGAACTGCTTCTAAGAGCTGAACTTACCAAGAATTTGCATTGTCATGGCAACTGATTAATATAAAAATTCACCAAGAGTTCATGTAAGCTTGAGTAACCTTCATTTAGATTCAAAACCAATTTTACTATGGTGAAAAGTATAAGAAAGTAATTTTTTTTTTCTATTTTAAGCTTTTTCAGTGTATTTTATATAAACCAGCTCCAGCTGAGGTTAACTCTAAAATCCACAGTATACCCTGATACCTAGTGCTAAGGTACTGCTCTTTATTTTGGCAGTGTTGTTACTTTCACAGTCATAGGTCAAGAGATAAGTCTTTGGCACTAGAACAGGTTTTCACTTGGTTTAACCCACTTTTGTGTAAAGTCTTCCAAACGTGAATGTTTCCAGTGATTTGCTGATATCATAACCCTCTTGTAGTTAGAAGTAGATCTGGTGGTATTGTTCCTCTTTTTGATGATTTTCACTCAAAAAAGGAACTTTGACTTAAGAGAGAAGTACAAAGTTACCTTAATAGCAAAAAAAATAAAAAAAAAATAAAAAAAAGCCCTAGAGGTGTCAAATGTTTCTTCTTGAATGCATTTGTAACTAGCTCACAAGCTCACACTAAGACTTAGCCCGAGATACTGGAAATCAGTTAGAGGTAGGAGGTAATGTGGTTGAAGTTAACTTATCCTGAGTTCTAATTATTTGCTTTCTATAATCAGCAGAATCAGGCAGAGAGGGAATCAGTGCAGAAATGTAGAGAGACATTCCTCTGGATGCCTGTAGATTCCTCTTTGCAGAAATGGGTGGGGGAGAGGATAGAGAGGGATCAGGAGGGGATCAGGAGGAGTTGTGTTCTGTTCTTCAGAAGCATAAATCTCCTTTCTGAAGCAGGAAACTTTTCTTAAACAGACTGAAAACTGCTGAAAACACCAAAAACATATTTAGTGGTCTGTGTTAGCAACTAAAATTGTGGACAAGCATGATCTTTACTGAGACACTAAACAGATTCAAGTGCGACTCAGACACACTGAGGCATATAAGCTAGTAAAAAGGTGTAATTCTGCATTGACAATTAACAAATGAATGACACTTTCTTGTGTCTAACGCTAATTTAGCTGATATCTAGGAAGGCATTAAAAAGATAGCAAGTAGGGAGTGGGGAAATAGCTGCTGCACTTAAACATTTTAATGGTATCTTTAGGTTCATTAGTTAGTTTTAGATATTAGCATGAATGTTTTATAAATCACTCCTGCTACCCATCACTCGCTCATCAATCCATAGTCAGATAAGTTTCTTCAACCTCTAATTGTACAACCTTGTTCAGAGAGACTCTGTGTCTATTTCCTCAGAAATTAAGAAAAAGCAAAAAAATAGATTAATGGATTAGGGAGATTTCAAAAGTGTTTCCAAAATCAGAGCAGAAAGAGAGCTCACATCCTTCCCTCTATGAAGCATTAATAAACACCTGTGGGCTTATTCTATCACATAAATGGTAGTGGAATGATAATGATGTCTTGGGTTTTTTTCCAGGCATCAACACCAACAGAAAATTCACCTCCCATTCCCTTTTCTCCTCCTTTCACCATTTCTTTGTCCCTTGAGAGAGACCGTGTGGTTCTGTGGTGGCTGGGAGACATTTTCCTTTTGTCACAGCCACCATGACTAAACAATGACATGCAGTAGCATTAGAGGCTGAGGAGGTACAGAAAAAATTCAACACTGTAGATACACCAAAAATTTTTCAAAAGGATTATATTTCACTGTAAATAAACTTTATTTCATAGGTCAAATCCTGCCATAGTGTCTCTCTTGTCAATCCTCCTACATTCATATAAGCAGTGTAAATGAAAATTAAAATAAAGATTACAAGGTAGGTTAGAAATGTTCTTTCTTGGTAACAATCAATGTATAATTCATAATGAATTGCGAATATTTTCTGCTATTAGCAAACATCTTGCTTTTGATGTTTATATATAAAAAGAACACTGTTTAGTTTGATTTAACCTTTACAAATAACAGCTGAAATATCAACTAAACTAGTAAGCACGAAAAAATGTACTAATGTTGCAAATTCACAAGCTGGTACTGTGCAAAATGAATTTGTAGTTACAGGCCATGCTGTGCCTTTGAGCAGTGAAATTTTTTAACACCTATTTCATTAGTCTGTCCTTGTTGAATCTGTTTCCTGACACATGAATTACTAGTGAGGCTGCACATACCTCTTAACTCTCATGCAAGTGAAAAAGAAGCTTCTGTTGTTGGGGTTGTTCTGTTTTAGTCAATCCTTCCTGCAAGAAATGCCATCCCTCTGCTGGCAGCCAGGGGTCCAGTTTCTCCTACAGGGCAGGCAGCTGCCTGGCCAGAGTTCTGCTCCTCCTTTCCCTACCACACTCAGCCTTCCTTCCAAATCTGTCTCTAAAGGAAACGAGATCTACAAATCTGGCATCAGGGTCACTTGTAAAATGCCTGTGTCACCTCTGACAGCCTAAGAAGAATGAAATTTTCCTGGCTGGGTCCTCTCAGGAATTGCGGTAAGGATGGCCCATCTGACCTGAGTTTGGATCCCAAGTGAAAGCAGCAGTGCTAAGACACCACATTTGTTTTTTTAATCTTAGTTCTAAGCAGTTTTCTCATCTCCACCCAGTCTTCCTGGAAAAGGCTCAGATTCAGTTTGGTTTAGGCACTGGGCAGAGGTTCAGTAAGACTGCGTCTAAAACAGAAGTTTTCCTGAGAGGAGAGATTCACGTTCAGAAGAAAAATAAAGAAGAATAATCAGTTGAAGAAACTTAAAGCCTCTTCCTACTTCCATCTCTATGAAATATCAGCAAGTGATTAGATTATATTTCTCCTACTCATTTTCTTTAACATGAGGAAGGGACACATATAGTTTAACTCCCAGCAGTACCTCAGATTAGTGTGTAAAATACAGTTCTCTACTGGACTCTATTTACATTTAACCTATTAGATAAATGCTCAGCCAAAGCCTCCTCTCATTTACACAAAGAAACCTACCAGTTAAAGCATGGCTTGGCTGTTACATGAGGAAGTATTTGTTCCAGTTTCTTCTATATGACCTGCACTTTTGGTTAATTCCTCACAAAGATCTATCTTACCACCTTTGTGCCAAAATACCCTCAGGCTTAAGTAACTTTCAGCCCCTCTTTTCCAGCCTTGAGAGTCTCATCATGGCAGTTTGGCTTTGGAATAGGTGCTGAAAACTAAGTTAGATGAGGGAGAGAAAAATAACTTGATATTGTGCCGTGGATTGGCATTGAAGGCTGTGTTGGCACACATGTGGTTTAATCAGATTACTCAAGAGTAGCAAAGATTCGATAAAATTATTCAGGTCACCCCAAAATCTTCTCACTTTAGCTGTTCTTGTAATAGGTCCAAAATATACCATAAATGCTCATTTAGAACAATGAAAGTATTTTTGCTCAATGTAGATTAGACAATACCAAGTGCATTGTAATATTATATAAGGAGTTAGTGCTGGTTTACCTAAAATGCTTGTTTCTTGGTTGTTTTAGTTTTAAATACACAACATGGAAAAATAATTCCAAAATGTCTTTTAGTGAAGCATCTACAGAGGTACTGTAGCACAAGTAGTTTAGATACCTGTAGAGGACTTCTGCCTCTCTCTTCCTTCCCCCACATATGTGTTTATTAAAATATATATTTTTAAATGGCCTTCCAAGGCACTCCCTAAAGAAAACAGTAATCCAGTAAGTGGAAGGCATTATGAAAACAACTGAAAGAGATATTGAACCAGCAAGACAACCCTCTGCAGGGATGAACTTCAAATCTGAGGGGCACAGCACTGAAGGCAGACTGACCAAAGGAATTCCTTCTGAAACCTGGTGTTGACAGGGTAGCAGCAGTGCTGGCTCCTACAAGAGCATGCCAGCATATAACTCAATATGCAAGCTGTGACATACATTAGCTAAAATTAAAGAAAACATTAGTCAAATCAAGATAATGGATTCTCAGTTGACAACAGGGTCAGTAGTAAGAATGTAAATTCAAGTGTCAGACTGCATCCCCCATCAATGAGATCAGTCATGATGTATGCAGCTTCTGCTATTAAATTCAGTGATCAACACCAGTACAATTTTCATGAAAGAAAATGGAGAAACAATCAAAAATATATGTGGTTGCACATCTGCATGTGAATCTCTTAAGGATCTCTTCCTTACTAATATTTCTTTATAGATAATCACCAGAATTAAGGGCTTTGGTGAATTTTTATATTTCCTACACACTTTAATATAGCCTTAAAAATGGGAAGAAAAAAATAGCACTACATAGCTCTTAGGCTTTCTACAACAGTTCAAAACAATTTATAGTATTCAAATAGCCTCTTCTGGAAGGCTCTATCTTGTTAAAGTATAATGTAGGGAGGGAAATAACTTGCACACAGCACATGCTTTGCAGCTGTCCAAAGTCAGGGACCAGGGATTATAAAAATGTTGGGCAGACCCAGTGTGAGAGACCTGCAAGGCTCTTTGCAGTGGTGTAAACAATAATTGAATGAAGTGCAGCTCCAGTTGATATAGAAACCTCTTCTTTACTAGAAGAAGTCGTACGACTGACATTTCAAACTGCAGTTCTGGTTTCCCATGAACTTTAGCTCCTTTGAAATGTGACCATGGCCCATCACATTTCCCAGGTAGTCGAGAGGAGAGGAGAGGAGAGGAGAGGAGAGGAGAGGAGAGGAGAGGAGAGGAGAGGAGAGGAGAGGAGAGGAGAGGAGAGGAGAGGAGAGGAGAGGAGAGGAGAGGAGAGGAGAGGAGAGGAGAGGAGAGGAGAGGAGAGGAGAGGAGAGGAGAGGAGAGGAGAGGAGAGGAGAGGAGAGGAGAGGAGAGGAGAGGAGAGGAGAGGAGAGGAGAGGAGAGGAGAGGAGAGGAGAGGAGAGGAGAGGCAAATATTGCAAGTCAAAGTACATTTACATTTTCATCAAAAGACAAACATATCATCAAAATATTTTCTATTTTAAGCACAAAGTTATCATCTCCTTTTAGAATATATTTGGCTTGCTCTGCTCTTTCTATATGCTGGTATGAACTAACAGCAGTTTTATTTTCATTATCTGGTAAATCTATTATCTTGAAATATCCTTCTGTAACACTCTTCTAACACATCTAAAATTAATATATTGTAAGGGAACTGTAGCCAAAAGCTACATAACCTCTCTTATACATTAATTTTTAATCTGGGTATGGAAACAAGCCCTCAAAATATAAAAGTCTATTCTGACCTTTTAAGTATAGGATAGGCCTTTGACTTGTGCTTGATAAATGAATTTTTAAGATGGAAATTTTCAGGAGGAACTACTAAGTATAGTGCAATCTCCATTGTTTTCATTTGCCAATCTTACACATTTTTTTAACTATACTTTCTTTCCATGAAATAAAAATTTGTACCAGTTTTACAAACTATAAGAGTATCTTTTCAAACAATTCTTAAGGTTTTAATTTCTCAGTCCAATTATGCTGAATTGTACACTGTTCTTAGGAAAAGAAGCATGCTACTTTTACTTCTTCATTCACATCAGCAAAAATCTTTTTAAATTTACAGCAAATAGGATTGTGACTTAAAGGGATTTTTAAGTATGGCTATTAAACATTTGCTGTTACTATTTAGAATATAAAGCAGGAACAGTGTGATATATGTCAAGCACTGATCAGAAATATACTGAACAGGAGCATCATGCAACCTTTGCATTAGCAATAGGCATTCTTAATCCAAAATTTAACATGAAAAATTTTTGTTATGCAACTTTCATCTAAGCTAAACTTTAGCAAGTTTTCCTGATGAGCCTTCTCCAGTATCAACAAAGGGAGATGCAGTGTGACTAAGGCTGGAGCACCTTCATTCACCTCCAGAGAACCTCTGGAGCTCATCCAGTCCAGTCCAGCCCCACCCTGAGCAGGGTCAGCCAGATATCCAACTCATATCCAGTCATGTTTTGAATATCTGCAAAGACGGAGACTCCCCAGCCTCTCTCAGCAACTTGTTCAAATGTTTGACCACCCTCACAGCACAAAAGCTTCCTCTACCATTTAAATGAAATTTCCTGTATTTCAGTTTTTGCCCATTGCCTCTTGTCCTATCACTGGGCACCACTGAGAAGAATCTTGATTCTCTCTTCTTCACTCCTCCATGAGCCTTCTCAAGTCTGGGCTGAGCAACCTCTGCTCTCTCAGTCTGTCCTGATTTGACAGATATTTCAATGACTGAAGTCATTAGCATCCCTTTCAGAAGGTAGTGTGTGTGCATAATATGTCCTTCTGTGTAATATGTCCATCTGAGATGGATGTTTTGATACACGAAAGTTCAATGTGTCTTTTGTGTATAGATATTTACTTCATTAACAACCTTATTGAAATAGTGTGGTGAGAGAACTTCCATCTAGCATGTATATAGCATTTTGCAGAAATTCTTCTGAAATTTGAATCATCCAGAGTGTATATCAAGATGTACCCTACAGAAATCTAAACTTATTTTTTATTTTCTATAAAATGTACCATGGCTATCACAAATGACACCATAATTCCATTGGGACTGTCAGTACAAAAGCAGTGAACATTTTTATCTTTCACATTTCCTTTTAAACTTGATTCCCAGAACTTCTGTGTTCCAGACCATTGTTACAGTAATGTGAGGATTAATGAGTTTATTGACCTTATAGATAGTTTTCAATTAAGAGGAAAGAAAAATTCTTAGAAACAAATTGTGCCTAAGATCTTCTGTCATCAGTGAGAGCATCTCTCAATGGGACAGTAATAACTGTCTCCAACAGAAATAAATTCAGAAACTGGCTCAAGAATTACTGTCTCCTTGTATCAGATACCATTTCAAGTGCAGATGACACTTCCACTGCAGGAAATAAAATTAAAAGCTAAGGCAAAGAAAAAGCTCTGACCAAGAACAACAAGGCAGGGAAAAGTAAGGCAAGTAAAGCCCAGTATTAGTGCACATGGACCTTTTCTGGCACCAAGTAGGAGCTGATAAACACCTTCTCAAAGGAGCTGGCAGACTCACCTAAAAGACAACAGCCATTGGCAGCTCAGAACAGAGATAACCAAAGTTACAGAACACTCTTAGTGTAGGTTCTTAGTGTGTATACATTTGTACCTGAAATGGAGAGGGGATATCATTTCCAGGGCCATCAATTACATCCAAATCCACTAATTTTGCAATTTAAAAGCCAACTGCTTTGAGGAAGATTTTAAGCCAAAAAGAATAGTAAAATTTTACTATAAAATTATGTTTACTTGAATTATATTATTAAACTTCCACTCATAACAATAAAAATGCTTTATAGGATGAAAAAAGGTATCGTGTTGCTTTTGGTGAGCATTATACTGTTCCAATTTAAAATTGTTATATTTATTCTCCAAAGGATGTCTTCAAAAGACTATTTTCTTCTACTTTTTTCTTTATTGAAATTCTATTTTCCCCAAATTTGTCATAAAATCTTGACTTCTGTTCATAACAAAACAATAAAACTTATCTTCAGCAGTTTAAATGCATGCCATATTAAAGATATGACCAAAACAGAATGAAATACCTTAGTAGGTACCAAAATCTATCTCTAATGCCAAATATAATTTTAAAAATTGGTAATAATATATAAATTAATTTTGTTCCTATATTTTATCTATATATATAATTATGCCATTAGTGTCCCAATAATAAGACATAATATATTACTCATTCTTAAAGAAAAAATGTACCTATTTCAGTAAACTAAAAATATCCCCATTTTGTTTCAATATCCTTTTTGTTTCCAAAAAGACTAAATAATACAATAACTTATTCTTTCAAAATATCTGGATTGTTTTTCTCAAACATCAGTGATCTAGATGAAGATTAAAATATTGAATTAACTAATTTTCTTTGTAGTTATTCACACATACATCTGCACATTATGTATTCATATGCCATAAATATATCAGTCAATACTAAAGAAATCTGAGAACAAGAAGAAAATATGGTAAATTATTTTTTTGTTCTTTTGCCATAAATAGCATTTCAGAGAGTGCCAAATGCTAAAGCTGCTCTCTGTCAATGGTTTATGGAAGTTTATAATATAAAACACATTCTTCAGGATTTTAGCTCAATTTTTCCCCTGATGTAATATTAATACTTTCATAAATAGTACTGATAAGATTCTGAACAATATTATTTCCAACTTAAACTTAACTTCTTTCTCCCACAGTATAACAATGATGTCATTTAGCCTACTAGAGTCAAAGTGAATCATGCTATTAATATAGTAGACTGTTAAATGTAAATCTAAAGAATCCTTTGAACTATTTCTTTAAAGGTTTTCCTCTCTGTAGAGGTTCCATGACAGTACATTTGAAGGGTAATGCAGAATAAGGTCATCAGTCTGAAAAAATGAAAATATAAATTCAGATCCTAAATATACTTTCCTCTCTAGATCACAGACATATTCTCCTCTCTTTTCCACTCAACTGTTATAACTTTTAACAAACTTCCACTTACCAAGGGACCATTGCCATTTCAAGGAAGGAATTTAGTGAAGAAAGCAAAAGTTTTGTTTTCATATTCTACTTGGGAAAGCATATAGTGGAAAGCAAAATGAGGGCTCGCCTCCAGCATCAGGAGTATGTGTCATTTGTGAGAGACAGGTTGGGAGAAACCAATGTGAAGAATACAACATTACAGTGATATTTTTTTTTTGTTCATCTATTTTAGCAGAAGTCTTCAACCTTGTTCTTTAAATATTCTGCAATCAAATAAAAAAATGTAGAGAATAAGTTGATGAAGAATAATAAATATTTAGCTCTCTGTTTGGAGATTTGGGCTGGTTGTGGGGTTTCTGTAGTAGGAGAAGAAGTAAACAAATCAAGAAGGACAGTGAAGAAGAATACAATCAAAACACTAGGGTTTGCTAATATGTGCTAATATATGCTGCCCTAAGGAAGTTGATACAATAGAGGTTATTTGTTTTGTGAAATACGAGCTGACAAGAACAAGAGCATCATTATGCTGGGTGTAATATGGTGTGCAACATGATGCGTATTTCCAGCAGTTTACTAAGCAAATATAAATTCTATCCTTAATCTAATTTGCAAGTGAAATATTTCCAGTGTCAATATTGCTAAAGTACAAGAAATGCAAGTTCAAAGCTCTTCCCATAATTCTGTGTGATTTGATTTTTATAGTAGCTGATCTGGAAATATGGTAAGTCTCAGCAGCTTCTCCAGCTGTCTTTATTTTCTTAGATCAACTTATAAGAAACAGGAATATTACGCAGAGTACTGCCATTTTGAAATGTGAGGGGAAAATATACCTGGCCAGTGTAAAATTAAATTTTTAGCAAAAGCAACAAAATCTGTGTTTACCATAAAATATTTGCCTGCTGACATAGTGTCAAGTAAACACTTCTTATAATTAAGGACAGAAATACTTTCTCATTTTCATTTTCAAGACAAGTTTAATTAAAATAAATATTGAGAAAAATCAGACATGTATGGAAGAAAAAGTCTTCCAGTAAGTGAATAATCCTTAAGGGTTAAAGTTACAGATTCAAGGAACACGTTAAGCAAACCTTCATATTTTAAGACCATGACAATATTGGCACTATAAAGCATCCATATGGCACCAAAAGTAATAGCAGTACTAGCACATTAGCACCACATTGTTCTGGTATTTTGTGTAGATTTTTGCAGAAACCTTGACACTGTACTAATCTCATTAGTGTGCTGTGCTTTCTAGTGGTTTGGCTTTATTTCGACAGGATCTACTGGTAACAGAGCCACTTTCCTTGCAAAACTCCGTACATATTTTTGATCACAAAACCTATGTGATTTAAAGGACTGACTCTAAGCGTAATAACATATTGAATTTGTTTATGAACTAAAGAAATAAAAACACAAGGTTTGGGAGAATTTTAAGATTGTGACCCTGCGAAGACTGGCATAATTGATTTTAATTCCTATTCACATTTGAGTCACAGTCATATAGATCAGGAATACCAATACTTGGATTGGGTGAAGATTTTCTTTAGTTACAAGAAATTTTCTTTAGTCAAGAGAGTGATGATATTGATGAAACTGTCCCCTTTTATTTATGGTCTGGAGCACCAGCATCAGCAAGTATGTTAAGAAAATTAATTTTATGTACAGGTTTTTGTGGAAGTATGCCCAGAAACAATCCCTTCACCTTTTTTACACAAATAGTACAGCTTCCTGAAGTATTTCTAGGAAAGGCATTGGTGGAAATATTTCTAAGTAAGGTAGATGCTTTGTACTGTGTCAGTGTCACATCTGGCTCTAACCAGATGTGGAGAATTACTGGATACTACTGCTGGTTCTGCCCGAAATGTGTCAGATGTGACATTTAAGCTGGGATTCTCCAAGGGAAGTAGCTTTTTGGGCCAGCTGTCTATTCCATATTTCCAGAAGGCAGGCAGCCAAGGATTGGAGGTATTATGACACTGAAGATCTACACTTATAGAGGATTGCAGCCTGTTCAGTCATAGGAAGGACAAAAAAGCTTAGATACCTAGAAAGTAAAGGTAAAGAAAAGTAATTTTGGGTCTCTAAAAGAGAATCAGAATCCTCTTTTCCTTCCAGTTCACTCTTTCCTTTGTTTGAATAAAAGCAAGCATGCAAGTAAGCAATAAAACGCCCCTGGAAAAACTCAATTATACAGACAGTTTCACTTATGCCTCCACTTGCTCCCATTGAGTGTATTACGCACAATGAGTTACATCAGTTTATAGCATGCTATTTTTACAGGATTTCTTCTTGTATCTGTGTACATTGTGAGGGAGATTTTTCTGAGGGGTGTGGATGCTTTTTTAGAATTGGAAATCTCCCTTGGGGAAGTTTTCATGTCAGCTAAACAATCTATAGAAGTGTACAAGTGTTCTGTATTAGAGTTTCTACACAGGCTTTTGCATGTATAATCATGAGTACTACATTTACTTCTCTCACATGTTCTTTTTCCTTTGGATTTCAATCTCAAAAGTATTTTTGTTAGCAGAATTTTGTGAATACTTTCAAGTTTGAATCTTTAGGTTATTGTTCTCCCCAAAAGAGATACTACCAGTGCCAACATGGTTCATGGATGACTCTATGTTATTAAAGTTGGAATTTATCTCTTTTTTTCCCCCCAATGATACTGACAGCTCAATATTAAGAATTGAAAAAGAATCTTTTAATTTCATTGTTTTATCTACCTGTCTGACAAGTTCAATTGGTTTGATTGCTACCTAATTTGATCTATTTCTACCTAAATCTTTGCTGAAAAGAAAGGAGTATTTATTCTACAGTCTATGTGCTGCCTGGTTATTATCCTGGCGATTGTTATTGCAAGCTTAAAGTATTCCCTAAATTATGAAAAGGGATGACATGGCGAAAGTACTTAGATACTACATTATGCACTAGAGTAATGAACAACTCAGGTTTGCTTCCCTACTTTCCATCTTCCAGTATGCCAAGTCTTTTATTTGAACCTGAATGTTACAATTGTTGGTTTAACTATCCATAATGGAAAAAGCAAAAGGCTTCATTCAAACCAGGATACTAATGTGACTTCTGTTAATTCACTGAAAACAACCCTGACAGCTTCTGGGTTCATTCCCAGCCATTTTGCTGTGGGAGACTCCTTCTTACAAGTCATGCCCTTGTTCTGCACTCTAATACCAGCTGATGCCAGATTCCCACACTCCTGGGTCCCTGGTCCCTGATTCCATGCTGTGGAGGTGGCAAGGCTGAGCAAGGGCTGAGCATGCTGATGTAGTGCCCACCATTGAGTTTTCCTTGCTGTTCCATAAAGAAGTTTCTTTTGGTATTAAGTCTCCTCAACTTAACAACAGCAGAGAAACAAAGCAGGTCTCTCACTAGGAACAAAATGGAGCTAAGAAAATCGTATTTGGCTAAGTTACAGTGGTGCTACTAACCTTAGCACTGAATACATCGCTTCAGACCTCCTGTCTTCAGTTCATTAGTCAAAACTCCTCTGACACAAGCATGGTTTTGGTATGTTTCTATCTCACAGCCCTTGTTTCTGTCAGTTTTGATGTTGTTGCTATGCATAAAATCAAACTAAGTCTTGTTTTACAATCCCAGTGTTGCCTGTGGAATCTGAGCAGTGCAAGAGCTCCATTAGCAATGTTATTCTTCTCTATGGTCACTGTCACACTCAATTTAGTTCCAGTTTTATTTTTTGTTGTAAAACAGCATTCCTGGCCACAGTAATTCTGTTGCCACTATGATCTAAGAGCCACTAAAGGACATTAATGAATTAACAAAGTGCATGGCTTAATGCACAGTCCCCAGGCTCCACTGAGGTGGGAGGACTGAAAGCTGTATCAGTAAGCGTCCATCCCTGGGGGTGACCACAACTCAGTGAGCTGTCTGAGAGGGGTCTGCCGTGGTTGGGCATCGACTCACAGACAGACTCTTGGGGGCTTGGAGTTCCAAAATGAGCGCAGGACAGAAAAGACTGTTCAGAGGGCTCTGGGAAGAAATTGCAGACTGGACTCTGCTGGTAAGGAGACCTCTATCAAAAAAAGGAGTTATAGAATAAAGTAGTTCCCCAATCTCCAGTAAAATACACTTTCCAAATGCCATAAAACTCATGGATTGAAAACACATGCTCATGACCATCTGTTTGTCCCTCTGGTGAGAGATGACCGCTGTTCTACATGAGAGGTCAGCATTTTGTTCTATCTGTGAGAAGATCATCATGTTGGAACCAAGGGGCATTCATCCCATCCCCTTAGCTACCTGTGGGTGTCTGTCAGCTCCTGATTCAAAGCTCTTCACTTTGAGTATCCTGTTGCATGCACCAGAAAGGGAAGAGTGAGAATGGCTCAGCATTTGACCAAGGCTCTGCCTGAAACTGATGGTGGCTTAATGATGGTACAAAGGTATGAAAGGAAGGAATTGTAAATACATCAGATAGTAAATTATTTCTATAAACTGTTACCATATTGCTGGGCCTAGGAATGAGATCCACATATGGGGAGTTGGTCTTCCTGTGGGGTGACTAATGACCCTGGGCACATATTAAAGACGAATGAAAACTGAAGCTCCCATTTTCATATATATCTAAAATGCTAGTAATTTAAAAGCAACTCTGAAAAAATTAACTAATACATTAGACAATAAAGTATAAATGAGTCAAACTCATGGTCAAGCCATATTACTTGTACTGTTTACTGTACAAGTAGAGGACAAGAAATATATTCTTCCTTCAAAAGTGCAAGGCAGGCGGTCATTAGAGCTCACCTCCAGCCTACTTTTTCTTAAGGCTACTGTAAGACAAAATTGTGGTAGAAGCGGTGAAAATACTTGATTTGTCCAGTAAGTTTAAAGTAAAGTTTTACATATTAGGTCTGTGAGCTTCATAAAGGTGAGAAATAAGAGTTGGAAATCTTCTATTTCACTCTACCACAATCTTTTGGCTTTTATTCCAACATTTTGTCCTACCTTTTAAGATGTTATAAATATGACGATTTAGCAGTCACTTTATCCAACATTCTAGCCTCTTGCATAGATTTAGGACAAGGAGAACTGGGAATAAAAGCCTGGGAATAAGAGCCTGACTCATGGAATGCAGTGACAGAGTGCTGACCTCTCCAGCAAAGATATCTATCAAAAGATAGTTGACAGTTGTCTATTGAAATGACAAAGAAAAGCCCCCCAAAAAGGGCTGAAGAGGCTGCAATGATGAACACAAAACTGTGAATTTCCAAATTAAGAATCCATGCCAACCCTTGCTCTGGACATCTTTTGAAGTTCTGGTTAACTCAGTCCCTCTTTTCCTCAGGTATCTACCTGGAATGTCATCCACTCACACAGTTCTTTTAGTCTTTAGGTTCTTCAAGGGGAAAGGTTATTTTGTGTGCCTGCCATTCAAGACAGAGATGTTTTAAGCAACAGAGTGATAGCATCTACTTTCTTTCATTCCCCAAGCACAAATAAAATAACACCAAACCCAAAACCAAACCACCAGCAAAATCAAACCCCAAAATGTACATTTTTCAGAAACTAGAAATCATAGAATTAATATTCCTGTACATATATACCTTATGATACTAGATTTATTCATATAATCTTCACTGTTGCTAAACACAAAGGAAGTCAGTCTCTGAAAATAAAGTTTTAGTAAGAACATATATGGGGCCTCAGCAGTCATAAAATTGGGAAAACACACAGAGAGTTGGAAAAACTAAGCACTCCATTTTATGGGAAGAGCACACAGAAGAACAAAGAAAGGGTCCAAAGGGAATGAACAATTAGGTGAATTTTTCAGCAGATATGTTCATACCTGGAGGACTGTTTTGGTTAGACACTTGACTTTGAGATGGCACAAGCTTTTCAAGTTAAGCCTTACCCTAAATGACTAAATTGACCTTAGTAGAATGTGAATGTTTGTTTTTCCAGAAGCTTTCATAGAAAAGACTATTCTTAAATCCTACGCTTCCTAGACCAGGAATTCTCTTTAATTTAAACTGTGGAGCTCTCAGCACCTTTAGGCATTATATTGATGAATGAATAATAACAAAGCAATGGTTGTTTTTCCTGAGAGTGACCATTAGCATGAAATACTAATGTTTTATGGTAAGCAAACCATTCTTTCTCCTGCACAGTCAACCAGTACAGAAACTTGACAAGAACTACCGGGAGATGCAGGTTTCAGAGTTCCATTCAAAACCATGCCACAACTAAGAAAGTTTTGGAGGATTTTTGGCTTTTTTTTTTTCCCTGATGTTCTTCAGAATATGAATAAAATTACTCAGTGGAGGAATTCTTAACAGATGGTTGCCATTTCAGCCTCAGATGGCAGAAAGCCCTAGAACCAAGCAATTACGGAGTTCTTTGATGCAGAACCAGCTGAACAGATTTTAATAATTTCTTCCAAATTGGAGACACCTGGCTCCCCAGAAAGTGCTGCAAGCTGGATGATAGTGGAGTGCAACAGAAATATATTCCTGATGTCACCAGCATGGTTTTGGTGACAAAATCATAAAGACCAATAGGAAATAATATGAGAATTACCTTTTTCTTTCCACTATTAATTCAATGAAATGTTGCAAATGGCCCTGTCAAATAATTTTAAAAATACTCTGAGGCAAGATTGTTTTGTTCTGATTTTCCATTACTAGAACATTTTATCTCCCATGAAGGAATGCTGTACAGGATATGGATACTCAACAACACCAACTTTTATTGCTTACCTTTTTAAAGCTTATGGGCCTAACTCAAAAAGGATTTAAGAAGCCCATGTAAAATGTTACTTCATTGAACTTACTCTTATTCTATTTTCTTCATGTAACTCCTGCCTTTGTGATATTCAAATATATTCCCCTAGATGCACCATGTGCCCTAGAGATGCCACTAGACCAAACCTACTGGTATGACTGTGATAATTCTGCTTGGAGAGAGAAGAAAAGAAGCATTATTTTTAATGTTCAGTTTCACCTGAGTCACTACCAAAATCTTTCATTCTCTTCTCATTCATTCATTCTGTCTCCTATCATAGGGTTATGTCCATCTCATGCTTGGCTGAGCCCTGCACCATGCTGTCCATGTCTCTGATAAAGGGGAGCTGCAGCCAGCAATTGCATGGCTCTGGCACGGGATATGAGTGCTATGGGTGGTACAAATGCCTTGCAGGGGATCTGGTAAATCAGTTTGCTCTGGTGGCTCCCAGCTCTGGTCCAATGAGCCAATTGTACTTGATATAGCTGAGAAAATAGAAAGGAATTTTACAGTGCTGTCCCTGGACTTCATAACCTAAGACTTCTCCCACCCTGTGCGTCAGTTTTCCTTAAAACCTCTCCTTCTTGGTAAAATTAATTTCTTGGTGTAAAACATTAAAGTAATTTTCACTGTGTTTTTAGAGTATCATGTATTCTTTGGAATTTGAATTGTGAGTGTAAAAAGCATAGAAAATACTGTAAAAGTGCTAAATATTACAAACTAATCTGGTGGATTGATTTTTCTGAATTCACAAATGAAGTGTAATCACTGAATCTGTCTTTGACAGATTTACTAATTCTGTATGTACTGAAGAACATTATTTATAAAATGTTATTTGTCTTACAAATAATGTACCAGAATAGCATTTCTGAATAATATTTTTTTTAAAAAACGGAAAAAGAGACACAAATAAAATTTTCTCGGCTGACAGTATTTTTTAACTGTCATGAAATGGGGTGAGTAAAAATGAGGAGAAGAAATGCCATGATTTTATTTAGGAAGCCACATGTTCTGATCCAAACTGAGCATTTAAAAGGCTAAAGTTTACATCCCAAAGCTGTATGTACAGTACGGCCAAGATAACACATTTTTAACTTGGCTACTTTTATATGTTTAGAATCAGATTTCATTTTCATGAAAATCAAAATCAGAAAACTCCTTGTGCATGAGATACACAAATTCAGTGCAGACATCACACATCCTTCTGGTTTTCCTTGTCCAAATTATATTTGACTGATTTATGTTATGCTATCATATACAATAGCTTTTTACAATGTATATCTGGCAAAGTTATCCATAAAATTGAATACAATAAACATTATAGTGCAATAATTCAGTTTTGGTTTGAGATTTGGGAATTAGTTCCATTTAAGTGGACTGCTTTTCACAATATGATCCATTAAATCACATGCTTTCTCTCTTTTTTGGAACAACCTCAGTAACAGAGTAGATTTGTATGCAGTGCCTCGCAATTTAGTTTGATCTTTTTGTTTCCTACACAAAGGAATCAGTAGAATCAAACATTGGTGACCATTTTTACAGTCAGAATAAAGTGAGGTCTAATGGAAAACATTAATTTCTAATTTCATTTCTATATCTCATATAAATAATACATAAAATGTATAAAAATACTTACACAAGGTTACACTGCAATTTATTTTCAGACTTTTTTCCACCATCACTGCAAAGAGAGACAAAACATCAAATTCGTCAGTCGCCCCCCTCAATCTTTAAAACTCTCCCTCAGTGTTTGCTACATTATTTTTAAATGCCTTTTACACTCCTGTAATTTCTGTAAAATAAGTCAGAGTCTTTTGTTTCTGTTCCAAGTCTGGGCATTTTAAAGTCACAGGATGGCAAGACTTAAATTATGTCAGCCATGCTATGACAATTAAGTGCCATGCCGCTGCAGAAGTGGGGAATTAAAGTGAATGCCTGGACTTCCTGATGCAGAACATAGTTCTGTTGAAAGAAAAGCATTTGGAAATGCCCATTAGGAGAGAAAAAATTATTAAGAAATTGCTGATTTGTTCTGTGAGTGAGCTACAGTTATTGGTGCATATATGTGGAAAGAATGTAAAGCCTTGAACTTCCTTCTTGAGGTATAGCTTCACTCAAAAAAGGGATGAAGGAAGGAGGGGTTGAAAAAAGAAACTTATTTGTGCATTTGCAACGCCTCAGGTTGGTAAACATATTGGGGAAATAGTTATCCTAAACAAGAATCAGGTATGGAGGGATGGAAGGAGATTTATTCCTTAATTTGGAAATACAGTTGAAGTAGCCATTGCCTGGTTGCTGTGGAAAAAGCGGCTACTGCTTGTGAAATCTGACAGTTTATGTCTTCAACCTAGAGTAAAGAGGTAAGTATAAAACATCTAAGGTTACCTTTTTTGTCATAGGACTATGCAAAACACGCAACTGGCAAATACAGTGAATTGTGATTCCATTTGAAAGAACTAAACTACTTGCTAAAAAACCTCTGTTAATTACATTATAAAATGGACAAATCAATGGTACAATAATTTCACGATTATAAGCCGCACCATTTTGACTAAAATTTTGGTTGGAACCTGAAGTGCGGCTTATAATCAGGTACGGCTTATATATGGACAAAGAATGAAAAGTTGCTGTTTTAGTTTGGAGGACAAGTGTCTGCTGAGAAAGGCAGGAGCTTCTCTTTGAAATGGAAAATGTAAAACCCCTCTGTCCAAATCATTATAATTTTGAAATCAAGGGGCTTTCAGGCAAAGATGTAGGAATTAGGAATAACAGTTCTTTACTAGGGAAATTTAAACAGAAATACAGTACTACAAAGAAACCAACTCCAAACCCTGACAAAGTCACAGTACAACCTGACACCCCATCAGGTAGGGTGTTGGTAGCAGTCCCATTAAATGGTGGCTGCATCCTCCTGCAGTGACAGATGTGATTCAGTTGGAGCAGTGCTCCTGTACAAGGTGCAGTTTCCCTCCAGAGGTCCAGTGGTGATGTGGAGAAATCCGGTTTTCCTCTGGAGTCCAGTGGAGAAAGGGCTGCCTTAGTGTCCCAAAACCTCTGTTTTTATCTTGGTAAGAAATGTTGGGCACTTCCTCCTGGCTG
Organism: Catharus ustulatus; assembly: GCF_009819885.2. Taxonomy (NCBI): domain Eukaryota; kingdom Metazoa; phylum Chordata; class Aves; order Passeriformes; family Turdidae; genus Catharus; species Catharus ustulatus. The sequence goes on along the minus strand of NC_046221.1, from coordinate 143,118,973 downwards.
GAGCAACTTCCAATGGGATGCAGTAATTTTATCAGTCACACAGTGGGACTCAATGGGCCATTAGCAGAAAATGACTCATGGAGGAAGGATGGGTTGTGAAAAGATAAAGAACAATGCCCCGCCTGGTTTCAATGGATGGCCCATTAGCAGATTATCTCCTGTGGAGATAAGGATCACTGCCCCACTCTCAACAGATGGTGATAGAATAGATACCTTTTATCACACTCTGTATAGTAATGTGTGGCTTATAATCAGGTGCGGTTTATAATTGTGAAATTAGTCTAGGCCAGCATTTATGTAAGATCAGAGTATGACTTCTTAAACTGCCATTATTGGCTTGTCTAATTTCCCTCATTATAGCATTAATTCTTTATTTCCATCAGTGATGAAATAATATTCATGAGACTTTGCACACTTCTCTAAAACAATTGGACATATTTTCTTGCAATTGCTGAAATTTGACTGAAGTAACTTCAGCAGATAATTACCTAGGTCTCTCTTGAAGACAGGGTATATAACCTCCATCCCTCCACATTTTACAGATCACACTCAGGATGGGTGTGGCCATGGCATGCTTCCTACTTCTGCCCAGCTGTGTTGTGATTGATGTGATTCTACGTGGCTGACATGGAAAGATCACACTGGCTCCAGCAGTTCATCCACATTCCACAATTCACAGGCTGGGTCCTTGGTAAAGATCTTCAATACCAATATAGTGGGATATAATCTTTGACTGTGCTTGATGCAGGTGAAATAATATTATGGTAATGGGTGTCCTTTAGGAACTTAGTAGGGAGTACATATTTATCCTTGCAGCAAGCATGAAATGAGACATTACTGGTCAAAAAATGTGTTTTGTGTGCGGTGTTTTGTAGTGTGGTGTTTTCATCATTATAGCTGTGACAGTACAAAAATCATTTGCTTGGTCTCTATTTATTTTCTACTTCTCACAAAAGCCTATCCTGAAATGGCTGATTAGTCTCTTGCTTCTCTAGTCAACTTTTCCAATTCACAGTACTGTTAGTGTTGTTGTCATTATTTATCAAAAGGAAAGTCAATATTCTGTAGCAGAATGGAGAGTACCATGAAAGTCTCTCAGAAGATCATACAGACTCCCATCCTGGCTCCAAGAATGACTGATTATAGACTGACATGAAGGTCAAATTCCATCCAATTTTTGGTTTTCTTCATTCTTTTGGGTATTAACATTTGTATGTGTAGATCTCCTGTGTGGTTATGATGTGTGACTAAGAAATACTTTCCTACTGTGTGGTAGGTTCTGTGGTTTTGGTTCTCTTTGTTTTCTATGGCCTTTTTTGTCTTCCTTTTTCATTATTTTTCATGATTCTTGCTTGCCAAGCACTGCTTGATCTCTCTGCTGTCACTGTGTTTTTTCTCAGTCAAGGAAAGGAGAGGTTTATGTGCCAAGACCAGACAGCCCATTGACTTCACATCCACAAACCCTTTCTCCTTCACTTAGGCCAAAACCAGATGTCTGGTGAGAAATTTCAGAACAGAGCAAACATATAGGATCTATTCAGTCAATGATTTAGTAATTCCAAAATACTCTTCCAGCCTCCAATATTTTGTGCCGCAGGAACTTCGTAAGCCTGAAGATCTGAGTAAAATGACCATCATCAGAAAAGGCAGAATTCAATACTATTAATTTTTGCATAGTAACACTGCATTGAAACTGCACTACCAAGAGTGAAATGTATGCATTTCACACATGATTAACAAGGGTTTAAACAGATGAGCATGGCTGTAAAGGTGGCAGGCTAATGCTCTATGCCTTCATCTTCTGCTGCAGATTACTGACACTGTATCATGGCCTGTAGAATAGAAGATATTCAACACAACTCTGAGACTCTATTAGCACCTTTCCTGAAGCTGCCTTTTGTGGTTTGATGTAACTGTGAGCTGTGATGGCTGAGGAGAGAGCAAACTGAGCTTTGAGACATACCAGTCTCCATCATGATCTTCAGCACAGGACCAGTTAGGACAGCTGAGGGTGGCACTGCTGCCTAATCTTAGGAAGTCTTCAAGTGTCCAAAGCAGGACACTCAAAATCACTCTTGATGCGAGCTCTGCATAAAAATGAAGTTAAACTGAATGAAAGAACGAACATCTGGACTCTTGTTCCTATGAGTTGAGGGCTCTTGAAGACTTCTCGTCACCTTATGAAATTTTCAGCAGCCGAAACAGAAGTGATAAACTTCAGTAAAAGCATGTCTGTTACTTATTGACATTTAAAACAGCTAGGGAGCATTATTTGGCAGTAAATCTACTGTCTTTCAATAGTAAACATGCTTTAGTAAATAACTCATACTTGTAAAACATCTGTGTATCACATTAATGTAAAGGCTACAGAACTGCTAAAAATAAACAAGTACTTAATAGAAAACATTTTATGTCCAAATCCCTAATTAAACTGCTGTAGCCAATTTAGCATAACTTCAAACTCTTCCTGCCTTGCCTTCTTTTACCACTGTATCACATTCCCTCATAAAAGGAAAATCTCTGTTGATAATGTTTGATATTCTTTAGTCTACTGGAGCCAAGCATAACTGAATCATATTTTCATTATATTTCACATTCTGCTTACTAATATTTGTACTATGTGACTAAGTTTCACTAGAAAAACAGTCAGTGTGTCCAGCAACAGAAGTAGACTAGAAAAGAGTACATTAAAAAAGCTTGTTTGAATAGTGTAATTTATGGACTTCAACAATGTAAATCTTAGACTGACACACTCTTTCTGGTTTCTCAGAAAAGCACCTATGAATGCCTGCTGCAGCACAAAATTATATTTGTGTAGGTTTCTTCAACTCTGGTCTTAGTTATAAAGATTTCAATACATATTACTTTAAAATAGATTTATAACTTTAGTGTCTTTTTTCCACGACTTTCCCAATTCAGTCACAGTTTTGTCTCATCTTTACAAAAATGCCTTGGGTCATTTGCTTAGTTTGATCATCATGGAATAACTCTATCTCAGCATACTCAGAAAGAGTTGAAATGTTTAAGAAAAGTGAAATAAATCCCATGTGTAACCAACAGGGAGGTATGGGGGTACCAAAAATATTTCTTCTTACTTCTTTTACCACATGATACTTTAAAACCCCAATTCTTTTTAGGCCTTTATTCCTTGGAGAATTAAAAGAAAAGTGAGAATATTTAGACTTGTATATGGGCATTTCAGTTGGACAGGCTAAATACAAGATGTGCTTGGCAGTGAGTCAGTTGGATTATAACCTGGACAAGCATTTGTTGGGACCGGCAAATGATATTTTGATTCTTGTTCTGACACCACCACTGAGTTTCCATCTTGCTCTGAAAAGCTCATGTCATCTCTTAATTTTTTCCTTTTCTAATTATTTTCTGTCTTGTATTTTTTAATTTTTTTTGGACCTCATCAGTGTTCGGGCTGTCACATTGTAGCAGACCATGAACTACCTCACATAAACCTGGTCCCAATACAAGATGAGCATCATTCCCAAAGTACTAAATGTAAACATCTGGGAATTCTCAAAATCAAATTTCAGGGATCCAAAAATATTAAAACTTGTTTTTTCATATCTGTCACTCTGAACTGATATTTTCTTGGGAATTTTCAAAATATATTTTTATATTAGAGCACAGTATCCACCCACCAACTGACAACTGCTAAAATAAAAAATCCCTTCTTCTTGACAGACTACTCAACAGAAGAGCCTCAGAGGCTTTTGCTGGGTAAGAGGAAGAAACAAGAAAGGACACACACATAAACATGGTGCTAAATTCTGGACATGGGATAATTCATCATACTAAGGTTATACTTACTTGCAGAATTGCCAGGGTCACCATCTAGAAAGAGCCAGCATTTCAACTGGAAAACAACTGTGAAATTCTGATGCTCAAACTGATGATTCAAGCACTAATGAAGTAAGACTACAGTAAATTCACGAATACAAGCCACACGGAGTATAAGCCGCATATCCGGTGTGTTGGCAACATTGATGTCTTTGTCAATAAATAAGCCGCACCCGGAATATTAGCCGCACTTTAGTTCGCAGCGAACTTTCACAAAATCGTCATTTAGTAACACAATCGCGGGATCGCCGGGGCTTACTGGCTTACTGCCGACCTCGGAAACATTGTTTCCGAGTGAAAAAAGACACACCCTTTATTTACAAGCCGAAAAAGACAGGAACAATAGTGTGGTCATTTTGCGAGCATTCCCAATGGATCCGTGTTGCCTTTAAACAGCCACTCAGCCGCGCGGGCAGGCAGCTGAGCTCCGAGCGGAGCCACATCTCCGTGCTGGCACAGGAGTGGCCGCTGTAGCCCTCGCAGCCCGCGGGGGGAGCGGCCGTTGTAGCCCTCGCAGCCCCGCGGGGGGAGCGGCCATTGTAGCCCTCGTGGCCCGCGGGGGGAGCGGCCGTTGTAGCCCTCTCCCTGCGAGCCGAGTGGCCGTTCTACTCCTCTCCCTGCGGGCTGAGTGGCTCCCCCAGCCCTCTCCCTGCGAGCCGATCGCCCACTTCATCCCTCTCCCTGCGGGGAGAGAGGCTCCCCCAGCCCTCTCCCTGCGAGCCGATTGCCCGCTTCATCCCTCTCCCTGCGGGGAGAGAGGCTCCCCCAGCCCTCTCCCTGCGAGCCCAGCCAGCCCCGTAGCCGCACAAGACTGAAAACACTTTAAAAAGTACAGAGAAATATCACACACTTTTATCGAACTGCCGAGGTAACTCACCCCGATAACAACCCCCGCCCCTCAGTAACGCCGCCATCCACAGGCAGGCAATAAGCTGTTCTCTGATTGGTTCATCATCGGAACAACGGGAAACCATGGATTTCAGACTGTTTTGGCTCGGGACTGGACCAGCATGATACTAGGTAAGGGCAGATATCACATTTTTGTCCATAGATTAGCCGCACCGGAATATTGGCCGCATTTCCGGGTTTCCACCAAAATTTTAGTCTTCTTGCTGCGGCTTGTATTCGTGAAATTACTGTATTTCTTCCCAGCCCTTTGTCAAGCAGATTGTGCTGTTCCAAGCATTATACTGAATATGAAGCAGATGTACAGAAGACAGGAAAAATCTTGAGATTTTCCTGCGTTTAATGGCATTTTCAGAGAACTCGACAAAAAAGAAAAACAAAATCAAACAAACAAAAAACAAAAACAACAGCAACAAAAAAAAAACCCAGCAAAAAACCCACCACCAACAAAAATCCCCACTTCTAGTATAAAGATGAGCTCCCAGCTTAGCATGACTTTTAAGCTGTATAAAGTAACAGAGTGCTGTGTTGGTAGATTTAGTGAAAACCTACCATGTTACGATTTGGAATGAAAAAATCAGCTAGCTTTATAAAAAATGTGTACACCTCAGAAGTAATGATTAGTCTAAATTCAGATTCTCCTCTCTGGGCTCCCTTTAATTCCTCAGAAATCAAATGAGGTGGCTCTGACACCAGATCTGTCACTTCCACCAAAATGAGTCATTATAGACAGAGAAATCACTTTATACTGATCCTACCAGCAATTTCATTAACCAATCAGTTCCCTGAGAGCAAGATACTCAGGTAAATTGAGCAGAATAGAGTGGCTAATGCCCAAGAGAAAGCAAAAACTTAAAGAGCCATTTTCATTCTTTTACCTAACTTAAAGTCATTGCCTGTGGATGATACAATTCCTCCAAAACCATCTTCCCCTGGCCCCTGGAACATGCTATAACAGATAAGGTATCCTAGATACCAAGGTTGAGCCAAATTCCTTAAGAATTTGGTCACTCTCCTAACACTTTGGAAGATAATTGGTTAGAAATTAGCCTCTGTAATTGGTCAGTTTACCTTAACTTCTCACTTAGACTGGATGCTGTTCCTTGTATAAACTTTTATTGGTTGTAGTTTGAATCCTCCCTGAACCTATAAATATGGATGTCTGTCCTTTGTTCTGGGAGAACCCTGCTTGACAACCCTTCACATGAAATAAAGATTCTTGTGGAACTCGTCAAGTAAGGCCTCCGGTCTTTCTTTGCTGGCTAAATGTGAGCTTTTCTGAGAGACTGCTAAATGTTAGCACTCTCTGGTCCTGGCAAATACCACCAGGGACCTAAAAAGAAAAGCCACAATTGCCTTATCTTAAGAGAGCAACTTCACACAGCAGGACTCTTGAGGTGTCCATTGTAAATCATGATGGACAATCTACCCCCACACTTTGCAAGAAAGACCTGGAAAGCATCACACTGAAAGCTGGGTAGCCTGCTTGTGTGTACAAAATCCCAGCTCACTGGGACTCCTGGGCAGCAGGAGTACAAATGCCTTGGCACATATTTGATGTTCAGGTGTTGGAAGCAAGTTTGGCGTGTGGGAAATGTGACTGCTTCCCAGCACATCAGCAGCAGAGGAACATGGTTTAGCATGATTTAAATCTTGGGTTTAAGTACCTCACCTTAGCCCCAGCACTCATGCTCTCTACTGCAGGAAACACTTTAGCTGCAGAAACTGTGACCAGTTTGACATCTGTCCGGAATTCCCTGTGCTAATAATGTTTTATTACATTTTAGAGAACTTCCAGCAATCTTCCTGCTACATAAGTCCTCAGGACAGGTGGACACCAGACTGCAATAATGCACTACTATAATTTTATATATATTGGATCCTATATGATGGCTATTACATTTTAATTGCTATGATTATTTTACAGGTATTGCAAGCATAAATTTTGTCATTGCAACTGTGTTACTTATTGCTTAATTGAAATAAAAATGCCTTACATATTTTTTCATCTTGGAAGAAAATCCTCCTCCATGCCCTCTAAAATTTGCACATTTATATGGAATTTACTACTCCCAGTGGAATTGTAGCTTAAAGGATTGGGGAACTCACTATGACTAAACTCCTTCCACTGTAAAAGAAAAAACAGTAACTTATATGTAAGCACACTGATATTGACTAGATTAGAAACTTCTCTTTTACCTTTCACTTACCACTGTACAAGGAAAAGTTGCATATTATAAAGCATTATGACTTTGAGATACTAATAAATTTTGTTTTCCTAATCACAGACTCTCTTTAATAATTTTGGTAAAATTCAATAATTTTTTACCACTATGCCAGTTTTTTGTATTAATAGAATTCATTACCTGTTGCAGTGAACAATTAAACATAAAAATCTTATCTTAGTTAGTAGCTCTGATTAGATGCCTATGTGGTCTACTGATATTTTTTGGAGTCATAATCTCTTTTGGTGACCACTGTTCACTAGATGAGAAAAATTTGGTAAAATGGTTTCAGCATCTTAGGGGGATATTGCTAAGAGGCAAAAGTTATTTTATAGCACTTCATATTGAAACACACCATGTGAATACCTTTTATGCATGTTTGGAGAACATCATGGTCTATGTTTGTATCATGGCAGGTCTACCTGTAATATGATTGCTCATTTGTGTCTGGCCTTTGGGGCAGAGGATTTGCATTGTAAAGAAATGCTTGAGTCTGAATGCTCCTCTTTAGCATTTTAAATTTGTATTACAAATCCAAATACACCCCTTTTTTTCATATAATTTGTGGGTTTTGTTGGTATTGCTTAGTGGTAGAACTGTTTTCTTAGAGGGTAGAATGGAAAAATAAAAACATTAAAACCAGAAGTGTTAAAACTTATATCCAGTGTTCTACTGACACTTATGACTTTAAATATTTATCTCCAGTTACACTATTTATAAAATTAAGCATTGTTATCATATTCTTGATATTTTCAAGCTATTGTCATATACAATTCTACAGCAAGGCTGTAGAAACAAAACCTTTCCCAGTTCTTTCACTTCAAAAAGAATTTAAGAAACTCAGGTATATTATTAAGCATTAATTATTCTTCTTGCATTGTTTTTGGTGTTACTTTATGTATTTCCATGTCCTTGGATTACGATTTTTTTTAAGTTGGATAAACCAATATTTAGACACATAATTAAGTTTAGATTCTGAGGGGTTTTATTAGAAACAGTAAAAACATTTTATTATATTGCTTTTGCTGTGGGCTTATGTTGCTGTTCCTGAATCACTGCTATACATTCTTGGAGATTCAGACAGATAACCTTGGTGTTCAGTCATGAAACCTACACGACATTTTTGAGTGTGTGGCCAGAATTCACACAAGCAGCAACAAAGACAGCTTTTTCATGTATTTAAAGTCGAACAGGATTCTGAAAGGTTTGTTACATGAGGAATATAATGCTACCTCCAACCATATGTCAAAAATATTTCTGACTTTTTGCAGTTCTTGTCACTTTTATGAGATGAACCTAATTCTTAGAAAGGCTTCCCAAATGGAGATTTGACTAGTGTAATGGGCTGCTACATACAAAAGGCTTCATTTTTGTTAGCAACTGAATGACTGCTGAGTGATCAAGCTCAAGATTTGTCTCCTTTATTTTTTTTAGTCTGAATAAGTTAATGAAATTTTCTACTCATAGATCACAAGGAGGTTCTTCAAGTGGGTACAAGAAAAATAGAGTAGCAAGTCTTAAAATGATGATGAAGTATTCTCTATGTTAAACATAGTACAAGCAAATTTCTCTTCATGAGTGTGTGCATTTATTATGATTTATTAGAGGGTTAATTTTTAACCCTAAGGAGAAAGAAAACTCTCTTTTATGCTAGTTATAATATTACAGTAAATTCACGAATACAAGCCGCACTGAGTATAAGCCGCATCTCTGGGTGTTGGCAAATATTTCGTTTTTTGTCCATAAATAAGCCGCACCCGAGTATAAGCCGCTCTGTCGTTCGCAGTGAGGACCCACGTGCAACAAAGTTGCCAAATAGTAACAGAACGGCGGCGGGGGGGTTTACTGGCTCGGCTCGGGCTGTGCAGGTTGGGCCCGCTAGGGGCTGCTGACGGAGCCAGGTAGCCCAGCCCGGCGCTGCTGTTCGGTGGGGCTACTGGGGGCCAGTCGCTGCTGCCACTGGGCTCGGTCACCACGGCCCGGCGCTGCCCTGTGGTAGCAGGCAGGGACGGAGCCCCCCCGCTCCCGTGGCAGCGGCGACGGGCGGGGATGGAGCCCCCCGCTGCCTCCCCGAGCCGCGGCAGGGGCGGTCCGGGTCCCCCCGCTCTTCCCTGGGCCATGGCAATGGCAGCGCAGGTGCCCCACCGCCTCCCAGAGCCACGGCAGGGGCAGCCCGGGTCCCCCGCCACCTCCCAGAGCCGCGGCAATGGTGGCGCGGGGCCCCCCCCGTCTCCTCCCCGGGCCGTGGCAGAGAAGGGAAGGGAAGACCTCTCCCTCCTCTCTCCCCGCCCCCTGTGCTGCCTGCAGGCAGCCAGGCTCCACCCGCGGTGCAACAGAGTAGCGATTTATAACAATCGCAAAATGCCGACTTTGCAGCAGCTCGGCTCGGCACTCTGGCTGGCATTTCTGAGGTTGTAAATGTCAGAAAATTATTCACATATTAGCCACTCCTGATTATTAGCCGCATTTCCGGTTTAGGAGCAAAATCTTAGTCAAATTGGTGCGGCTTGTATTCATGAAATTACTGTACAATAATTCTGAAAATATATAAAGGATTGAACCAGCTACACTTTATTCCCCTGCTAGACACACTGCCTCAAGGGTGAAGCAACAACCATAGCTCTGTGTAGTCCAACCTTTCCCCTCGTTTGCAGTGTATGCACTAATCTGGATTTATATGGTGGAAGATTTTGGCATGGAGATAAAATCTCCCTGCTTTTTCTCCAGAAGACCAGGATACCACAAGCAGCTGTTGACAGAACTTCTCGACAGATCTTCTCACTGTCAGCCCCAGCTCCACCCTGAAATAAAATCTGTGACTTGCTAGAATTTAATTGACCATATTTGCATTTGCACATGGACATGAATTTACTAACAAAAATAGAACATTTCTGCATATATGGGCAACTAATTGTTTATTGTTCTGACAAGCATATCTCTCCCCAAGAAAAATTGTTAATTTTTATTATTTTTATGAAATGTATTTCTTTGCATTCATATCCAGATGAATATGCTTTGAAAAACAGAATCCAAGAACGACAATGTAACTTGCAATGAGCTTTCAAGAAGAGGAAGCAGATAAATGAAACGTAGTAATTTGTTAAGTTTGAAACATTAAATGAATATGTCAGGAGATTGTGAAAGTTGAATATCAAATCTTGCTTTTGCAATTGATTAGTTTTAATTGATGCATGGGTTTGAGTGTGCTTTAAGTAATCTGAACAGGGTTTTGTTTTTCTTAGTTACATTATTACAGCTACTAATTTGGGTACAGGTTGAACCTGTGACAAATTATGCAGAAATGAAGGTGTGGTACTCTGCCAAGCAGAGCCTTTCCTAATTAAAAACTGCCTACATCAGTTTTCTGCAACTATGGCAAAAGAAGGAAAGGGAGAAACAAAAAAGTGGTGCTTTTAAATAAAGTGGTGGTAGAAAAATATAAAAATATTGTGGAAACATCTCTTCAAGGCAAATACTGAACTACCAGATTGTTGACCCTCAGGTTCAACAACATGTAGAGTGATATAATGTTATAGGGGCCTGACCCTACTGAAACCAATAGGAAGAATTTCAAAGAATTTTGAGAGCTTTGGATATGATCCAAAAAGGAAACTGATACTCCTGGGGGAGAGGTTTTGCATACCACTTTTGGATTGTTGTTTGCACTGTTAGTGAATATGTCATTCACCTTAATATTAATGTATAGAACTAGTAGGGATCTTTTAGTAACCAGAAATTATACTTCATTCTAGCAATTACTACATAACTGTAAAGGACAGGAAATACTGTCCTTTTCATAAGAATAATGGGTGTTTCTTCCCAATAAATATTTAATAACATCTCATCTTACCACACATAGTAGATAAAGTGGCTTTTGTCAAGTACATCTAGAAAGTGACTGTAGCTTTTTTTCTTTTTTTTCCCAGATTTATTTGAATTTAAAATTACTTTTTAATTGCTTGTTTTAGGCCTAAAGTCTATAAATAGAACAGAGTATAATCCGAGATTTGGTCTTTCATCTGTAATGACAGAGATCACACTGAGGACTGTTCAGTTACTGAACATGTATTCTTGTTTCATAAAGACTGTAATGTTGCACTTGGGTCAGTAAGGAAAGAGCTTTGCTGACCAAAGGTCTGAGATTTGTTTGCTTCAAAAGAGGAATGTTTTTGAAAACATTTTTATGCTCTCATTATGCTCACTATAAATCACCAGACTGCAATTTTTTAAGTTTAAGAGCTGACAAGTTGGGACTTTGAAGCTGTCACCAAACTATTTTTCCACTGGACTCTTACTCATGATGGTTCAGAGCACTAGTGTCTGCAAAGGAGTAGTCAAGCTTTGTGTTGATGAAAATGCCATCACTTCATGAAAACTGAAGTACTGCCCTGCCCTGCTTCCCTGGTGTTGGTCCCATGGACCCACCAGACTGAGTCTCTTCAGAGCTTCTGGAGGATCCTGTCCACAAGATCACTCAAGTACATCCCACAAGGTGAAAGAAGTTAAATTCCTTTCTATAGAGCAGAGAGGGAGCAGAGAGATCAAGACCCAAAAGCAAATACAAGTTACTCTGATGTCTCTAGATACCAACAGGCATGGGAACTTGTTCTGGAGGACTTACAGAAAAATTGGGCAATTGGGGTGTTGGTCTCCATATTTCTTCTGTGTCATACCAGGGCATATTCAGTAACTTTGGTTTCAGAGCAGTGTTACAAAGTATGAAGGATTTATATTCAGAGTGCATGCTTTCTGCATTGAACACTCCCCCTGGAGCACTGCAAAGCTGCCAATCTTGCCCTGTGGCTGACAAGTGTCAATGGCTTCATTAGCTGGACAACAGCCTTCATTAGAAAATCCAGCTACAAAATCCAGCTCTCTAACACCAGTTTTGCTTCTAGGTTTAGGTAAGCTTTGAAAACAGATATTGTGGAAAGAAAATCCTGTACTTTCTGAACTACTAGGAGAGATCAATATCCCTGGTTAGTACACGAAGGAGTAATTTGAAATAGAAAGACATAAATAAGTGATTATTGTTTCCATGGCAAAAAATAAAATATACTTGCATTTTTATTTCACTTACAATTGAGACTAGCAACTATTATTTATCCATAGCTCTAAGTTGTGTCCTGTATATGCCAAGTCTGTTTCACACATTGCAAACCCAAAATAGTTGCAGAATATTAAATCTTTAACTTTCTTGTTTTCTAATTTAGCTTTTTTAATGATGAGAGATGGCTTTTCAAGCTTAAATGAAATTCTTTCATATTAGACTTGTATTTTGTATGTCTTGGAATATAGCTGTGGATATTAAAATGATTACTGAAATATGAAAACCTAATTTGTGAGGGTTTTAAAATATATTCTAGTACCCAGAATATACAGGGAGACCATCTAGCAATCTACCCTACCTAAAGGGGGCTACCAGAAAGCTGGGTCTGATATTTGGTTTTAACTATAAAAGAAAAAAAAATTTAAAAAGTTAAAAAATCTAAATCTGTTAAATATTTGATGGGTGTATTTTCATAGCTCTACAAATAACTGCATGTTCAAGAGCCTGTCTCCTTACCTGTTAATAGCTACAGAGTACCAGCAGGAACACTGAAAATGTCACTAGTGGTTTATGCAGGATATCCTGAATTTTCTTCTCCCTGCTATATGTATTGATACATTATATATATATAATGTACTTGAGCATGTGTGTCATACCATGTGGATGGCTCAAGAAAATATTCACATGAGGTATTACCTGAATTTATGTTCTGATGCTTCTTTGGTTGTTCAGGTATATCAAATATCAAAAAAATAGTTGCAGACAAATAGGTGAGAGACTTGAAAACAGGTGTTCCTATGCAGCTGTTTAATCAATAAACATTGGCATAACCTTGAAAGAAAAGTCAGTCTCAGCTGATGGATAAGAAAGGAGGTTTGCAGGAAGCCATGGAAATATTTAAACGGAGGATAGCCCCAGAAATTATTTCAAAATTAGTACATGAAATACCATTCTGAGCAGATTTTTTTTTTTCCTGGCTGGTGCCGTGCTGGTGTCAGTCATGAGAGTGAGGAAGCAGCTGCTCTCCCTGTGATTAACCAGCACTGAGCACACACTTGACACATCCGAGATTTGTATCTGCCCAGGGCAGGGTGGGGTAATGTGAGCCTTATGTTCTCACTCTGCCTGTGGCCGGCTCTTGGCAAGCACTGATCCTTACAGGATCTCAGGCTGACATGCTCCAATACTGTTAATCTGATTCATCTGTGTTTGCCTTTCATATACACCCCAATGTATCCTGAGGAAGAAGGGCATGGTTTTTTGTAGAAAAGCAGAATATACTAGCCTGAGGGATGATCTATTTTGATAGAGATGTCTTTATTTGCCATCCCAAAAAAGAAAATTATTTACTGTATCAGGCCAAAAATACTTTGCATTTCCAGCCTTTCCCAGTAAAATATTGTGTTTAATGCTCTCACTACTTTTGCAGGCATGGTCAATAAAACTGCTTCTTGACAAGTTCTTGACTCTTAAAGTTGTTATTTTTTGGCCAGGATCTGCAAAATGAGATAATAAATGTGTTAATAACGAAGTCCTGATGTATAATTCTTGAAATAAATGTATATATTTCAAATGGTTTGAAGTGAATCAAATAACACTACTTTTGCAGAGTGATTTGGGCACTTAGACATCAGGTTCTACTGGTTTATCATCGAAATTCAGGTACAGGTATAGAAGCAGTCTCTTCGGGTTTGTAAATTACTCAGCTCCTACTAGACCTAGAGAAGTGCATAATCTGAGATGTCTGAAGGGGTTGATGGTAAAAAAAAAGGGGTAAAGGGAGATGAATTGGTCCTTAAGGAAGTGATCTTCAAAAACAGTGGAAAATTGTTGGGGTAGTCAGAGGAGCAGAAGCTGCCAAAAGTCCCAAGTTTGTGTTTTGGGTCTGCTCTGCTTTTCCCATCCCCCAGTGTCCTCCTGGTCTCTGCCAGTTGGAGCTGATCCCACAGGAGATGCCCTTTGCTCTTTCACAGATGTGCCTTTCATCCACCCAGATCCCCTCCCTTAGACCAGAGACCACCCAATCACAGGAACTTATAGAAAACATTAATTTACTAGGTAAATGATGTTACAATTAATTCTAACATAATTTGCAGAGATATAAATCATTAGAATGTCTGACCTAGAAGTTAATTTCATCCAGAATATTAAAGAAGACAACATAAAAGGATGTGATCTATCAGTCAAGCCAAGATCTTGTATCAGTCAGCATAAGAACATAATTTGCTTTAAAAAGAAGTATCAAAGACTATTCTTTCTTTCCAGCCTGAATTCCACATCATGTTGCTTTGGAACAGGCTGCTCAGGGAAGTGGTGGAGTCAGTGTCCCTGGAGGTATTTAACAGACATGTAGATATGTACTTAAGGGTGATATTCAGTGGTGGACTTGGCAGTGTTAGGTTAATGGCTGGACTTGGGCATCTTAAGGATCTTTTCCAATCTAAATTATTCTATGATTTCTTGCTTTATCCTCCAGGACTACTGATTAATGATTTATATTTCACTCACTACAGGAAAAACATTCTGTAGTACAGGACAGATGTGAAGGCATGAAGGAGAGGTACGATGTCCAGCACTAGCACACAGTGTCACCATAAAAGCCCAAAGGATCAGAGAACTTGTGACCAAAACAAAAAGCAATATTCGTAAGTACATTGAGTTCTCTAGATTATTTAGAAACACTGCCACAAAAATAGGTTTCTGATGATCAAATGTGGTGGATTTTGATTCATTATAAGGAAAGAGTACTCATTGCAGGGGAAATTTGAATGAGTCCTTGTATTAACAAAATTAATAACACAGTATCTTCTCTGCTCCCAGGTTTCTCATAGTGCAGCTGAACTTGTCTTTCAGCTATTTGGCATCTTTTTGCCTCATTTGTCTCACTCCTGCTGGCAGAATAACAACTAAAATCAGTCCTGAAGTAATCCAAGAACTAAAGGTACATGATCTCAGCTCAGCCTAGAGCATGGGGAATGAAGCATTGCTCAAAGCCAGTGTCCTGGTGAGTGACAGTATAAAGTTGTGGCATGAAGTCAGTTGACTGGCCTGCATCATAATTTGCCTTGTCCTTTCCCCAGGAGCACTACTGGCCACCTTAGAGCACAGTGTATGCTGCATTCATCAAAAGGAGCCTGTTCAGCCTCCCTTTCCAGAAATCATGGCCCACCTAAAGCAATCATGATTTATTTGTTTTCACAAACCCTTCTACTGATTTATCTTCAGCATGAAGTTCAGAAGCCCTAATCTGTTTTACTACCTTGTTCTGATGCAGTTTAAGATGGCCCTGCTGACCACGCTGCAGCTCCTGTTAAGTTAAAAATTCACTCTCTGTGTCTGAAGATCCTCTGCCAAGACGCCTGATTGCAGACCAGAGACAAAGGGAACCCACAGATTGCTATTTCATTCCTCAGGTACCACCCCTTCCCATCATGCAGAATACTTCTGAGCTGTATGAAGCAATGTATCGGGGTAAATTTTTCCTCACTAGATGCTAGAATTACAGACAGAAGAAAACACAGTTGTCTCCAGCATGGACTGAGTCACAAGAGACCCACACAGTGCGTCAGTCATGTATATAGAAAGATGATCAGCATGTTATTTCTGTGAACTGGAAAGGCTGTGGGAGAAAATATTAAGCAATCAGTTTTGTTTCCTTAGCAATGTTAGTCTTCAGGACAGTAACACAGATAAGTCCATTTCTCTGTATAAAACTATCAACCCTGATCTCAGCCACTTGATGATTGAGTGGTCTCAGCCATTTAGTAAAACCCTAAATATGTAGAAATGTAGTAATGGAAAATGGAAGAGAATAAAAACATTGAAACATTAAATCTATAGTAAAAATGAGAAGTAATTATCTCAAGTATAACCTTAGATTTTATAAAATTATCTATTACTTTAGAAAAAAATGTAGTAGAAAAATCAACTTAGTTTTCATTTTGAGACAGTAATTCCATGTAACCAAGGGAATTATATATTCCACTCATCATAAATACTTTTAGCATATATTTTTGTCTTAGATTTTGAATAATTTCACACAATTACTTTTTTCTCAGTATAACTGTAGTATCATGATTTATCATGATTTTTTAACACACAGATTATTAACCTTTGGGTGCACATGGGTCATTTTTAAGGAACTGACTAAATATAGTGAAAACATGCATACAACTTTTAGGAATACAACAGAATCTAGATATTTTAAGTGCATTGGTAAACTGCTATAACCTATGTATCCCTGCTACAACCTATGTGTATCCCTGCTACAAGTATAAGCAAAGACTTGCATGGGATCTTAGAGGCAAGAATTCAAATGGTATGAGTGAACTGCAAATAGGACAAAACAATTTCCATTTTATCTGCAGCTACTGTGGTAATAATGAGTTTGGGATCCTACAGTTAAGTCCGTTTCCTTTCGTTTAAATCCAACTTCCTTTTCTCAGACTCATCCAGGACAACTTTACACACTGGAGTAAAAAATATCATTTTCTCCACTGATTTTGTAAGATTTTTCTATCCCATCAGTCTTAACTGGCATGAGATTTCTAAATGGCCAAAAGCAGTATGACAAAAATCCTATCATTTGCTTATTAATTGCAGATAGTTGAAAGAAGAGGAAATATGTTTTTCTTTTCTGTGCCAGGCACTGTAGCTCATGAGAGATGGGGTCTGTTTCCTACTTCCTCCTGATGCTATTGCATTGAATCAGGCTATCATTCTGACTTTCCAAGCTTTACAAGATTAACTTATTTTATGAGTACTATTTAATGAAGCAAACATGGTGAGTGAGGTCTTTTTCAGAAGTCCTGTCTGCATCATTCCAGATATGTTTTATCAGGATCTTTCCACCAGAGATCAACTACAATTAGGGTCTTGCTTGATTGATGCCTTTTCCCTTGCAGAAGAAAAGGCTTTTGCAAAAAGAAAGCAATATCCCTTTTATGCAGTCAAATATTTTCATGTGAGTAAAAGTATATAAATTTAAATACACTCTTTTACATTTATTTGAAATTTTTGTCCTTTCAGTGACATACTTTCTTTGAATTTATTTCCAGGTGTTTTGACTTCATTTTAATATATTTTGTTTTTACTACATCTTGAGTTCTGATGATCATATAGCCTCAGACAGCTCTTTGGATATTTTTCACTGGCAGTTTCAGTAAAAAAATTATGACTGTAATGTTTCTATAATTTTTTAAAGTATTGTTGGAATTATTTTCTATGTACTTGTTATAGTAGGCTGAGATATAATGTGTTATGAAAAACTGAAACTATAATCCAGTCCTGTAATCCTCATGATTTATAAACTTGAACAGCAATATGGTTGAAGTGTAGAATGAACCAAACCAGAGGAATCACCCCAGATCACAGAATCACAGAAGGTATGGTTGGAAGGTGCTACAGTGAGTCCTGTGGTCCAGCCTTGCTGCTCAAGTGGGGTCACCCCAGAACATATCACAAAGGATTGTTGTCCAGAAGATTCTTGAATGCCTCAAGTGAGGGAGACTCCACAAACTGTCTGGACAATCTGTTCCAGTGCTCAGTCACTGCACTGTAAACAAGTTCTTCCTCATGTTCAGGTGGAAGTTCCTGGCATCAGTTCCTGCCCATTGCCTCTTGTCTTATCACTTGGCACCACCAAGAGCCTGGCTCCACTCTCTTGATACCTTCCCTTCAGGTACTGATAGACAGTGATAAGGACACCTTTCAGTCACTTCTCCTCAAGGCTGAACAGGTCTCACTCTTTCCTCCCTATCCTCATAAGAGAGATGCTCCAGTCCCTTAATCATTTTTGTCACCTTCCTCTGTACCCTCCAGGAGCTCCCCGTCTCTCTTGTACTGAGGAGCCCAGAACTGGACACAGCACTCCAGATGTGCCTCACCATGGCTGAGCAGAGGGACAGGATCACCTCTCTCAACCTGCTGGCAATGCTCTTCCTGATGCACCCCAGGATACCTCTGTCCTTCTTGGCCACACAGGCACACTGCTTGCTCATGGACAGCTTGTTGTCCATTGGGACCCCCAGGTCCTTCTCCACAGAACTGTTTCCCAGCAGGTCAGCCCCCATCCTGTACTGGCCCATGGGGTTGTTCCTCCCCAGGTGCAAGACCCTGCATCTCCCTTTGTTGATTTCAGATGATTCTTCTCTGCCCATGTCTCCAGCCTGTCAAGGTCCTTCTGAAGAGCTCACAGCACTCTGGGGTATCTATCACTCCCAGCTTTGTGCCATCAGTGAACTTGCTAAGGGATCTTCGCCTTCATCCAAGTAATGGGTGAATAAGTCAAACAATACGAGGCCCACTATTGCACCTTGAGGGATGTTGGATCCCAGAAACCTGGGGGTTTTAAGCTTTCTGTGCTTTCAGGCACTGTACCCCTGGAGAACATGCTTTTAACCTGAAGCCTTACAGATGGCTTCTAAATATGAGTGATGAAGTTAAAATCACAGGTGTGTAGTAAATAAAAGTGTGCACTTTCACATAGTAATGAGTTTTAAATTTGAGAGTTTTATAGTATAGTAATAAGTATGGGACAGTATAAAGAATTTTGGGCATTGTATCTTTTGGTGTTCTTCATAGGTTTCAGGTAGTAGTTTCTGGTTGGTCAATCGGTGTGACACTAAGAGTCATGGGAATTTATTTATTAGGTTAAAAAATAAATAATATAGGTGTTAATTCTTTATTAGACTATTTAGCTTTAAAAGACCTTGTAGCAGCTAGATCTTCCTCCATATTCCTCACTTCTAGCAAGTACCTAGAAGTGCTGATGAACGCTCTGTATTTTCTGATAAGATTTAATAAACAACCAAGCCCAAACACAAAAAAATCTGTTTTCATCATGTATTTGTTAATCCTAGCTCTGAGTAAAAGCAAAATAAACCTAAAACAAACCACTAATTAAGTAGTACAGAACTCCCACACCACTACAACAGGGGCACAGCATTAGTGACAGGCCTCCCACTGCACAGCATGCCACTGACAAAACACTCTGGGATCTGTTGTTCAGCCAGTTGTCAGTGCATCCAACTGTTAACTCATCTAACCCACACTTTCCAAGTTTGCCTATGAGGATGACATGACATTATTGAAGGCTTTGCTGAAGTTGAGGTTGACAATACCCACTGGTCCTTTTATCCACCCAGTTAGTTGTTTCATTGCAGAAGGCAATCAGGTTGGTCAAGCCTTATTTACCTTTAGCAAATCTCTGTTGACTGCTTCTGATCACCTTCTTGCCATCCATATTGATAGAGATGGACACCAGAATGAGGTGTTCCATCACCTTCCCAGAGGCTGAGGTGAGGCTGACTCATCTGTAGCTCACTGGTTTCACCCTTTTTTGGAGAGCAGGATGGCATTTGCTTTCTTCCAGTCCTCAGGCACCTGATTACCACACCTTTTACAGATGATTGTGAGCAGCCTTGCTATGGGTTCACCAGCTCTCTCAGCACTCATGGCTCATATTGAGGTCAGATCCAAGTCCAACTTCAGGTCAGTTGAAGCTCGTTTTGAAAGACATTGCTCTTCTCAATCCTCAATCCAATATTGTCCCATTTTTCTGTATTCTATAGTGACATGGTTTTTATTGTGACATTGGAAACTCCTGACTGAGCAACTGACAGAATATGACAAGAATGACCCAGGGAGCATTCTAGCTTTTCCATCTATATGCTTGATTTATGATTCTTCTGTCTTCAGTATCTTCAAGGTTTGATTCATTCCATTTGAAAAAAAGTTGATTCTAAATTATGTGGTGTTATTCTCTTCATATTTTTTTAAAAATCCTATTGGCAAACCAACAAATTTCTTCTCAGAGACAGACTGACACCAAATGTTATCTGTGTCTTATGTCTGTGGGCTTTATGCTTACAGGTAGATAAAAGCAAGCTGGACTCTGGGAACAGGGTTTACAACAGGAAGGAGATGCAGTTTCCTCTGCCTGTGTATGGATGTGTTTAGATTTAAAAGACCTCACTGAGATAAAACATGAATTTTTCACCAGTGCAAACAGAAGAAAAATCAGCCTCTTGGTAATTGTTTTTCATGCTGGAATATGCTATTTATTTCATATTCATCCTCTTTTCTGTAAAAAAAAGTGGCTTTAGTGTCCGCCAAAAGGCTTAGGACAGATTAGATACAGGCTTGTGACACAAAACATTTATTTTCAACTGGAGATTCAAAATGTTCTATTCAGCAGACATTAAAATAACTCAAAATGTTGTCTCTGTCTTTGATGTATGAAGCCTGAAGAAATGTGGCTGCCAGCTTTATCTGATTACTGAATCTTTATGGTCTGATACATTCTAGGATGCAGAGTTCAAGAGATGTTTGCATTAGAGTGTATAGGTAACCTAGGAATTGTCAGACTTAAGCAGACCAGTTACCAATTACTCTCTCTCCAAGTATTAGCTCCTTAAGGGAAAGGTTCCAGAGGTCATTGCTAGGGAAAGATTTGCATACTGTATGTAACTCATGCTGCAGTCTTGTTGAATATAACAAAGTCAGTTATCCATTTAAGAGTTATGCTGTATATGAAAAAGTTGTTTTCAAATTTTGCTAAGTTATTGAATTGCAAAAATTTCTGAAATATTTTTTAATATCTAAATGACTTATCAGAGAGGAAAAAGGTTTCATTTTATAAATGTAGAAGACTGCCTAGTCATTTCTCATACATTTCATTCTTATCCTTCTTAAACTAATGAGGAGCAGCTGCAGTTTAGGGATACTGAGCCTAACAGAGAACTTTGATGACATAGATGCAACCCTTCATTAATTTATTAGGTTATTTAGTTGCTTCTTTACTTTCCTATTCAAGTCCAGTTAATCAAAATGGCTAAAATAAAGGAAGTTTGGACTTGGAGATTCAAAACAATCACTATTTCTTCTTTTTTCCTACCATATTTCCCTCTCTTTCTCTTCTACATATATATCATTTTATGCATTATTTCCCAGGATTCAGAGGGAGAGATTTGATGTGATAAAATGTGCTATAGAGATGCTTAGATTCAAATTAATTGGCTCTGTCTTTTCATTCATTTTTCTTCATACATTTTTCCAAAACCTTAAAATAGCCTAATACATTTTCAATAGTGTTTGCCATGTTACAGAAAAAAAAACTTAATTGAACTTTTCCTCTATAAATTTCCCCCCCTTATCAGGCCAGTTTCATCCTCCCCAAGTTCTTGAATATTTCTCTTTTTTATTTTTTTCATTTCCCAATCTCATTTTTTACCAGAGATCACTTTTCCTTGATTCTAAATTTTGTATTATTGCAACCATTTCAACAATAGTTGTCCAATTTTTAGAATTTGCTGAGTTTTTGTTATTAATTGCCTTTCATCGTTCTGAACACCATTTTAAAAAAGAACCATAAATATCAAATTAAAAGAAATCATTATTGTTGATTAGACCTAAAAACGAACACATCCTGAAGTCCTATAGAAAGAATATAGTTTTACCCCTGAATGTCAATACCTTTTCCCAACTGTGAAAATTGTGATGCAAGCTGTTGAATCAGTGAGAAGTTTAACAAGACTAGAAATGAGACACTGATATAATTAAAAAATCAGAACTACCTTTGGATAAAGGGAATGTTCTTGTTTAAGTCTGACCTTGGAAATTCACTCAATAATAATTTTTAAAACTGTTGTGTTCATGAAAAGAAGAAATCTACTTTGGAGAAGTTAGCTGTTTTTTCTCCTTTTGGTGCTTTCTTCAGCTCAGAATATCCTTAATGAACAAGATCTGGTTTTAAGCAGGGAAGTAGAAATTACACCAGATACACATTATGTGTCCTACACTTGTGCAAATGTCAGCTTTATTCCAGGAATAAACAAAACTCAATCAAATGTCCGCTAAAATACCTGGAAATTGGAACATTCCCACTACAGTTCTGTGTTTATTAGCACCAGCAAACGTGTGAACTGGCACTTCTTGGGCAGTGCCAAGCATGCATACAATAAGGGGGAGTTTAAAAATGCTCCCCAAGGAATAATAACTGAATATATTAAAGTCAAGCTAAAACTTCATAGCAATGGCCAAAGGATTTGGAGTGTTCCTTGTATTCCCTCTCCCCACCACCTAACCTCAAGGTCTTATTGCACTGCGTTTGGTTTGAGAGAATTTTTAACAACTGTTCTCTAAGATATTTTTCTCATGGGAAAACTATCATGTCACTCCTCCTCAGCCTTACTTCTCAGGAAAAGTTGACTTGAATTGGTCCAGACCTCCTTGAAAGATTTTAGTTTGAATTGGCTGTCCTGGTGCCTCAAAATGAAGCGACTGAAAGAAGGAACTTATGACAAGAAGCTTTACCAAAGTCTAATGGCAGATAACACTGAAAATCCAGCCTAAAGTGGCACATAAACTAAGCTAACTCAAATATATTTTAAATTAGGTTCATTTGCAATTTTTGCTTCCTTCCTTTCTTTCATTCTTTTTGGTTTTGTTTTGGTTTTGGTTTTTAATTATTTAAATCTAAATCATACCTATTTAAAGAAGTTCTGCTTTTAAGGTATGGAGAGATAACTATGATTTTGGCCAAAACCTAGGAAGAGTTTATGTGTAAGTTTAGTTGTTGAGCATCTGGGATTGATCACACTGAACCTGTGTTAAAAAGAGCACATTTGATGAATCCCAGATGTTTTAATATGGCACTCCCTCCCAAAATAACTGGATCAGGACGGGAAACGAATAAAAGATAAAAGTTTTAAAATTAAGAACCTAAGCAGTCTTAAATGTAGGCAACTTGAAGGTGATGGAGATGGTGGCATTGTGTCCAAGTAAGTGGACACAAGTCCAAGTAATTCTCTGTATTTTCTTTGTTTGGTGGTTTCTGAGAGCTGAAATCTCATATGGATGTAGAACTAGAGGAAAATGCTTGATCTTGACAGTGAAGATGGTGTTTGGATTCACTTTCTCTTGCTGGTACCTGTGCTTCAGCCTTGTTTCATTCTACAGATGGGCCTGCTAATGATTTTCTAGCAAACTTTAAAGACAAGCTAATGCGCATGGTAACTTCAAGGATAGGAAAAGCAAAGCAAAAGTGGCAGTCAGATAAAAAACTGCTAAGCTTTTATCAATTTCTATGTAGATTAATAAGAGATAGACCAGCTAATTGATTAAAAAACACACAGTAAGTTTGTTAACATTTTCCCACAGCTGACACTCACAAACATAGCACCATCTTTGACTGTCTAATTTTTCACTTTTGGGCTATTTTCTCATCCTTGGCTAAGTCAGGCATAAAGTATATTGTTCTTCATAAAATAATCTGCCATTTTAACTTTTCCTCTTTCCTCCTTCCAACCCTTTTGAATTGTAAGAAAAATTATTATACAATAAGAATTTTGCTGTTACTGCAGCTTGGAGAATTGTCCATGGTTTTTGATAGTACAAGGAACATGGAGGGAACAAGGGTCTTTTGCTTCATTGTGGTAGTAGATCAGCAAAAGCATAATTCTCACCATCCCTGAGTGCTGTGCAGACATAAACAGCCAATATTTACACCTTGAGACCTGTGATTAGGAGAAGAAGAATCAAAAAAGGAAAAAGGTAGTTGTATTTTCTAAATGTAATTTAAGCCAAATGGGAAAGAAGCATGAGTTCTACTGAAATAAAAGGACATTTCTCATTGTTCGTGTTTGAAAGAATAATTTTAGCTAGAATGTTAAGTAAAATTTATCCTCCAGTGTGTGCTTCTAAGCAGAGGCAGGACCTTTTTTCTGCTCCTTTTCACTAGTGGTGGTATGGCTTGAGATGCAGTGTGGGAATCTGTCAAATCTATCAGAGTGACTTGTGGTGGGTTGACCTTGGCTGGATGTCAGGTGCCCACTGAGCTGCCCCATCACACCCCTTCTAAGCAGGACAGGGTGGGAGGAAAGTAAGATGGGAAAATCTTCTGGGTCAAGATTACGCCCTTTTAATAAAACAAAAGTACAGGTCACAGACACAGAAGCAGAGGGAAACAAAGATTTTATTCTCTGCTTCCCACCAGCAAGCCATGTCCAACCCATTCCTGGGAAGCTTCAGTATGCATAGAGGTTCTTCAGGAAAATAAGTAATAATAGGAAATGTTCCTACTTCGTTCTCCTTTTTCCTGGCTTCTGTTGCTGAGGATACTCTAAAGATTTTGACCACTCAAACACCTTCCCCATTACCAATGCAAAGCACAGAGTTGTGAGAGCTGCTGCAGAAAATCAGCTGCAACTCAGCCCCAGCACAAACTTAAAGCTGACTTTGTTTGCCCCATCCTTACATGGAAATTGCCCTCTATTGTTCCAGGAAATCCTGGACATTAACATCTTGATCATCCATATCACTTTTATTTTATTTCTTTTCTTTTGTGCTCAGTTGCACCTTTTTTGTTAGTTTTATTTATAGGCAGAAGTAATGTGTATGCATTTGTGCACACATTTGCTACCCCATGGATTATGAAGAGAGATTGCTAACATGAGTAAGTTTCACTGCAAAAGTATGTGCTGCATTATGGAGAAATAAAGTGTTTCATTTTCGTGAATGGGAATGTACTGCAAACCTGTACCTACAGAAATGAAAGCAAGTGCCTTTACAGGGGAGTTAGCTTTATTTTGAGACAAAGTAATTAATTCTGGAACTCATGACTTAAAAAAATTACATTGAAATGTATAAAGTATTGAGTTGTACTTTATATAACTCCTAAAGCAAATGTTATGAATTCATGGTGGGTAAAATGATTAAATCATTAAATGATTTAAATTGGATTGAAAAACATTGAAAGAACACATATCAAGCTACATTAAAGACTTGATTAACATTCCAGAAAATTTAAAACTAATATATTAAAAGCACATAAATCAACAGTGACAACACAAATCCAACATGAAGACAGACTTTATGTGATATAATATTACAAATACTTTTACTTTAGAAGACCCATTAATGATTTAATCAGAATTGATAAAAGGAAAATAAGCCAGAGATAAGGCTCTTACTTTGAACTAGTCTTGACCTTTTTTAGGTGTCTTGTCAGACTAAATGATCTTTTACTGTTTAGCATGGGATGTCTCAGGTGCAATAAAGTGCAGTCTGGTAACTCGTTTTTTGGAAGAAGCCCTGTTTCTTAGGTGGAAAAAAAAAAAAAGGGTGTGCTTGAGTTCCTGTAAGCATGGCTGTGATGGGTTAGACTAAGGATTCTTCTAGTCCAAGATTAAGGATTCTTCTAGTCCAAGATCCTGTCTCTGCCATTGCCAGTAGCAGTTGTTTCAGAAAAAAAGAATAAAAATTGAATGAATATAACATGATAGTCCCCATGGCAAATTCTTCCAGATGCTGGCAGTCTGTGTTTTAGAGAAACCCTGAGCCAGAGGTTCCAACCTTTCATTCACGTTTCACAGCACTCCACAACCTTACTTATGTTTGTACCTAATAGCTTTTTGAACCATTTCTATTCCTGGCATCCTGCACACCTCGTGGCAATGATCTCCACAGATTAAGTAAAAAGCTGTGAACAGCTGTAGCTTCAGTTTGTTTCAATCTCAAACTCGATTCTTGATTGCACTTCTTTATTCTGCTAATATGAAGCCTAGTAAGTACTCACCACCTTCTCATTACTTCTGCTTTTACTTTATCTCTAGTTATAAATCTTCTCAATTTTTTGTCTTTGCTGAGTTTTTGAGGTTTTAACTTAATTCGCCTTCAAAAAAGGTAATTCTGAATCTGTCTCTTGAAAATGTCTTAATCCACCTACTGTTCAGAACTGAATTGTTGAAGTTAGGGTCTTGTTTTCTTGTGATTCCTGAAGTGGCTGGTGCACACCTGTACCAAGACAGAGCATAACTTTTTATCTGCCAGGATTAAAAGAGAGCTACAAAGACAAGCATGGCATTTAACTTTAAAAGGGTCTGTGGGTGTTAGAAGCCAACTACAGGCTCCAAACCACTGAAGTTGACCTAAAGGCAAATTTTGGCCCTAAAATTGCATTACATGAAGTAAGTGCTATTGGGAGCAATTAACAATTCTCCATCTGCCAATAAATACATAGATATTTTCTTTTAGAAGAATAGGGAGTGAGTGATGTATTAGGTACCATTTTGTAATGACAACCACTGTACCAAAGTGAAAGTTTTAAAACACTCAAGAGGTATTTCAGGAACTAAATCTTATGCCCTTTGTGTCATCAGACCAAATATATGACACACAGAGGAAAAACTGGGACACATCATAAAATGTGTGTAGTGCAAATACACTCAGACCACAGTCAGAGGACAAGGTTGCATAATACACAATTTCAGTTTTAAGGACTTATATTTATGGAGAGTTTGTAATTAAAATTATAATGCAGCTAAGAATTGGAATTTTTCACCTTAGAGAAGTTGCAGTTGAAATTCAATTTACAAAGAATAAGAATGGATTTAAACAGGAATCCTAGCAGGCATTTTAGAATTATGTGTTACCACTGAAGAGCCTCATGGCTTTATTTAGAATGAGCATCAGTAACATTCTGCCAGAAAGTCTAGTTCTGTCATGAGAGGAGACAAGTGCTTCTCTGAATTGGTTAGCTTGACCAAGGCCTTGCCTTCACTAAATCCTAGATGCAAACAGAGGCTACCATACCTGTGAAGAATGGGCTCCTGCACAGCCTCAGCCACGGGACTTCACAAAGGCATATTGTAATGGAAACTTGATGATGAAAAATAATTATTTTAAAATTTCCAGACATAAATGATTTTTTATAAACATTGAAAATTTCCCATTATTCCTCAACTTTTCCCATATTATTTTCATATTACTGCTATATTACTTGTGTATACCACATCACATTAGCATATTATTTTTATGCATACCCATATTACTCATTAGTAAGTATTTTATTTTAAAGTGAATTTTTCTACTAATCAATTCCATCCTTTTAATTTTAAATTTTTCTGTTACACTACAGCTATCCACCTGTGAAATGGAGCTCTTCTTATAGAATACATAGTGCTCAATCAGCCTGTAATCTCCTTGGCAAACAGGCTACATAGCAATCCTTCATTATAAAGCATAATTCTCAAACAATGAATTACCCGCTGAAATTTTAGGGGCCTCATTTAATATTTCAATATTTTTCTTATATTACATAAATTACATATACTTAATCTAGGTTTCTTTGAGAACTGCAGAGGCAAAAAATATTAATTTGTACATCATGTACCTACTCCTTCTTAAAATTTCATTTTATATAAAAGACAAAGATTCCATCAGCACCTTCAGTCAAGAAAAATCTTCAAAAATTTACAATGAACTGACCGTGCTTATTAAGGTCACTATAGCCTTTGCTATTTAAACAAGTCATCAATATTATTGCAACTATGGCCTACTTTTTTAGTTCCAACCAGTATAAATTTCTCATTTTGCCATGAATTGAATTGCATCTCATAGGTTGTCTCTCATCTGTAGGGTGATCCACATTACTTCAGTCAACTGCTTTATCTCTCACCTAAATGTGGAATGATATGTAACTAAAATCTGTGGTGATTTTATGTTTCTTCATTTATGATAATTTTTTTAAGTCCAGGACCAAGAAACCTTTAAAAAAATGTATTTTAATACAGCTTCCTCTTCTATGCCAGTAATAAGCCCCAATTTACATTCACATACACTCAGGGTTTAATCCATTCAAAATGTTTAATTTGTAACACTCTGATTTCCGAAATGAAACCACAATGGTATAATAATTCAAGTATTTAATAGCACATTCAATATACTATGCCATTAATATTCTGTCTATGGACCAAAGGGATTATGCAATAATATACCTAGTTCTACAAGCCCATACTGACTATTGTTAATTTTACTGACTCCCCCTTGATTCTTTAGTAATTGATTAACATACCATCATTTATCAAAGTTATGATGACAGGTCTATGAATTATTCAGATTTTTTAATATCTCAATTTTGGCTTGACATTAGCTTGGTTTGGATTTTTTTCAGTATTCCCTGGCTTACTAAAAATAAATGAGACAGCTCCCAAGCCACAGTTTTTAAATCTCTTGGACACAGTTTATCAGGGCCAGTAATTTAAAAATACCTAAAATTTACTAATCATCTTATGAGATTTGGCTAAGATTCCACTGGAGAGCACATGTGTAACATTATGTAATGCAATCCTGGTTTTTTTGTCCTAATGAGAAATAATAATTGAAATAACACTTTCAAATTTTCTACATTATTTTTCAATCCAATACTAGTATTGTAATTTTCCTTGTTTCTAGCATCAAACGAAAATTCATCAGAGTTCTACTTTAAATTGGTAGGCAAATAATTTTCCTTTCATTTTTTTTCCATTTCATTTCAAAAGTATTATTTATTTTTCAATTCAGGTATCACAAAGATATTCAGGTTTCACTAAGGTTCATTGTCTGCAATTCCTATATCATAATTTATATCTATTGCTATAAAATTAATTTTGGATTATTCCATTTCTTCTCTAGACCAGCTTGTTATGCTTATGATTTGGATTTTTTGATCAGCATGGAATTTTTTTCCAGACTTCGATTTCTGAGGAACTCAGTAAAGTTTTCTTCCGCATTTTCAGATATAAATCATAATTTTCTGTTTCAATTTTCTTTTTGATTACTTGACTCATATTAATTTCACTTTTAAGAAATTAGTCTCTTATGACATTATATATTTACTTATATGAAGCAATTTGTTTTAATTCATTCACAGTATTTTAAATCTTTGTATCTAACAAATTTTGACCTTGTGATAGTTTTCTATGTTACAAAATGGGAAATAGCAGAATTTCACATAATTGCTGTAATTAATTTACAGACTAAAATTCATCTATCATTTCCAAAAATTGTGACATTTAAATATAGCCAACTCAGCTATGAGCAGCTGCTCATATTAAATTCCGCCATGATATTGTTGATTTACCTTCCCTCTGTAGTTCCATCTTCAGGTGTCATTTGCTGACTAACACTAGCTGTCACCTAAGTGACCATATTCTGTGTATGTGTTCAAAGAAACAAGAGTAGGCAACATGCTTTTCCTTCTTCCTACCGGATTAGAGGTCTTAATTTTACATGTTAGAGCCATGCAAATCTTGTGAAGAGATCTGATTAACACTACAATACTAATTTCACCTTTCCTTATTGTTCTTAGTGTGAAACTTTTCTCTCTCATACATCAGTTTGTTTTTTCTGAAAAAGGAGATTCTGTTTCTGCTGGGCTGTGAATGTATTCAGATCACATAATTTCCATCTAAACTCAAAACATTCATGCATACGAGTCTCAGGATCCATATCACCGGTTCTCATGTACCTAAAATTATTGAATAACATCTTTTGGGACTATAACATAGAGTTCCTTAAACCAGACTATGAAGTGCTTTGCACTGGGAACCACGTCTAAGTCTTGGTGGAAGATACTTAATTTAAATTTAAACTGCCACAGGAAAACAGTCCAATAGGTATGCTTAAGATCTAATCTCCCTTGGACAGAACTGAGTCTAATGCAAAACTCACCCTCTTCCATTGCAAAGAGTGCACAAAGAAACATAAAGAGAAATGATAGCCTGAAAGCAATGACCTACTCATGAAAACATATCCCCAGGAAATTGGAAAACAGGTTTTTAGGTTCATTTCCACCTTAGGTGGTTTGAATTCACTTTGCTGAACAGCAAGGTGCAACTGCCAGGTTAGAATTTTCCAACTTTAAGTTTGAGGCTGGCATAGTGCTACCGGAAATGTGGTAATTGAGAAGCCAGATAAAGACTTAAACTAGATCTTGACCCTGTGTTGATCAAGAACAAATGCTAATTTTATTCCCTTGGACACTGGGGTAAGTGGGATCGTCCTTGGTGCCTCATTTTACCTAAAAAGGATCAGGGAGATCATCATCATGTAATGCAAGTGGGGCAATGCTGTTGGAGTTGAGTAACATCACACCTCTCTGCGGCTGGTCACTAGCTCCACAAATACACAATGAATTGTGCTACACCTTTTTTTCTCCTGTAACTATTCAGATTACATTATCCAGTGTTTAATGTTGAGGCCTCTGTCTCATGACCCATCCCAAAGTGAAACTGCAGAAACACAGGGGCGTGCTGAGGAGCACAGCTGCTCTAATGCGCTGCTGCCCACTCGGCCACAGCTCACAGCCCTGGGCTAGAGGGAGTTCAGACAGTGGAGCCTAAGACAGAGAAGCCAAATTGTTGTCCCTTGAATGAGTTCATTTAAAAATCCTAGAAGCAGGGAAAGGTATGTGGATGGGCTGAAAAAGAGCACCCCAAACTTCCCACCATGTAAGGCAGAGTGGCTGCCAAAGCATGACCACACACAGAAACACCCTGTGAGACAAACCTAAACCAGGGAGACATTCCTCCAGCCAGGGATTCCCACAACATCTCCCAATCTGTCTATATTTGTCACAGACATGCTCTCTGACCACAAACAGGATGGTGATACACATCTTACCCTGCTCCCTGTAAGACACAGAGGAATGGCATAACGGGGTGTTAAAACCCCGACACAGCTGGGAAAGCATTCTTTCAGAGCAGGCAAGACAACATCACACATACTCCAAAAATCCAACCCGAAGCCTTGGAATAATTCAAGCATGTGTTATGTTGCCCTGGACCCTGAGTGACTCCTAAACTCAAGCACTTTAAGAGATGACAGCACAAACACCTCTGGGGCAAACAAACACTCATGTAAAGACATACTTATGATTTCCCTTTCCCCAAATACACTTTTGGATGGAATCTGAGATAAGAATTTCTGAAGGAGAAGAATGTCAAAGAAAAGTCTCTATCTTTATTCAAATGAGCATTGAAAGACTTTTTTTTGCTTGACATTCCCAAGCTGAGTTTGTGTCACCTAAAAAAGCTGACCTTGGAAAGTAAACCATTGGTGAAAGCCTGTGTTTCTGAAGGAATGAGCTACAGGCAAAGAGAGAAGAAAGAAATATAAATAAATAAGATGAATATTGAAAATGTTAGCCTGACCAGAGTGTAGTGAGGCTATGTATGTGTTAACAAAGAGAGAAGACTATTTGGTAATAAAACAATAAGACTAAAATTTATGTGATAAGAAGTCCTTAAGAATGAGAGAAACCCACATCACAGAGAATATGTAAGATTCATTGCTGTGTTTCGTAAACTTTGCAAGTGAAAGATAAGGAGTGAGACTGATTAGAACTACATGGCACTTTTATTTATAACTTTTAGCACAATGTATACTGTGTTAAAATATTTGTACCCATTAAATGTGGGCTCACAATTTACCATCTAAGCTGTTCTCACTGAATTCAGCTTACCGAGAAATGCAAACACTGTCATATACGTGGTAATTAGGTACAGATGTGATTATTTGACAAATAATCATAACGAATAATTGTCACTTCCTTGTTTATAAACCACTAATTTAAAACATGTGTGTGCTGACCTAACCTCACTAGTGCACCCTTTTCTAATGTGGGGAGAGAAGAGGGAGAGAGGTTCAAGCTGTTATCTTTTCTTCAAGAAAACTAACCTTTTGTTCTCTGGTTCTAACTTTCTGCTTCACAGAGTTGCTTTGCTCAGAAGCACGTTTCCCACTGGCTTCTGTTTTGCAACACTTGTCATGAAAAACCACTTTAGGAGAGAGGAGCAGGAGGACAGAGGCACAAGACATGGTATGTGGTTGATACCATTTCTTCCAGACATAGCAGTGAAAGTGGTTTACATCATTAGAGGGCTGCACAGTCCCAGACATGAAGGATACACAAGAATCTTCTCAGCCAGAAGAACCATAGCTGAGATCAAGGCAACAACGTAATTGAGAGATTTTTTTTTGTGAGAGAATGAATCATTTCAGAGAGATAGAGACACAAACTACTTTCTCACTTTGCACATAAGCAAAGTTTTCAGTTTGTTCATGAACTAGACATGAAATCAGTATCTGCATTTATGAAAACATATATGTTCATAAGAGACACGTGAAATTTAGTTGTTTATGTATTAGAAAATAAGAATTTAAATTTTCTCATTTACATTAGTAAAATCAAAGGTAATTTCACTTCAACTGATGATGTTATACCAAGGATAAAATGGTAATGTTGTCAGTAATGGTTAAAATGGTACATTTCTAAGGTTGCACATGTAACTTAACAGTGTTTACATTGAAGTTTGTTGTTTATCTGTCCTGAAAAATGTTATACCAACTCTTCAAACAATTTAATTTAAGTTTGCAATCAAGTGCTGGTGTTGAGTCCTTAGGAAAAAAGAGCAAGACTCTTAGTGAATGTTTATGGAAAAAAATACTGTTTACATTTCAGCTTCCCCTCAGGATCTTTAGTGTAATGTTTATAGAAAGCAGACAGCAAAGTTGTACAATTTTATAATAATGAATAATACCATTTAAATTAATTATTATAACTTTCTCCTAGACCACCATTGTAAAAAATGGAGATAAGAGGGGTCCTATACAATCACAGGTTGGTGACTTCTTGTCTCTCGTTTGTAGATGTTCCCTGTAGCACAATAGAACCCCAACTTTTGATGTCCCTGAAGATGCTGCCAAGATCTACTCTTCACAGTGATGTCAGTGCTGCTCTCCATGCAGAGACCTGGCTGTGGTGAGGATGGAGGGTGGGTGCACCCACACCCCTGGTCTTCAGAATACTCTGTCTGGGAAGATATCAGAGCATACCACACATTCCTCCCTGTCCACAACCCCAGGTTGTTTCTGAAAGCAAACCAATGTACACAAGAACATGACAAGCACACAGATCTCTTGGAGCTGAGTGAGAATGAAACTGATCCTGGTAACAAAACAATCAGAACTGGGAAGTGAGACATGAACCACATCCTCCTGCTCAGCAAGGATTCAACATGTTCTTTGGGTGTAATTGAGTTTTTGTGCCTCTGAATCTGCTAGAGCAGTAGAGCGTGCATTTAACAACTTTCCAACTTTAATAAATACTTCTCAATACTATTCTTAACTATGATTTTGAAAAATATTTATTCAACTCATAACTTAAGGCAGATTTTAAGACCAAAACCCGTTCAAGATAAGAGAACTATACTTTTCTGAATAAAGTCCTTGGTCCTGCTTTTCAATTTATGAGTTGATCAAAATTATTCATACTACACTCTGAATGTTAGTGTCCTGAGTCCTGCAGAGAGTGTGCACAGCTAGTGTCTCCCAGAAGCACATGACACCGTGTAGGACCACAGCAAGTCAGAATCCTCCAGCTCAGGACAGACTGGGATCATACACCAGTCTGTTCTCTCCAACAGTGTGACAGTGCATTGGCACTGTCTTCCTTCCAACCTCTTTACAGTAACTTATACCACATACTACCACTCCTCCCATGCCAGCCTTTTTCTCTCCCTCTTTTTTTTTTTTTCTTTTCCCCTTCCACGACTCTGCAGTCACTCCATAGAGCAGCCCCAGAAGCTCATTTCAGGAGAGGCAGTGGGAGCCCAGCTGGACGTGACAGGTTGCAGCCTTAGCTGTGGGACTGAGACAGACTTACCAACCAAGAGTTGAGCCAGTGGCTCTGACCATCCACCACAAATAAACAGCTGCTTTGGCTCCCAGGACTGGGAGAAAACCCCAACCACCTCAACTGATACTACCAAATCTCTCCTCCCTTCTCTTCACTCTACTTTTTATCAAAGAGAGCAAAAATCAACCCTCTGCTTCAGAGTGATTTGTAGAAATCTCCAGTAGAAACAGTTCACTTTTCTCTATTAATAATTAAGACTAATCAAGACTAAGAGGCCCTGACCAAAATCTCTGACAAAAAGAAAGGCTCAGGAAACTTCCAAATAAATTAACTTTATACAATCAGGCTGTTTCCTAAACCTTCAGCTTCAGAACTCCACATGTTTTGTTTTGATGTGTTTTTTCCTGTAGTACAGTCTAATCTAAACTTTGTATGTGTGTCTGTGTCTATGTGTCTCTGTGTGTGCTTTTAGCAAGAATATTCCAGTTTATTCACCATAGGAATTAACCATGGTGAGCCAGGGTCTCTATATTCAAATATCTGATATAATTTACAATGAATTTATCAGGTTAACACATTTGTGATCCTTGGGTCCATTTACTCTATCAAAATTAATACCATATTTTGATTCTATAATGATTGTACATTTTTTTAAATGTCATTTAAATGCCTACATCTAAACTAGATAATTTGGCCTCATTTTATTCTACAGAGAGAGGCTCATTTTCTGAATAAAGTTCATGATGTTTCATCATAGAAATTTCCTATGGAAAAGCATGAATAAATTTAAAGCTAAATCTGTGTTTTTCTGGATTAGTCCCTAAATAAATGCAAATATTTAGACTTGATATCAGGAGATCTAATTCAATATGATTGGGTTAAATTTGGAAGAAAAAGGCCAGAAAACAGCCCTTTACTCCAAAACAACTCAGAAGGAAAGCTCTGTTGATGCAACATTTGTCCTCCTCAGCTCCCCTTAGTGTCTGATCTCAGCATATTGAGACATCTGTGATTTTTGTGTATTACGGGGGTCAGAGAAAGAAATTGGCTTCTTACATGTTCTGACACAACTGTGAAAAGAAAATTTCCAATACCGAGGTCAACTACAACTCACCCTGCAAAAGACAGAAACAAGTGGAAGCAAGGAGTAACTGACAGAGTGAGAAATATATATATATATATAAAAGTAGTTTAAAATTTTAAAAGGAATACATTCACAGTAATTTCATGATTACAAGCCGCACCTGATTATCAGCCGCAGCTCCGGCTGTTGGCAATATTTAGGTCTTTGTCCATACATAAACTGCACCGGATTATTAGCCGCACTTTCGTTCACAGCGAGGATCCGCGTGCAACTTTCACAAAGTTGCCAGTTAGTAACAGAATCGCGAGATCACAGGGTTTACTGGCTCGGCCCCGCTGCCCCGCCCCGGGGCCACGGAGCGCTGCCACCACCCCACTACCTGGGCCCAGGCGGGCTCCGGCTTGGCTCAGGGCTGCTGCGGGCTTGGACTTCCAGGTTGGGAAATTTCTCAAATTTGTTCATATATTGGCCGCTCCTGAGTGTATGCCGCACTTCCGGGTTAGGAGTAAAATTTTAGTCAAAATGGTGCGGCTTATAATCGTGAAATTACTGTACTTCTTTTTTTCTACCCTCTTAGGAGAATGAAATATGTCAACTCTAGAATGTCAACAGAAGAAGGAGGCTCATTTAGTTTATTAATGCATCTTTGACTATGGCACTGGGAATAACTTTTCTATGGGTGAGTTGCAAAAGAGCACCAGGAAAACACAAAAGGTACAGCGAAAACTTGAAATTCAGGGAATTATCACAGCTTTTCTGTCCTCACTGAGTAATCTGGCTCACTAAGGCACATCAACCCGATGTGAAGCTTTTCTGTGTCCTTGATTAACATGTGTAAAATCAATCTTAACCAAACACAACTTTCATACACCTGCTCTGGCTTTGAGATAATCATTTCATGGGGTCAGTCTACAGAAAAAGTACTGCTTAGCACTTGACTCATCATTTTCACTGACTAATGGTACTGCTTGCCCAGACCTAGCTCTTCCTTGCTCTCCTCAATCATCCTAGTTGACTGCTGGAGGTTTGATGAAATATGAGATGCTCCTTGTACCCTCAGTGTCATTGAAGCACTCAGCGGTTCAAGTTGTCTCTTTCCTGCCCCCTACAATTTGTCTGCAGGTTTGTGTCAGAAAACAAAGCAAAATACATCACCACTGCAAAGGCAAAAAAAAGGAGAGAAAAGTAAAACCACAAAACACAAACAAAAAAAAAAAAACAAAATCAAAAGCACAATCAATCACACTAAAGGCTCAGTGTATGTGGTTACCTTGTTATAAAAGTCTTAGCACCTTACATTTCAACAGCTCCTTCACAGCAAGTCCCCTGCGTGCAACTTGTTTCTTGAAAGCTCAGATGTAATTTTTTACATTCCTTTAGACTGGGGCTCACTCTACAAGTGAAAGAGCTAAATTACACATCCTCTTACTGGCCAGAAGCAATATACTTGAAGAAATGTATTCACCTTAGATCATCCGTGGAATGAAAAACTGCTTACTGCAGAACTGTGTTACAGATTTATGATCTGATGAACAGTTCTTTCTGTCTTTTTTTTTTGTAAATTCCTTTAAAAACTACTAGAAATAAATTTGTAAACATGTCTTTTATACAATAAGTAGTATAGAAGAAGAAAATAAACTGTTTATCCATGGAAAATTGATCTTCAGAAATACTTTATTGTATCACATTTTAAATGTCTCTTGAGGGAGTATTTTAGTTATTCCAGGACTTCATTATCTTCCCCTGTTGGTCAGAATGCAATTTCCATTACTGTACTGCATTAGTTACTTCAAAATGCTTGTGGTGTGACTTTGGGAAAGTCATTCTGATTAGTAGCAGATGAGTAACAGTCAACCAAGATCCCTCCCTGTGTTCAAAATATTACTGAAATAAAAAATATTAGAAACATAGAAACATTAGGGTTGGAAAAGACCATCATCAAGTCAAATCCTTATACTTATATTTGTTTATTTTCTTTATCTCTAAGGATTTTTTTTTCCACAATTATGCAGAAAAATGTCATTGACTGAATACGCTCACTGAGGAAGGGATGAAAAAAACAGGATTGTGCCGCTCAAGGAAGAGAAGGATGGAAGTGAGAGAGTGGAACAGAGTAGTCCTCCAGTATGTAGATCATTGATACAATAGAAATAATTATTTAATTGGAAATGTTGTTATTAATTATGCCCAAAAAAAAAAAAATAAAAGGAAAATAAGATGAAGGATAAAAGATTGAGGAAGTTTATCAGAGTAGCTTGTCTGGAGGAAGGCTTGGGAGAGTCCACTGCTGGAGGCTTTAAGGCTTGGTTATAGAACTGTCATTGGGGACACAGGTAAAGTTCATGTGCAGGTTGGATACTGCTGACTTTCCATTACTCACTGTGCTGTGATCAGTGTTAGAACTGCAGGAGGGTAGGTGCTATGAAATTTCCCAGCTAAAAGTCACTCAGTGTCTGCTTTGACTCTTCATTATTTGTGCTGAGGGAAAATTTACAGTAAATTCACGAATACAAGCCGCACGGACTATAAGCCGCATATCCGGTGTGTTGGCAACATTGATGTCTTTGTTAATAGATAAGCCGCACCTGGAATATTAGCCGCACTTTAGTTCGCAGCGAACTTTCACAAAGTCGTCATTTAGTAACACAATCGCGGGATCGCAGGGGCTTACTGGCTTACTGCCAACCTCAGAAACATTGTTTCCAAGTGAAAAAAGACACAGACAATAGCTGCGGTAGCACCCTTTATTTACAAGCCGAAAAAGACACGAACAATAGTGTGGTCATTTTGCGAGCATTCCCAGTGGATCTGCGTTGCCTTTAAACAGCCGCTCAGCCACGCGGGCAGGCAGCTGAGCTCTGAGCGGAGCCACATCTCCATGCTGGCACAGACACCCCGCTCAGCCCCGCGGGCGAGTGCCCCCCCCACCCCTCTCCCTGCGAGCTGAGCGGCTGCTCTACCCCTCTCCCAGCAGGGCGAGCGGCTGCTCTACCCCTCTCCCAGCACGACGAGCGGCCGCTCTACCCCTCTCCCTGTGGGGCGAGCGGCTGCTCTACCCCTCTCCCAGCACGACGAGGGGCTGCTCTACCCCTCTCCCAGCAGGGCGAGCGGCTGCTCTACCCCTCTCCCAGCAGGGCGAGCGGCTGCTCTACCCCTCTGCCAGCAGGGCGAGCGGCTGCTCTACCCCTCTCCCAGCAGGGCGAGCGGCTGCTCTACCCCTCTCCCTGTGGGGCGAGCGGCTGCTCTACCCCTCTCCCAGCATGGCGAGCAGCCGCTCTACCCCTCTCCCAGCACGGCGAGCGGCTGCTCTACCCCTCTCCCAGCACAACGAGCGGCTGCTCTACCCCTCTCCCAGCATGGCGAGCGGCTGCTCTACCCCTCTCCCAGCAGGGCGAGCGGCTGCTCTACCCCTCTCCCAGCACGGCGAGCGACTCCCTCAGCCCTCTCCCTGCGAGCCCAGCCAGTCCCGCAGCTGCACAAGACTGAAAACACTTTAAAAAGTACAGAGAAATATCACACACTTTTATCGAACTGCCGAGGTAACTCACCGAGGTAACTCACCCCGATAACAACCCCCACCCCTCAGTAACGCCGCCATCCACAGGCAGGCAATAAGCTGTTCTCTGATTGGTTCATCATCTGAGCACCGGGAAACCATGGATTTAAAACTGTTTCGGCTCGGGACTGGTCTGGCATGATATTAGGTAAGGGCAGATATCACATTTTTGTCCATAGATTAGCCGCACCCAAATATTAGCCGCACTTCCGGGTTTCCACCAAAATTTTTGTCTAATTGCTGCGGCTTGTACTCGTGAAATTACTGTACTCTATATTCTTTCAGGTCTTCCCAGGATAGTTTTGAAAACAGAAGATTAGCGAGCAAAATGACAAGAAAGCAAATAATAAATTGTGAGAAATTTATAGTCTTTGACAAATGTGCTTTGATGTGTGTAAATATGGCTATTGACACAAATAAAAACCATTTATCAAAGTCTTCCTTGAGAAGAAGTCATCTGTTTATTAAAGATGAAAGGCTGCAAGTTGGTGAAACAACTTTAAGTATTTAAGATTCCACTCATTGTTACAAACCCTATGCAGGGTTTATCCAGCTCCACTGTAGGTTATAGAGGCAGGGTCAGGTCCACCACGGAGGCAGGCACTATTCAGCAGTTAATTGCATTAGCTAATCATAGGTAGAGGTCACCAAAATTCCTCATTTCATCAGGATGATTTTGGACTGGGCTTTATTTTCTCCCCCAATCTGCTGCTTTTGTCAAAGACAAACCTGTCACTTCATGGATGTACAGCATTCATTTCACCGTGTATTTACAGTGCTAAGGTCAGTTCTGGATCACTAAGACAGGGGAAATTTATCATTTCCATATCTGGAGTCACAGTGAAGTGTGCCATCATTGGCTCCATTTTTCTGACATCTTCAGTCTTCTATAAGACTCATTTCTATTTCTTTTTATCAGCTCTTCTTTAGCTTGTGTTTCTCTTGGTCTGAGATGTTCTTCAGTCTGTCATTACTTCAACTGTCCTCCCACAGCATAGTCATTCCTGATCAGCTTTTCATCTCTCTGTCTCTCCTTAACTTGAGTTGTTGGTAATTTATAAATATAATAGCTGTTTTCAACAGAACTGAACACTGGATGTAGCACAGTGTGGGTTGGGGGACATCTACAGGCTGATTCCTGACACAGAAATTTAACAGAGAAGCTTTTCCAGGCAAGTCAGGAACATCTCAGTTCCACCTAGATTGTCTTCCGTTTTTGTTTTAATTAGTCAGCTCAAAAATTTCAGTTTTGAAAAGTTATATTCTCACTCCAAAAACATAAACAATAAATCCATGATTCCACATGACATATATGCAATTACAAGAAACTGCTTATTGACATCACAATAGCAAGAAAGAAATTATTTGATCTCAGAGCACGAAATGATATGATCTTACATCATAACTCTTATATATAAAGATTTTGGCAAAGCAAAAACAAAACAAAAAAAACCCCAGCAAACAAACAAACAAAAAGCAAAAAGCAAAAAAAAAAAACCCGAACAAAAAAACAGAAAAAAAAATTAAATACTCCCACCTCCAAAGCAATTTGTGTTACACACTGGTCCAATATCATAGTTGCAAGTTTTTCACAATTTTTTCCTTTTTATTAGCTTCCAAAAATCAAACTAGTGAGAAAAATGAAGGTCTGCCTGACATGAAAAGAATATGGGTAAATCTAGCTGAAAATATAATTTCTCGCACATAAAACTAGTGTCTTTCTTCTGAGTCTGTGAAGATGTCATTAGGGCAGCAAAAATCACGTTTTCAAGGAAATGCAGGCATCCATTTCCTAGTGAACCCAGGATGTTGAGAAATAAAGTTGGCCTAATTAGCCCATAAGAAGACACATATTGAAATGAATACACTATGTCATACTCAAACTTTGCATAAAAATATTTTGTGAGAGACAGAGTTACGGATTAACTTGGAGGATTTCCATCTGGAAATGTCCCGTGGCTTTCATATATCCTCTGGGGCAGAAATCACCTATTTGCCAGTATAGCTTGGTCACCTATAGCATAACTTTTCTAGAAGTGTGCAGCTGAGCTGTCATTATGAAGTGTTTAGTTTACATATTTTCCAATTCCCAAACTGTTTGGTCACATTTTACTTCAGTCACCACTGCTGAGAACTCCCTCAGTCAGGATAGGGGACAAAATAATTTCCTAATTCAAAATTCTTACCCATGCCTTCTTAGCGGTTGAGTATAGAATGAGCCTCAGACCCTCCAGAAAAACAGGACTAAATGAAGAAACATCCACAAAAATCATATTTTTGATCTGTGGCTCAGGGTTTGCCTATTTAACTCTAGTTTACACTTAACCCTCAAGACTGGGTTTATAGAGGTGAAAATTGCCTCACAGTGAAATTTTCACTACAAGCCTAGTTAGTTGGAATTTTAATGGACAGAAGGAATCCAAACCTGATAGAAACCCAAAGACTTTTAATCAGGAGGCAAAGGTTGCATTCATAACACCAAGCAGATCAGTCCTAATCTCTCTGACATCTCATACCCAGATTTCTGCAGGAGCTCAGCTACATGAGTGCCAAGCAACCAGAACAAAAAAGGTTTGTGTGCTTTCAGAGGATATTCAGGACTGTGCTCCCAGTGCTTATGCAGCTGAGCCATTGGCAGCATCTTATTACACATTTTCCAGCAGAGAAAATCTTTTCCAGACCATTGATTTCTTTTTCTTTGCATGTGCCAATGTATTCAAATGGCTCCACACAGGTGAAATTATATTTCCCATATTAAGCTGAAGGATTGAAGGATCTGGGATTTAGGCTGAGAGCCCTTTGTGGAATACGGGTATCTAGTTCCTGTGATGGTCTTTCTTTAAATCACTGACTAATGCCAAGGTCATTTCCCTTTTCCCCATCTCTACTATGACTGAACTATGATGAAGAGGGACTAAAGGGATAACTAGTGGAAGAAGGGAGGGGAAGCATTGAGGAGAAGCCCTTGGTAGACTCTTGTGGTCTATTCAGATCTCTGCAACAGAGGGCTTTTGAAACACAAATGGTATGGTATTCTCA
This sequence comes from Catharus ustulatus, assembly GCF_009819885.2. Taxonomy (NCBI): domain Eukaryota; kingdom Metazoa; phylum Chordata; class Aves; order Passeriformes; family Turdidae; genus Catharus; species Catharus ustulatus. The sequence goes on along the minus strand of NC_046221.1, from coordinate 143,077,804 downwards.
TTTGAGTCTATCCTAGAACTGCAAGAAAAACACAAGCGAATTTTCAGTTGGCAGTCAAAGACTTTAATCAGCTGGGTTAAGGCGGTGTATTTTGCAATTTTCCCTGAAACTCTGCAGAGCATTTTTTTTAAAAGCAAAGTGGTACTGTTATTTGATATGAAGCTCATCATAGAGGTTCCCAGCCATAATTTAGTTATTAACTTTCTTCTTGTAATTATTCACTTTCCTTTCTGTAATAACTAATTCTTAATTTGCTTTCCTAACCATTCTTGTTGAAATCCATCTGAAAGATAAAAACCTTAAAAACATTTTTCCTTGTGTCTGGAGCAAAAGGTAGGTTCAGTGGTGTGTTGATGATATTCTTAGTTACTCCAAAAATATAATTCACAGTCCCAGACCAAACTTAAGGGAGTTGTTTTAGTAATGAAATTTTATCCATACATTTAAATGCATTCTTCCCTAACAGCAACCTGGGCTAGACAGATTAAAATACCATCATTAAAGTGTGGGTCAGATTTTAACATAGCAATATTTTCTGTTAAAAATATCTGTACCATATGCTCACATTCTAGACACATATAAAATAAAGCTTTCTCCATCACAAGGTTTTTGGTCAGCACACAATTCTTCTGAAGGTACTGAAAAATTGCTAAGTTGCAGAGGTAAAGATCTCAATTGTTAAATGAAGCCATATTCATTATTTTTTTGCCTGAGAGTCTAGAAAGTGACAGCTCTCTGCAGGTCGTGTGGTGATACAAGAGAAGCAAAGCAGGAAATAGGCCAATATGAGAACTGTGATGCCATTTCTGAGCAATTGGTGACGGTGTCAGAAGGACCATGCACAAGCTTGTAGATTTATTTTCTACCTTTACACTTGAAAATGATAATATTTTAAATGCAGATTTCTTCCTCTAAATCAGCTGACATGAGATTTAGAAAAAAACTTCTCTTTGTATGCCCACAAATACTTTACCTTGAGGACATCACAAAACCTGACACAATCTGCTGTGGTTCAGAAATTCAGATGAGGGAATTATACATGCAACATTTCAATGTTAACATTTCAACATTAACATTTCAGCATCCATTAATTACAGTGTTTTCTAACAGCAGACATATTGCAGTTCTTTGAGGATAACTTGTCTTCTGAGCACCACCATGTTAACCTAAATAGGAGACCAGGTAGCCAAGATGCTCTGGCAAATCATGATATGCAGCTACGGAGAGGGCCAGTGAAAAAAACTCCATGTAACAGGACACAATTTCAGGATCGTTCAAATGCTAGTCAAAGCCAGCTCTGCTTCTGTTAGTTTTGTATCTCATAGGAAAAGTATCTAACAGGCATCATCTCTTGGCATGGCTCTTTTTACTCCTGCAACAGGTATGGAAACCAGCACTGCACTATGGAAGAGAAGACATGACAAAGTCATGGGCACCACTACCTTGTATTTCTTCACAAAATACTCACTAAAATGGTCACTATCAAAAGCTAAGATCATAAATCTACAGCTTCAATCTTACAGTCATCAGCATGATGTACTATGCCTTTATAAATTGATTCCCTGAGGATGGTCTCTTCACAGGGATGAAAGCGATCAGCTTTCAAGTTTTCTTCCAAAGGAAATATTTGCCTCTGCCAGGCCAAGACAAGGTCTTAGAAGTATCTCTTGTCCCTCATCTCCCTCTTTCAGCAGATACAAAAAAGCTTAAATGTCCATAAATACCTTATTTTCCTGAGAAGAGGTAAGGTTTTCAGGCACAACACAAACATTTTTCACAAGGTGTTTTTTGGTAAGAGATCTGTCAGAATGCCATCCTGTGCATGGATGGCACGTGATGACATATAATGCATATAACACAACCTGCTTCTTTACACAAAAGCCAAGGTTTCACTCTTGCATCAACGCTGGTCACCCTGATGGTCTGGCAGCTGTGCATGTCATCTCCAGTACTGCACAGACTGCTTTCCCAGCCATCCTTCTAAGTGGGTGATATAAATTGCTGTCTAGCCACAAGACTTGCTATTACCCTATCGCCTTCTATCACCTTTCATCAGATGGAGACCCCATTCCACATCCCCATCCCACAAAATATTTCTCAATTCCTGTTCTGTCCACTTCACTTAACTAACAAAGGCAACCTCCATGTCCCAAAAAATAAGCTTTTTTACTTCACCTGTGTTGTCCTTGCCCTAGCAACCTTGAGGGAAATGCAGATTAGCGGACTAGGGGAGTTTCCAAAGCAGGCACTACAAACAGATGAAAGATCACAGCAGGAAATAATCAGCATTCTAGTGACCAGCACGCAATTACACCATCTGCAAAAATTGCTTGCATGAATCTCTTTGTAGCACAGACCTTTTGAGCCTTATGGCAAACTGGACACAAGGACATAGACCATATTGTGTAAAACTCCTGGAGGAAGTTGTTCTACACCTCCAGTAAAAAACCAGAAGCAGGGAGGGCCAGAATGAAAAGATGACTTCATGCAGACAGATCACACATAAAGGAGTTCTTCCAGAAGGGACAGGGAGGGGCTGTATCTATAGCGTGAGGACTAAATCTATTGAATTAAACTCAGTTGCAACAGGGAATGTACCCAGGCCCAGGGACTCAGCTACCTTTCCTATTAAGTTGTTAAAATGGTCTCTGAATATATTTTGGCTTCCCATACAATCTTCTTTTCTCCCTCTTGTGCATGTTTTTGGAGTCTGAATGGGCCACTGTTGCCATCAATATGCAGCTATCCTGCTAATGACCACTTAGATGTGAGGGGTGGCAGAGTACAATAATGGCAGTGATCCTAATCCAGGATTCAGTGCCAGGGAATGGACATGGACAGATTTATCCAGAGGGGATGAGAAACCCATGGTCTGTAGCTACAGCTCTAGCTAAGAGAGACAAGGCAGGAAAGCTGTGACAGGCAGAAAACCCAGCTGAACAACAGGAGATTCATCCTGATGCATCCAGCACTAGGCTGCTCCTGCTGTCCTTCAAGGCTGAACAGCCTCAGCCAGGCTTCCCTCCCTTGGCTGAAGGCTCAGCAACCCCATTCCAAATGATCTCCTGAAAATAGTATTTCCTGTGTGCTGAAGATTTGCCCCAGAATGCTGTAACTCTATGCAGCACTGCTACATTCACTTTTAAGGGATTCATGTATCAGCAGTGCACCACAGCGTGGGAACTCCACTTCATGTGTCATTAATCCTGCCTGGGGATAGGAAAACTAAGTAGGTGACCTTTTGAGATCCTTTCTATCCCTTTCTTCTACGATAAATATGGATTCAGGATGCAAACTTTCCATTTTCTTATTTTCTTTTTTTTTTTAAGTCATTCCCCAATTTCTGTACTTCACCAAAAAGAAAGAAAATATTTAAGGAGATAATCCAAGCCATGCTCATTTAATGCTGAGAAAATAGATAGGTTTGCCAAGCTCTGTCAGGCTCTGAGACCAATCAAGGAAGCCAATTTTAAATTCTGTGGATGTCCCATGAGAATACTTGGCTAATATTTATATCTCTGCTCCAATTTGGGTGATTGCCCAACCTCCTAAGCTGAACTCATCCACTAACCCAATGTCAAGAGAAAAGAGACAGTTGTTTCTCCCTTGTGAAAGCTGCACCACAGGGCATCCAGCCCAATTCCAAGTCCCAAGCAGTAGCCACCAAGAATTAAAGATACATAAGCTTAACTGGTCTTTTGGGTCAAGAGACTTGGGGTTTTGTTGTGCTGATGCTTGCTGAGACTTCCAGTGATGCTCAGAATATTTATTTATGCTTTCATATCTAAGTTCTGAGACACGATCACTGAATATGCAGAAACATGGATACTTTCCCTTAAAGGTTATGGGATTCCTCCTGGGCAGCATGATCAGGGTGCACTTTCTCAGTCAGGATATGGAGCACCCAGTTGCTTCTAATTATGGCTTCAGCTATGCCACTGCCAGCATACAGGAGACAAAACTCAATACAAGATTCTGACAGAAGATTTCTTTCTAGGTCCCTCATTTATCTAACCATCATCTGGCTGTTTGCATTGTAAAGACATGCTATGGATTAAAAAAAAAAAAGAGCATGAAAACTTTTGAACCTTCAGAAAAAAAGATTTAACTAAACTGAAATTATTTTCAATGGCAAGTGACACAAAAAGAGCTTATTGATATGGAGTTTAGCAAAAGTTCTATGTAAAAATCAAAACATCATAATGGCCATGGCCAGTAAGCAAATCTTCCAAACACCACAACGTCAAAAACCTGCAACTCTTCTCTGCATTGTTATTGACCAAAGCCAATTCAAAGAAGAGAAGGAAGATGTTCTTTATTTGAGAATATTATTTTAGGCCTCTTATAAATATGTTTTTAAGAAAGCCCTTTCAGAAAGCAGAGCTGGGCGTGTTTGCTTCTGCTCACCTTTAAGCAATAGGCTCCTGATTTTTCTAATTCCCCCAGTTTTTCCAGATAAAGTTATTGTTAACATGCCAAATTATTTAAAAGTAAGTGTTCCTTTTAAAGTCACATGTTAACACAACAAAAAGAATTGTCAAAGGTCCATCTTGAAATATGAAATAAATTGCTCCATAAATCAAAGGCTCTGCAGGTAAATGAAAGGAAGTCCCATCTCTTTGTTCACACACCAAAAAACCTACAATTGCAGAAACATGGTTTCCACACCCTAAACATCAAATTGACCACAAACTTTCCTCCTCTAAAGTATTATACTGAAAATGCAGTGAATTCCATAAGAAAAGTTACTTACATATCCAAGTTGATGAATAACTTCCATACAAATTGAATCTTTCCAAACATGGACACAACAACCTTAAACCACAGCATAACTGAAACGATAAACATGCATTGCAAACATAGTCTGCATCCACCATGGATTTCTAGTCAGAAAATTCCATATTTCATAATTCACTAATAATTGACTCTCCATCATTTGCTTGAGAGGGAAATCTACTCATTTCTGGTAATTTCTTCTTTTTCAGCTCTGGGTCACAAGAATTTTGTCCACATCTGAGGGCCATTCCTGACAGCTTCACTCATTAAGGCTTATAGAATTCTATTTCAAACCTCAGAGCAAAACCTTTGTCACAAATGTGAAGTAGAACAGAGGAAAACAATCTGTTTCTTCATCACATCTCATCACAAATCCTCTTACTCCCCTTTTGCTAGTTCCTTCTGCTCACAGTGTGAAGAGTTGTCTCTACTAGACCAGCTAATTTCTTGCATCACCTTCTGTTACACACTCCCACAAAAAAAATTTTCGCATTTCAGGTGTGACTATGTTCTTTCTCAGACTTAAGTCACACAAGCTGTTGTGTTGGGTACAGATTAAATCATTCCAGTCTCCAGATTTCCCTTAATGGTCATTCCTGCTATTCTACTCCCATGATGCCGGCAGGATATAACATTTGTTTGACCATTTTATGATCCAGAATTATGATGATGAATTGTTTTTTATAGTAGGCATAAGTTAAGGAGCGGGAATTCAGGCAGGTACAGAACTGACAGCTGGCAGTGAAGAGAGGATGAAAATAAGTCAGATATCTTCTTTAACCTAGTTAACTTGTGCAAACAGGCTGTAAGTGCACTTGGCAAGTGGAAAAGCTGACCAGAAAAGTTTTAAAAGGAGACATTCCAGTATAGAGGTCAGATTTACATTTTGTTCAACTGCAATTTTAGCAGCACAAACGAAGGGAGAGGGAACTGGGGCATGGAATGAGGGCTGTGACTGAGGATGGGAACAAGGAGGCAGGAGGAGAGGGTTTCCTAAACCAGAGTCTCTGCCATGACCACCACAGAACCTCATTCCTTGCAGTGACTCCTGCCTTGGTTTACCACCCTCAGTATCAGATATTTGGGAGCAACACTGGGCAACCCGGGCTCCAGCACATGATCATACAAACCCCAGCACCATGAAAGCCGTTTGCAGCCTCCCCTTGGGAGCACAGCCCCATCAGCCTGCCTCCCACTCAGCACCCACTGACTTCCTTTGGAGGAGGAGGCACACCACATTCCCAGGCAGGACTGTCAGCTGCCAAACATCTCTACAGTCTCTTCAGAGACTTTGACAATCCAGGACTCAGTTCCCAGAAGAGTTAATAATTTCATACAGAGTTATCACCTTCTGTCACAGATTTGCTATCTTCTCACTTTGAAGATGTCTGTCTCTCCCCTGTCAGATCAGTTCCTGTGTCTATGCGGCTCTCCTACACATGGTGAGAAATTTAGTGTTGTGAATGGAGCTCTCTGTCCCTGCTAAGCTGGGGGCTGACTGTGCTCCTGCCAGTGTTTGCACAGCAGCCTGCTAGGAGGGAAGACAGCCTGGCTGACACTGGAAGTACTCCCCGATTGCCAGAGTAGTTTCATCTGAAGAAAAGATGTCATTCTTCCATAATGGTAATATTCCAAAGCTATTGAAAGCTTTTTTTCAAAGTTCACAAAAAGATGGCACATCTCACAGCACAGAAAAGTGTGTCTTGAAAACCAGAACAAAAATGAGAAAGTGCTGAAGGAAGCAAATCTGCTCATATCTGTTCCTCTGCCTTGCCAAGGACTCTGGACTAACCTTGATTCATATTGCCTCTACTCCCTGTTTCTAATCCACATTATGATAATTTATATGAGTAGATAAGAGCCAAATAAAAGTGATATTTATAGTTGCAAATGCTGGATCCGCCTTAAAAGCAGAAAGATGTTTTTCCTTCTCAGGTGGTCAGTGTGCACTGGGAGAGCCATAAGGGGCACTGGTGGTCATAGACTTGTTAGGAAATGAAAGCCTATTGAAATCCATTTTAATCCACAAAACCAAGATAGCACTACAAAGTACTCTGCCTAAGAGGGAGCTGGCTTTCCTATTTCTTTAATCCACATAAGGCAGTGGCTTATAAGCTTTTAGGCATTAGTGCCAATGATCATTATTTCAAAATGTCAAGAATACTTTTTAAAGTCTTAGTCCCTTTACCACCCTACCTCTCCTTGTTTTTCTTTTTCTTGCATTCTTGAGAAATTGAATGGGAATTTAAATCAGTTCCAGTTCACCTTCCCCTGTGATAGATTTCAGCTTCCTTAGAGTAATACATCAGTGTGCTGAGAACTGTCTGCTAGGCAGTTCACTGTAGGCACAGCTACATTAATTCAGTAATGAATTACTGGGGGGAAATACAACCAGATAGCACGTTTTTAGAAAAAAAAAATCAAAGTAATGCATTTAGTGTTGCTACTTTGGTAGCAACATTTGTTTTCTGGGTATTATTAAACTAGTTCATATGTCTCAGCTAAGACGTGGAAATAAAAGTCTTCTTTTAGCTATAAGAAAGAGGAGTAAGCTTCAGAAGTGACTGTAATAAACTGGCATCCAGCCCAGAGATGGGAAAAGCTCCATTCAGGTAGGCATTCATGTACTCATTTATAATTCTAGGCTTAGAAAACACCCACTTTGTCATTTTATGTTGTGGTAAGAGCAAACTGCATTTTCTTTAAAATGGCTCCTTATTCCGCTAAACCAAGAGATGCTCTTCCAGGAAAACATTAGCAAGAGTAATCTGATTGATCTTCTGGATGAACAGAGTTCAGTTTTTGAGTTCAAACACAAAAATACCCTAGACTTCACCCTAGTGTGAGAGCAGAGAACCCTGGGCTTGCAGCACGGGAGGCAAAGGCACAGAGCCCATCCCCTGAGGGAGAAATGCACTCAGAGGAGCCAGATAGGTGTGTGTTTGTATGGCACCAAATCCTAGCTTCAAAGCTCTTCACTTCCTTCTCATGTGGAATTCAAGAAAGAAGTAAGGAAGAATTTCTTTTCAAATCTTTTTTTAGTGTATCCTTCCTTCAAAATAAATTTACCAGTCTGTGTAAACAATCCCCATGGCCTCAAGCCCTAGGAACACAAGTTTCCTTTCCCAGAAGCTCCCACATCTGCCATTCTTCAAGCAGGCCATATCAGCCCTCTGGCAATCCCAGAAGTCTATTGGCAAGCCAAGACTTGCCCTGTTGGTTTTTTTTTGTTTGTTTGTTTGGTTGTTTGGTTGGTTGATTGGTTGGGGGTTTTTTTGTTGTTTGTTTGTTTGGGTTTTTTTTTACTTTTAATAAACTACATATCCTAAATTATGTCGCTCTTGAAAGATTGGTGTTTTGTATCTGTTTTCTTATGTTTTCTTATGCAACTCCCACATTTTTGTTATTTTTTAGCAAGGGCCAACGCTGAGCTCCACAAATTATCCTTCTCTTTCTTGTCTTGGGAAACAAAAAACAAACAAACAAATACAATTTCTAAACAGAAATTACCATTTCATCTGAATTTTCAGGAATTAAAGCTGCTAGAGTGCCCATGAGGACCTCACCTTCAAAACACTTTCCATTTTTTTTGTAGTCCTGATATAGTCCATGTTAATTAACAATGATTTCTAACATTTCCTTACCATTATTAAAGATATTAATTTACCTAGAATTGCCTTTTTGCCAAACAAGGTGCATCCAGAAATGGAGAGAAGTAAAAATTAAGATTGTAATAAGTAGGGAAACCTGGAAACAATGCAACACATTGCACTGCTTTACAGTCAAGCTTACTGGCAGTAGTGCAGATGCTGAGCTCTAAACTTAAAGGATAATGAAATTATATTCTCTTTATTCTGTATATGACCCACTTTCCTGTAGATTCATGTGATCTCTGAAGGAAAAGAGATGTTACTCAGCTGGCAGAAACATACCCACAAAGCCCTGTCCTGGGGGCATCAGGCACAGCATCGCCAGCCAGGCAAGGGAGGGATTGTCCTGCTCTGCTCTGAGCTGGGGCAGCCTCACCTCCAGTGCTGAGGGCAGCTTTGGGTGACACAAAATAAGAAAAACCACTGAGAGCACCCAAAGGAGGGCAACAAAGATGGTGAAGGGCCTTGAGGAGAAGCTCAGTGAGGAGAGGCTGAGGTCACTTGGTCTGTTCAGCTGGAGAAGAGGAAACTGAGGGGAGACCTCATTGTAATCTAGAGCTTCCTCCTGAGGAAAAAAGAGAGGCAGACACTGACCTCTCCTCTGTGGTACAGTGACAGAACAGCCTGATGTTGTGTCAGGTTTAGGCTGGAGGTTTAGGTTGGATTTTAGAGAAAGGTACTTCACCCAGTGTGTGGCTGGGCACTGGAGCAGCTCCCCAGGTGATCAGAGTGATTGATCTGAGCGCCAATCCTGGCAGAGTTCAAGAAGTGTTTGGACTCTTGGGCACCTGGTGTGACTCTTGGGGATGCTGCTGTGCAGGGCCACGAGCTGGACTCAGTGATCCTTGTGGTCCCTTCCAACTCAGTAATCAGTGATTCTGTGATTCTGTGTGGGTACTGAGCTCTGTACATGGTGGCACTGCTGGTTAGAATCACGAGGCTCAACTGAGTAGCTTTCATGCCAAGATAGAAGCAATAAATTACAACAAAGAAACACAAAGAATTATTTTTGCAGCCAGCAGTGTACATGCAGTAATAACACTGTGTGTGATAATTAATGAAAGGTTTTTCTACAGCTATTTAGAAGGGTACTAGAGATTCAATCATGAAAGAACTGATGGATGTCTGTTTGAATACATAAGGAAGAAATTATTTGTTTAATCGCTGAACACAATAAATTAGGATTGCATGTTATTTTGATTCTCTGGGAAACATGGTTCACTACACTTATATTTTCAAAACTATGCTTAAAAAGGGCCAACTCTGTAGCCTAAGAACAGAACTGTTTGCTGCCAATTGAGGACATACATTCAAATCCCAGGTTTGTAGGATTTAGATAATACAATCTGGGATAGAAATGAATAGTTCTGATTTATGGCACAGAAATATTATGAGCTCACAAAGGTAAGATTGATAGCTTTGCTGAAAGCGTGGCAAGCCTTTCCAGAGATCTCCATGCAACATCAGCCTACGCTCTGCGTATAAAGACATAAATAAAACAAATAGAAAAGCAGAGAGGTTTCATCTTTCCATTTTATCTCATCAGCAACTTAGTTACTCAACATCAGCGCCTCTGACCCGGAACACTCAGTACATACTTGTGCTCCCCTGTTGTAAGGAAACACAGCAATTTGCTTCATTGTAGTAGAGCGTGTCAGGGACTAAATGGAGAAAGCACTTGGAACTGCTGAGCCTCTACCAACTGAGCTGGATAAGTATACCATAAACATTCATGTTCTTTGAAAATAAAGCTTGCATGATTTAGTGTCCTCAGTACATACTGAAGATTTAATGGATTCCATCTTAAAAGTGTACTTCAAAGCAGAATATCCAACTCACGAAAGAGACACTTTATCTTTGGATTGTTATTATCAGGTTTATTATCAGGCTTATTCTAAATAAATTTCTTACCAAATTGCCTAAGAAATGTCTTGATATGGTGCAAGATGCAGCCTAGTGTGACTTATTTACTCACATAGAGCCCAGAATCTCAAGGAGATAATTAAACTGGATCAAGTATGAAAGATTCCTCTACCCAACAAGTAGATACAAGGTCACTCGTCAGTTAGTCACTATTTGATATGGCTACACAAATTAATCCTAGGGAAGTGAACTCCATCAGCTGTCTTTCCACTGTGATCAGGAGCTTGGGTGACTTTTAACAGTGATAAAACTGCCCTACTACGGTACCTGCCCCTTTTCCCAACAAAAAATTTTATAAATCAAGTGCTTTCTAAAGCACATTCAGAACTTAGTTCTGGGGGGAAAAAATTGTAAGGGAAAGATGGAAATTGCAATGTTACCACACTGAAAGATTGGCCAAAACATTACCACCCCATATATAGTCACTGTCCTAGCAATTGGATAGATATTTCTTGATCCTTCTATCTTGCTCAGTCTTTATTTTAATATTTTCTACTTTAATTATTACACAGTAGCTTTTATTCCACGGTGTTTTGGTAAGATTTTCTGTTTATGTGCATTTCTGTTTAGTGGTTTCTGCAGTTCAGCAAATTTTTCTGATTTTTTTTTCCAAGTAGTAGATAATATGAAATCAAAGCCACATTGAAATTATTGAAAACTTGTCACAGGTTACAGCAAGTGAAAGAAGTTCAGGGTAGAGTTTATAACTTAAATTGTTCCAGCCATCTAAGCTTCTCTGACCCATAGAAGAAACTTCACAAGAAGACACATTTAGGTGAGTCCATTTCCTTTATCCTTTTGAGACATGTAAGTGAAGTTATCTTGATTAGTCACTGGCCTTCTATAAACTAAGGCAGTCTGGCTACATCTGCTTCTAGAACTGAATTTAAATAGCTGGAACTTGATTACACATACTTCACATTTGAAGGCATGGATGTTTCTGGTATGTGGTTAGGATTGCAATTAGGGCATTCCTTGATCCATGTGTGTATGCCTAAGCACAGGCAAGTGGGGTAATGCACAGGTGTAGTTCAGGTTTGTGTTTGTGTGCTGAGAGCTTCTCTGTGGTTGCAAAAGACAGATCAGGAAGAGACAGTAAAGAAAATTTCGCAATGACACAGTCAATATTATTGTTCCAGCGTGAAATATTTCTTTAATTATCACACTCAGGGTACTATAGTCTGTATGTTCAAATTAGGAAACTGAGACATGGGCTTCAGTCATGTAACACCAAGGGAATGGGAACATGGAATCACATTTTAGCAAGTTTTCTTAATATACTTATCAAACGATGGTAAAGAACTAAAGTCTATTACGCAAGCTTAAAAAGCAGAAAACAGTACATACAAATACAGATCTCATTTCCTTCCCCTCACATTTGTGTCTGATTGTGTTCTCTCTTAGGCCAAACACATTTGATAAGCTGAATATATAGAGGTGTCTATTAGAGGGGTTAATTATATCAGTTCATTAATGACAGGCTGTGTCTGTCTTTGTTGACTTTCTTGGCAATCTGATCTATCCAGACTTAGGTGAATATGATAGTTTATTGCATGATAGATAGATAAACCATGAAAAATAGGAAACAATAAAAGCACTATGAAAAGCTGAAAAGAGCTGTGGGTAGTGTTGAAAGTATCAGGTTGAGAGTAGAAAAAGGAACTACAGAGCAGCCCTGCAAGGCTTGGTTTGGGGAGGAGTTTCATTGCAGATTTTGTCACAAAAAGTGACATGCTTGTAGGGCTTGCTGATGACACAGAGTTGGAAAGCAACACTGGAGGGAGATCAAAACAGCATTGCAAGATAAACTGGTGACCTCTGGCAAGAGAGGGACATAAGGACCAAGAGTGGGAATAGGGTGGAATTTCAGGTACATGCCTTGTACAAAATGACTAGGTAATCATGATGATCATCTCATAAATTCTTGACAGGACATCTGGGATAGCCTCTATAGATGTCATTTTACATTTGCTCACTCACAGAGACAGGGAATGCAGCCAATGATTCGCAAGGGTTTGATTACTTTGTGGATGACACGATGCTGGACAGTGCCAGCTGCCCATATAGTCTCCAAACAGAACATCCCACTTTCCTTGCCCAGGGCAGTCAGAGGGAGGGCAAGGGATGGTTTTGCATGCAATGCTGTCCATCTGGGTCTACTCATATTTTGCTACTGTAGGTCCCATGTTTGATCTTGGTTTAGGAGTTCAGAGAAAATTGGGAAACAGAAGGTGGAATAACATTGCTCTGCTTCTAGTATTGACAAAAACATTTCTTTTCCTGTTTGTGCTAAGCATCCAAATCCAGCAACAAAAAAAGCACTGAACACAGATGCTATAGGAATGTACCAAGAGGCTTGGAGAAAGATGCCTGTTGCCATGTGATTCAACAACACCATGTAACACACCATAAACTTGGTTGTGGTTACTCTATTTTGTATACAAAAACTCACAAAGAAATTTTCTGTGTACAGGGCTGCTGCTCCTGGCAGTAAGATGTCCTGCTCTGTGACCAGTTTACTCTGCTGAGAAGAATTCTCTGCTGAGAATCTCTGCTAGAGAGAATGGATGGGTCACTGCTCCCACTGCCTTGGCATCCTCCCAATGAGTTTGTAGTACTGCTGAAGCCAGAAAAACAGCACTCCTGGTTGAAGTGATTTATTTTTATTAGTTAAAAATTAATAAAAAGCATGGAAGTAATGTCTTTACATCATTACTTAATAAATTCCCAAAGGTATAATAAATTTTTAATTGTCCTAAAGTTGTAGCCTCGTTTAGTGCAGTCTCAGTTCCCCACACGAGATGGCAGCTCTTCTTTCCTTCTCCTCAGCCATTCCTCTGTGAAAGCTGCCCCTTTCACTCTGACACTGCTGGTGCTACTGTAACACAGCAACAAACCAAACCAGCCCTGAGTGTCTCACCATTATTCACTCCAAAATCAGCATCTCACACAGAACAGCTCAGTTTGTGAGGAGCAGTACTGTTTCATTCAGCACTCCATTTATCTAATTCCAGCAAGTAGAAGTAACTGTTTTGTAGTTTTGCTGGTTTGGACTGAGCTAAAGTTAATTTTCTTCACAGAAGCTGGCATAGGGCTGCAACTTGGATTTGGGCATGATAACACAGAGATGGGTTTTTTACAGGAGAGGAGAGGAGAGGAGAGGAGAGGAGAGGAGAGGAGAGGAGAGGAGAGGAGAGGAGAGGAGAGGAGAGGAGAGGAGAGGAGAGGAGAGGAGAGGAGAGGAGAGGAGAGGAGAGGAGAGGAGAGGAGAGGAGAGGAGAGGAGAGGAGAGGAGAGGAGAGGAGAGGAGAGGAGAGGAGAGGAGAGGAGAGGAGAGGAGAGGAGAGGAGAGGAGAGGAGAGGAGAGGAGAGGAGAGGAGAGGAGAGGAGAGGAGAGGAGAGGAGAGGAGAGGAGAGGAGAGGAGAGGAGAGGAGAGGAGAGGAGAGGAGAGGAGAGGAGAGGAGAGGAGAGGAGAGGAGAGGAGAGGAGAGGAGAGGAGAGGAGAGGAGAGGAGAGGGAAAAGAGAAAAGAGAAAAGAGAGAAAAGAGAGAAAAGAGAAAAGAGAGAAAAGAGAGAAAAGAGAAAAGAGAGGAGGAACTGCCCCTCTTTCCCACCCAGCGGGAGGCCAGCAGGTGTCAGCAGGAGTCTGGGAATGGGACAGAAACACACCGACCCCAGGAGCGGTAGAAGCTCCTCGCTGATAGAAATTTTAAAAAAAGGTATGTTTACTGAATGATCAAGAAAATCCAAACAAACAAACAAAACCCAACACGCAACTAAACTCTAAGGCAAAACAAAACATAAAACCCACTGCTTTTTAAGTGGATGGTGATCTCGAAAGACTCCAGGACCCTTCGCTCTGACTCCCGCCAGCCGCGGAGCAGCGGCTCCGATGGGAGCGGGTCCGGGTCCGGCTCCGGGTTCGGGTCGTGCTCGGGTCCGGCTCCGGGCACTGTCGCACGGCGCACGGTCCCTGCCGGTCCCCGCTCGGAGCACGGCCTGTCTCGCTGCACAGCTCTCTGCCGGGGAACTTACCGGACCTGCCGGACTTGCTTTGGCACAGCGGAGGAGCGCTGCGGCTCGGGGGGCCGCCTGGAGCTGCCCACCGCCGCCAGAGCCCGACCCGCTGCCGGCGGCCGGGGTCCGGCACAGGAAGGGCAGAGGGATGTGCCGGGGGAGGAAGGGTAGAGGGATGCTCCGGCAGAGGAAGGGCAGAGGGATGCAGCAGCAGAGGAAGAGTAGAGGGATGCAGCAGCAGAGGAAGGGCAGAGGGATGCAGCAGCAGAGGAAGGGCAGAGGGATGCTCCAGCAGAGCAAGGGCAGAGGGATGCTCCAGCAGAGCAAGGGCAGAGGGATGCAGCAGCAGAGGAAGGGCAGAGGGATGCAGCAGCAGAGGAAGAGTAGAGGGATGCAGCAGCAGAGGAAGGGCAGAGGGATGCAGCAGCAGAGGAAGGGCAGAGGGATGCTCCAGCAGAGCAAGGGCAGAGGGATGCTCCAGCAGAGCAAGGGCAGAGGGATGCAGCAGCAGAGGAAGGGCAGAGGGATGCAGCAGCACGGAAAGGGCAGAGGGATGCTCCAGCAGAGGAAGGGCAGAGGGATGCAGCAGCACAGGAAGGGCAGAGGGATGCACTGAGTGCCAGAGCCGCTGTGACTCTCCTCTCCTCTCTATCTCCCAGTCAATGTGCCCCTGTGTACCACATGGCAAATGTGACCTAATTCATTGAAAGTTACTTACTTCTCAATTAAGGTGCAAATTAATTTATTTTTCAGCTCTTGAAGAGTGCCTGGTAGCTGAAAACCACTGGAGGATGGTTACCATAGAGAATTTACCATGGTAACTTGTCCCTTGACAGCTTGTTTGTACATCAAAAACTTTATTTAAATATCTGTCTTCCTCAAAAAGCACACTTGAGGATTACCTGTCCATCATAGCCCTCTGCACGGGTCCTGCACAGCAGCCCTTGTTCCTACAAACACCTATGGATCCCTTTTGTTCCAAACAAAAGAAGTATCCCATGGGGGCCTCAGGACCATGGAGCAGTGCTGCTATCCATCAGCAGCTGCAGTGTATTATCAGGGTATCACACAGCTGAAAATGCATTACATTATTTCCAACAATGTTCCTTCCAAATTAAGTGAGTCAGGCCCTTTGATGGAGTCATAGAATGACCTGGGTTGGAGGGGACCTTAAAGATCATCTAGTCCCAACTCCCCTGCCATAGGCAGGGAACATTCTACTAGACCAGGTTGCTCAGAGTCCCATCCAGCCTGGTCTTGAACACCTCCGGGGATGGGCATTCCACAACGTCTCTGGACAAACTGTCTCACCACCCATATAATAAAAAAATTCCTTCTTAGTATCCAATATAAATCTATCCTCCTTCAGTTTAAGGCCATTTCCTCTTGACATATCATTAAATATCCCTGCAAAAATCCCTCTCTGGCTTTCCTGTAGCCCTCTTTAGGCACTGGAAGGTGCTCTAAGGTCTCCCCAGAGCCTTCTCTTCTCCAGCTGGACAGTTCCATCTCTTCCAGCCTGTCTTCACAGGAGAGGTGTTCCAGCCTTTGGATCATCTTCATCACCCTCCTCTGGACTAATTCCAACAAGTTAATGTCTTTCTTGTGCAAGGGAGCCCAGTTGGACACAATACTCCAGGTGGGATTTAACAAGGGCAGACAAGGAGAAAATCACTTCCCTTGACCTTCTGGTCATGCCTCTTGTGATACAGCCCAGGATACAATCCTTACTGAGTTTTTATTTGCCTTCTTTTATTCCTTTTTTTTTTTTAAATTTTCTTTCTTCCATAGAGAAGTTTGGCAATGCAGGAGTATTGCCACTTAAAAAAAAAATGGAAATTTACTATTAAGTTGGATGTCCAGCACTTGAAACATGTTACTTTATGAAGATATATAAAGCTAGTGATACATCTTGAAAACACGTGGGGAAAAAAAAGAACAAGAAAACCATTTTGGTAACAAAGTCTTGAGTTGCAAACACAAATAAAAATGTTAGGGGTTTTAAAAATAATTTGATCTGTCATTTTTCAGATACATTTTTTGGTTTAGAAGAGGGTGGTATAATAAGGTCTTCCAGCAGCTCTTCAAGAAGAAGGACTAGAGTACACGTTGTGTCACATCACTGTTCTTTAGATTTTCCAGGGTGTTGATGAGCCAATCAGGGTTTGTGTGTATCCTGTAATCAGGACAGTGAAAGCTGTACCACAGCTTGTATCACTGCAGTGGGAAAGTGCTGCCTTACACCAACCCATAAGTTATTGACTGTCAGTGCATGCATATTTTTTGCCCTCATTCCCAGGTTTACAGAACCATTTTTCATTACCAAATAGTAAAAATATAATACCTATAGAATCTAGTGGCTCCAATCACTGAATGAAGTTCTGAGTGCATAATGACTTTCATTGACAGACAGTGTCTTGATGTAAAATAATTCCTTGTGGAGATAACATAAATGACATAAAGTATAAAAAGGTTCTTGAGAAAACAGTTCACCTTTTTTTATTTAAAGTTATGTGTCAGGGTGTGTTAGGACCCTTTTCCTGACATAGCTATTTGAAGTGTAAGGTAACACTGATTTAAAATTTCTTTTTAGTGTTAGAGGAGTTAAGGCTCTATAGATAGCAACATTACAAACTGGAAACAGCCTGATACTTCTGGACAACATTGTGCAGCCAGAATGGCAAAGTGCAGGTGCCTGACCACAAACTGAAAATATCCACTGACCTCAGGGGGAGTTGCACATTCCAGAAGAGTCTTGGGAGCAACCCTGAGACACCACACGGGCTGCAGCCAACTCCAGTGGCAGTTTACCATGTTCACCCCAGCAGAGCCCTCCTGCATCCCCTGCATTTGAGTTTCCAGGAATGCTAAGACAATGTGGCTTGTCACTCCACTAAGCAGAGAGAAGCTGTGTGATACAGGGATAGCTGCAACTTCACCTGGGAAAGGTGCTAGCCCAAATGTGGGCCCAAATTCCAGGAGAGAAAAATGTCCTTTTCCTCCCTGTAAACCCCTACTGACAGAGCTTGCCTTTCCTGGAAAATTCCACCTTTCAGAGTGACTGCCCTGCAAACAGAGGAAGCAGCTGCAAGACTTAGCTCAGTATGTCTAAAACATGTTTTGCTCTCTCTGCTTGGAAACAGCTGGGCCAGGTTTCCTGGGACTTCCCAAGTAAAGCACCTAGAGGAAACATCCTGCTGAACAGCAGGAGTTACAATACAGGAAGTTGCCCGGGAAATGTTGAGTAATTGTACAAAAATGCGTTAGCAATACTCCCTTAAAAAGTATGCGATCATCTTTGATCCAAGTTTATAGAAATAGTTCGAAAATAATTGCTCCTTGATTTGTTTGACAAGCCGGGTTCAAAATTCAGTTTCCCTGACAACATCTGAAGACATTAAACTGCAATGCATTTAGGAAAGAAAATAAAGGGGAATGGAAAATCACTCCCAAAAGTTAGTTAAAAGGATATGCAGACAGAAGGAAAAACAAGAATGGGCAAACAGTCACACATCAATAACCTCAAAGATCAAATATTTCATCTTTCTAACTTTTGCAGGAAATAAAAGACTGAAGCTGGTAGTTGCTGCTGTTGCTTTTATCATCCATTTGATTTGATTGCTGAAGTTAGCAATATGTAACAAAAACTATTTTGACTGCTTCTAAGAGACAAAGCAGGCACAGGACTGCACACTTTTCTCCTGCAGCACGGCTGGGCAAGGCAGCCTTGCACAAGCTGGGCTAAGTTGCCATCTGCAGAAGTGAGCACTGGCACCTCTTGTTAAAAGGAGACACTTCTGTCTGTCTGCAGGGAGGATGGGCAGCCCTTGGTGAGACAGGAAAGCCAGTGATCAGAGGACACAGTGAGGGTCCCACACGGTGCCCAGCACAGCTCTGCACAGCTCTCTTGTCCTGCCCAGCCTGTGTGTCACAGAGCCGGGAAGGTGAATCATGCCCAGCCTGCAGCACCAGCTCTGGCACCTGACCATGGCTCCCTGCAAACACAGAGCTCCTGACAGGCAACATCCCAACAAAGCCACTGCTGAGCCCACCAGAGTGGGTGAAAAGCTTGGCAGCATTATTTGGAGAGAGTGGCACTGCTTGCAGTGTGGCATTTCTGAGGTTTTCATTTATATTAAATATAAACCACAAATGAATTATCTTTCCCTTTACCTGAGTTCTAATCAGCAGACTGGCAAAGTTTGCTAGCTGAAATGTTTCTGGAGATTCACAGAGCAATAGCTGAGTCAGAGCATTCAGAAATGCTTCTGTACTTCCCAAAAGTGAAGGAACTCAGAAGAAAATGAGCAGACCCCTCTCCTATCTCCTGTTCAAATTATAGGAGAGAGTTCTTTCTGCACAGAATCACATTCTCTGTATTGAATAAATCACGAGATCTCCTGGCCTATTGGACCCACACCAAGAGAATACTACAACAGAACAGTGGTACTATCCCTACATGTCCTCCATATGCCAATAATGTTTACCTGGAAAGACAGCACTGGGAGAATGTGACTTGTTTAAGAATCAGACAGCTGTGTCATCCAAAATGATTTATGTCTGTGTGCTTCAGTGCTCAGCTCTGCTAACTGAAAAAAAATAAACAAAAGCCTGAAATTGCAATGAAGTACCAGGTATTTATTGAGCCACTTATTGTGTTTCCAGCCTGTTTGTCTCTAGATTGATTTAAGAGCTCCTCTCCATGTTTTGTAAATAAACTTGTTTTCTAGCCTCATTTCACATTAAGAATGATTTTAAAGTGATTTGGCACATTTTCTGCCCCTTTCCTCAGCACATTCCTGTGGATGTACTTAATGTGAACTATATTACACCATTCCCCTCAGCCACAGGAGTCTCTCCCTTTCCATAGGGCATCCTCCAGTAGGCTGGTTGAGGGCTAACAACATCAGTTGTCAGATTTCAGGTGAAATATCCCCTCTGTAACTGCTAGCCACTGCCAGATGATCAAATTCAGGAAAGCATAATGAAAACTGCCCTAGCAAAGGAACAAGTGGCTCTATTTTCGTATGAATGGTCCAGTGTTATCGATGATGCTCGAGGGGGCAGCTAATACCTCCTATGCAATAGTGTATGGCTGTGACACTTCACTGTCATGCTCTTTTTGATTATGTTTAGCAGGAGCCAGTAGGAAGAAATGTGTGCTGCACAAGGTGCAAGATCCTCATTGATCATAGTGTGAACCTTATTTCAAGAAAAGTTCCTGTTTCTGTACATTTGCCCTTCCTCTGTGCAAATTAGAGGAAGGAGAGCAAATCTGATCACAGCAAAGAAAGATCAGTCTTAGTTATGGGAGAGAAATGAAGCTATTGGGAAAAAATCCTTTAAAGAAATAAAAAGAGCAGTTTAAGATTCAGTTCATGGTTAAGAAGCTATTCAGGTAATACCAGCTAGGATTTGAAAATGCTGTTGGATGTGAAATTCCCTACAATCCTGTAGTCTCAGTATGATTTCAAGACATGAGGAGTAGAAAGGCTGTAGCTGGCATTCTCCGTGCTGAGATACGAGCCATTGACAGAGGCAGAGCAGCAACAAATTATCATTAAGGTGTCAGGTCTGTGCTCACGTCTGCCCAGGCTCCAGTTTCAGGAACATGGTCTGAAGCCATCCTCTGCCTCCAGCAAAATAAACATCAAGTGCCTTTCCTATGAAGAAGCAGCTTTCCATTTTTGTACCAGCCCTGGGTGATTCCTTGTTGGCAAAGTTCTGCCCTCAGCTGCAAACCAATATTGCCTGAGACTGTTCTGCCAAACTGATCATGCTTCCTGGAGATGTGACTTTTAAACTTTAAAGGCTGCTCTGAGTTGCTTAGAGAAGCAGTTTAGGTAAGCAGATGCTGTGTGGGGAACCAGTCCTTGGCTGAGGAAGGTGACAGGGCTTATTCTTGCCCTTGTGGAACTTTATTTCAGAGAATGGCCCCAGTAAAGACTCCTGGCTCCCATATACCATGATTAAAATTGGGGGCTTCCTTGTACCCAGGAAATCATTTTTATCAGTGACCATCTTCATACTAGAGCTTTATGCAATCATTAAAAAAAAAAACAACCAACCAACAAACAAACAAACAAATTTACTCTTTCCACAATAAGAACAAGGTCTCCAATTGGACATCTTTTCTGTGGAAAATCATTATGGAGAAAAGCAGAGATTTGAGGTGCTTGTGAAAACATCTGTTGTTGGCAAGATGAGTAGTACTGCTTTGTCCTGGCTGAACCTTGCTAAATTCACTTTCCTGTGTGTTCATTGATGTCATCTGACTCTTAAATAAGCATATAAGCTTAACTGAGGATGATTTTGTATCCATTAGGCTGGAAGACAAGGTGTTAGTAAGGCTGGGAAAGAACACTTGGATTGTTTAAGGAGCCTTTGTGTGTTGCCCTTGGATGCAAACAGTGAGAAAGAGCCATGGAAAGAGAGGGAATGATAACAGAGAGCTGACACTAGCCATGGCTTTCACAGCCTGCAGCAGCTGACATCCACAGAGCCTCCATTTCCCACACAGCTTCACATGAGTTTCGATAGAATTGTGGAGAAAAAAAGAGAAATGCAGAATATGGCTGTAGGAAGAAGACAAGGTCTAGTGGCAGACATTCCTTTCTTAACCTTTTGGGGACCCCCAAGAAGAATCTATCAGATTTTAGTACACTTCTCAAGGCTTTACTGTTTTTTTGTGGTCTGCAGAGAGGTCTAAGGACTGAGGAGCAGTTCCTGCCCAGCATCTATTACCAACAGGGGACCATCCATCACTGACTCTAAAATTATTTCCATTCCTAGTCATGACCTGAATCCATGTTGTGAATGATCCAGTGTTACCTTCAATTAGAGAAACTTGCAAAAACCTTAGCATTTTGTTTGTGATTGCTGGAAATGAGAGGTTTGACAGCCCATGGCAGTGCTAGGTGGCATTTCTTCAGTACTGGCCATGCCATGATACCTTAGCTGTAGGAACAAGAAAGTTGTCCCTGAGTGATGTGGTGCTTATTTTAATCAAATCTGGCAGCAGTTTTCCATGATTCTCACATTAGTTAAAAGATCATGGAACAGCATGACAAGGTTTGGGTCAAGATGCCATTAAGATAGTCTTTCAACATGTCACATCACTCACAGTCATTCTTTTTTTTAATGTTCTGTGCATTTGGAAGACTTTAAAAGAGTTTCTTTTTATAGTAAAATGCAGTTAATAAATGTGTTGATGTTTAACATTTGCAATTAAGTTTAAAGTGTTTGATTGAAAATTTTAAGCCCAAGGCTCTATTTAAAAAAAAGCAAAAGCAAAACCAAAATCCCCTCATCTTTGATGCTGACTCTGTTTATCACATTTTTATGCTCTCAGCTCTATTCAAAGGAATATTGCAGAACAGCCACTGCATCAAATGGAAATACCATGAGCAAAGATGGAGCCAGTGAGGTGCAATAAAACAAAAATCAAGATAAAGTGTGACCATAGCACTTTGTAAAAATCTAAATTCACAATTACAACATACACACATAGAATGTTATTAAGTTTAAATTACTCTGAAACTTATTTGTGTTTGGTGAAAAATCAACCTGTGCAGGCAGTGAGAAAAAAAAAATTCCAAAGAAATCATAGTCCACAGAATTATCGAGCAGCCTAATTTCAGTGTAACAAATACTTGAGTTCACAGAAGTCTAGACCAAGTCGAGATGAAAAAGTCAAGAGAATTGTGTGGAAATGAAGTTGTCCTACACATCATTATAGAAACACATAAATAGGTTATTTCCAGAATTTCTGGGAAACTACAGAACTGCTGAAGTCTCAGACCCTGGAAACTGCTGACTGAAGGTGTTGCAAATTTCATCAGTTTTATTTTGGGAAGACAAAGTCTGGTCAGGGTGGTAATGACAGCCAATATGAGGATAGGTCTGACAAGGACTGCAATAGCTTAGTTCAGCAGCTGGCAGTGCTCACAAAGCACATGTGTGAGAAAATAAGTAAATTTCTTTTTTAGATGCTTTCTTTCCAAATGAAAAATCAGTGAAGGAATCAGAAGTGTTTAATTAACTAAGAAACCCAACAAAAAACTGTTTTGTTTTCTTTCATTACAGAACTAAGGCTTACAGGGTGAGGTTACATTTAATATTACACGCTGAAAAATGAACTGTAATATTTTCGATTTTCAAACTTTGAAAGGGAAAAGTTTTGAATTTTTAAAAATTGTTTTCTGTATTCCTTGCAAATTCCTTGAGTTTCAGAGGGTGCAGGTGAAAGGTTTTATGTGGCAACAAAAGACGAAATTTTTTTAATTCCTGACATTTTGTCAGAACTTTGTTGAGCCTGAATTCTTCAATAAACTTTTGGACTTTCTGTAACTTTATATTCCAATAAAGAAGATGGCCTGTAGAAAATTTTCTAGTATACTGTAATATTGTTTGTGGCATGCAAAAAACTGCTTTTGTTGAACTACAGTGTTAGGGGTACTACTGTACAAAAATTTTAAAAAGTTGTGCTTCTGGAGACCTGCCCCAGGTCCCTCTCTCCACCCAGGAACTTTGTCACAGAAACTTCTCCTCGTTCAGTGCACAGGGACAAAAATGTTTTGCAACAAGCCATTACTCTTTTTATCTGAGGTTTGCTATCACACATTACCCCAAGAACATCAACAATAAAAAAATGTAGATAGCAGCTGTCTGTACTGATACTGGTCAGCTGTCATAAAGCCTTCAATAGCAGGAGATGCACCATTCCCACCTTTCAGATAACAGTTGTTGATTATAAGAGCTCTTCTTAATTTGCAACATAAAACATGGCTTTTAATATAGTTTAAATAGAGCTCACTGACAACTTAATGGATAGTTAGTAAGAGTTATCAAACACTATTTGCTACTATTTTAGCAATCTTTTAAGGTAGGTTAAACAGTCCACTCATATTTAAAAATGAGGAGCACTGTTAATCACTCTGTTCTTGACAAGCACAGGTACAGAAGCCGTGGGGGAGGTGGTGCGGGGGTTTCACGTGCAGAGGAACGTGTGCCTGCTGGGGGTGTCACGCAGAAGGAGACACCTGGCCAAGGGTGGGTTCAGGTTTCCCAACAGATTGGTGGCAGGAAGGCATTGCTGCTAAGTGACGGTGCCAGGATCAGAGCTGAGTCTCTCATGTTGTGCTAAACCCAGACCAAGCCCTGGCAGCATGACCTCATTAACCCCATGACTCCTGATCTCTCAATTATGTCCAAGTCTCCACTCACAGAAGAATTCGGGACAAGTCTGGCTCCAACACTAATTTATTTATTTCCATAAATTATCTATTTACATTGGCTTGGAGGTCAGCAACGTTTTTTAAAGACAGTCACACTTAGAAGACATTGTCTATGTTTTTGAGATGCCTTGATGGTCTAACAATACAGATGTGGGACAGAAGTATTGTAGAATTTAACCTGAGAATTCATTAACCATCCAAAATTTCAGCAAGACAACTAAAAAGTATGTTTTTGAAGTGACTCTTGAGATTTATTGCCATCATGCAATTATATTAACTAGTCTTGCCTAAGCAATGAAAATTCCTTTGTTCAGAAAGCAGCTGAAATATAGAAAATAGTTAAGCTGTAGGAAGACATCAAAAATGAGCATAGATAGATGACACCAGTGTGCAAACAGAGGGAGGTGACAGTACTGTGCTTACACAGAAGTTACCCACACTACTCATTAACAGGAGAACATTTCTGTCTGATTCAGTAAGAAGGCTCTGGATCAATGCTGGTATCTTAATCCTGTTATTATTTCTTCTGCAACCCTTGGTGTCATGTTCAAAGTTAAAACAGTCACAAGGACATTTACTTCTTGTTCTGTCCTAGACTCACACAGGATACAAAACTTTCAACACAAAGTCAACATCAGTTTGGCAGAGAAGTTTGCTGGCCACTCCTTCAGAGCTTCACGTGCTTACAAATTCTCTCCAGTAGTAGCTACTGCTACTATTTTCATTTATATAAGTACATGAGCAACCTTGGATCAAGAGCCTTGTTTTGATGAAAGATTTTGCCCAGAGAGGTTGTGGAGACTCCCTCCTTGGAAATATTCTGGATGCAATCCTGTGCCATGTACTCCAGGATGACTTTGCTTGAGCAGGGATGTTGGACCAGATGACCCACTGTGGTCCCTTCCCTGACACATTTTGTTATTCTGTGATTCTGATTCTGTGATTAAAGTCCTTCTAGAGTTAGGCATGCATGTAAATGTCCTGTTTATATAGGCAAATGCTCAGGATTAATCATGACAGTAAAGACAGACAATTTTTTGTTAGCATGGGGTGGGTAGGAGTTAGTTTTAGAAATATCTTCGTAGGTTATTGTGAATTAACTTGTGATATATTGATGGGTCTCTGATTTTCAGGGTCACTGAGGTACTTTTAAAACTGCTGCCATTGTTATTCTCATACACATTAAAGTTCGCAGTTGCCAAATGAGCAGGAGGAACACTTTCCTAAAATTTATATAGTAAGATGTATCATGTGTTCCACAATGAAAATCCATCCAACATTCAAAGAAACGTTGATGATGTATTCAGATTTATGTGGGTGATTACACAGTGACTATGTAGCTGTGTGTTAGTATGTGATATGTGCATTCATCACTGCCATCATTTAACTCTGCACTTTAGCCTGGGCAGCCAGGAACCTTGAATTCCATCCCATGCCCTTCATCATCTGGTTTGTCCACACTTGTGCATGCCTTCCTGTCCCAATAACAAGGGCTTCTCCGTAGCTCAATTAAAACAGAAGGTTTTTTTGTCGTCTGATGGACCACCACCCTTCACTGGATCAGATGAAAATCACTTATCTTGCCAGTGTACCCACTAAATTCATTGCAAGTCCCTGTGTAATAAACTTTAATCAGCAGCAGTAGACGTCAGAATCTGATTCTTGCAGATTTCCCTAGATTTGAACTGCTTTCTTTACTAAAACATTAAAAATGCTTAAAGTAAGATATCCAGTGTGGTTTTCATGTAGAACAAAAAACAAATAAGAGAACTACAGCACTTTGATCTGTGTCTAATACTGCACTGCAACTTCCAAAAAGTACCATTCCATAGATGGACTATAGTCTCTGGTCTGTTTTCAATAAATGTCAAGGAACCATCCTGATCTAGAGGCAAATGCACAAATATGGATGATGGAACGGCTCAATACAGTGATTTACTGAAGATTAGATAAAGTTAGATAAAATTACATTCACTCATAGAAATCAAATCTTCCCTTAGACATTCTTCTGCATTGTTAACCTCCTTTATTTACTGCCAAGAATTGTTCAATAAACATCCCAGGACCACAAATTCTCCCTAATAAATAACAAGAGAAGGTCTTCCTCCCTTTGACCTCCACAGCTGGCCAGTTTTTGTGGAGCCCTTCTCTGGTGTCTGACTCTTCTCATGGAACTCTTTAAAGACCCTCATTGCCTGGCACCCCAGACTCTGCTCTGGGTGCTGGGTGCAGGCAGTCTCCTGCAGCAGTGCTCAGCCTCCTGGCCTCTCCATGGATCCAATCTCACTGGCACAGCACAGCACAGGCAGGACTCGTGACCAGCACCAGTGGGAGGAACTCTTCAGGGAGCAAGACCACTGTACACTCCATGGGAGCACTGTGCACTCCATGGGAACACTGTACCCTCCATGGGAATACTGTACACTCCATGGGAGCACTGCACACCCCATGGGAGCACTGTACATTCCATGGGAGCACTGCACACTCCATGGGAACACTGCACAGTCCATAGGAGCACTGTACACGCCATGGGAACAGTGCACACTCCATGGGAGCACTGCACACTCCATGGGAGCACTGTACACTCTATGGGAACACTGCACAGTCCATAGGAGCACTGTACGCGCCATGGGAACAGTGCACACCCCATGGGAACACTGCGCACTCCATGGGAACACTGCACACTCCACGGGAGCACTGCACACCCCATGGGAACACTGCACACTCCATGGGAGCACTGCACAGTCCATAGAGCACTGTACACTCCATGGGAATATTGCACACTCCATGGGAGCACTGCACACTCCATGGGAACACTGCACACCCTATGGGAACACTGCACACTCCATGGGAACACTGTACACTCCATGGGAATACTGTACACTCCATAGGAGCACTGCACATCCCATGGGAACACTGTACACTCCATGGGAACACTGCACACTCCATGGGAATACTGTACACTCAGTAAGAGCACTGCACACCCCATGTGAGTGGTGGATGAGCAGGAGCTGCCCCAAGGGTTCACAAGTCCACGGTTTCCCCCACGGAATCTCGGGAGAAAGGACCCTTGAAGTACCTCACAACAAGCTCCTAAACAATGACAATGACAAATGTTCTTCCTACACCCAACTCTTTTAATTGTACTTTCAGTGTAAATGCAGCAGACACACTTCCTGAGAAGGATTCTTCCTAAGTTGCAAATTGTGAGGAATACTGGGGCTTGAGTAAACTGTAT
The DNA here is from genome assembly GCF_009819885.2 of Catharus ustulatus. NCBI lineage: Eukaryota > Metazoa > Chordata > Aves > Passeriformes > Turdidae > Catharus > Catharus ustulatus. Next base: position 143,050,963 of record NC_046221.1, on the reverse strand, counting down.
TCTTTTAATTATTCAACTCACAAAATGAGAGGTACATAAAAGAAGTACATACCCCTGCTCAGTGCTTTGCCTCGTACCAGCCTTTGCCTGTGGATTCCACTCACTGAAATGCTTCTCATGTGATTCCCATGGGTTTCAAAGGCATGACAAAAAGATTTTATCTTTATTACATGTCTCCTACCATTCAAAACCTCCCAATCACTTTCTCCTTCTTTCCTGAGTAAACCTGCAACTTCATAAATCACTGTCTGAAGAGAAATACCAAGAGGGAAATAAAGAACAATGTTGATACACTGCAGTAATTTCAACAACAAAAAAATTATTGGCAATTATATGGCTAAGAAAAGAGAAAAAAATAGATTACTTTCAACTGATTTAAAATTCTGATATTGTTATTATACTGGGAAACCTGTTAAGCCCTCAGGGACAGATCCATTGACCTCTGTCACAAACCTTAACAGGCTTGACAAAAAGAAAAATGCAATTGGCCATAAATTACTATATCCAGTCAAGTAATGTGAGTACCATAATATCTTCAAATGTAAACATGTGTTTCTCCTTTTTTTTTGAGAAAAGGGCTGGAAAAGTTGAGGAAGCACTCTGGAGCTCTGTGATAATACTGTTAGTTAGTGTTCACTGTTGTTAGTGTTCACTGAAATTCCAAGCCTACAGCTCTCCAGGTATATACAAGACTGGATTAATACAGCAGTGACTACTGATAGTAGGCAAGGAGGTAGGAAGGTCCAGGTGACAGCTATAATCAGTTTACATGTCTGAGAAACAAAACACTTCAAGCTGACCCATCACATATTTTCAAATATCAAAAACCACTCTTGAAAATTCACCATCTCCTTAAATTTTCTGTGCTGAAATAGCCGGCACCATTGTGAGGGATATTGACTTGGTTCAGTCAAGCAAAGGGGATGAGGAAGTTGATTTTCCCTCAAAATCACTGTTAGTACACTGATCTGTATTTTGGGTCACTAAGTCATTCACTGGATTAGCAGGCATAGCTGTCTCTGTGCTGAAGCATGAAGTACACAAACAATTAGAAGACCAAGCTGATGACAAAAACAAGTAGATACTTGTCACTGCTTCCCAGAACAGTTCATTCCAGTTTGGGTGCTGCTACTTGCAATTAGGTGTCCTTGTATCCAAGAGGAATGCATAGCTTGCTCCCATACTGCAAATCAAATGATGGGCAGTTTTAAATAATAATCTCAAGGTCCCACTCCTCTACCTTCATCTTCTTTTTGTAAAGAATTTTCCCCCATAATCATGGCCCATCAATTACTGTCACATCATGTAAGAAGTAAGGCAGATGTTTGAAGCATAGTTTTAAAACGAGATAGGTGTGGAATTTAGTCTAACGTGGTTTAGACGTTTCTGATGAAAACTAGGCCATCACTGGGCTTCTCAGCTCTTCATTGCCAGCTTCCTTGGCAATTGAAGCTTAGTCATGAGCCACGGAAACATGCATGTGGTACTGTAAATATCACATGATCTTCCAGCCATTCCCATCACTCACTTCTTGACACCTAAAGTCAAGGGTGTTGAGGGAAGCAGCTCCAGAGAGCAGTGCTCCTCTCCAGGCTGGCCACCAGACTTCCACCCAGCTAGAGACAGGCAAAGGCAGGGTCTGCAGTGCTAACAGCACAGCTGCATGCTGTTAGAGCAGCTGGTGGCTAAGTGAGAGCTCATAAATAAGGGTCTGTGGCAGTGGAATGTGGTAGCGGGGGGAGCAGGCAGAGCCAAGGGTTCCCCTGGGATTCATCCACGTTACCAAAGGTCAAGAATCACAGCCACAGGTTACAGCTCCAGCACGCTGCTGCCACCTCCACAATGGGATCCCCCACACTGCAAGAAACACCACAGCGAACTGGTCAAGAGGATTTCTGCTTTTTGACAGAGACACCTCCAAATCTGAGCTGTAACATCATTTCAAACAATGCTTTGTGTCAGGATATGGAATAACAAAAGAGTTGAGCATGATTTTGACTGAAGTATTGAAACTATGCTAATTGTTTAGCCAGTTGATATATTAAAACAAAAACATATTATTTACCTAATTCAAGGTATTTCCCTCAATGAATATTAAAAAAACCCACAATAAAATACCAAAATTACACTTGAGGTTTGTTTCCTGAGCTCTGAGACTGGTTCTGAATTACACTTCAAAGCAAATAATGAAATATAGTGTTTATATCATATGCAGACTCAATATTTCTGTCTTTTTTGGGGTTTTTTTTGTGTAGAGTTTTTTGCATTCAAACATATTTCCTAAAATTTGAGGTCTGTTTTCTACTCCATTCTCAAAAGATAATTTCCAAAACTAAGATTTATTGGGGTTTTTTTTAAGTTGCAGTACTTATAATGTAAAGACAATAACCAGCAACTCTCTTAGAAGCTAAATGTAAATTTTCAATGATCCTTCCAAAAACCCCTGGTAGGTCCACTATACACATCAAAGGCACAACTGTTTATGTTTTATGCTTTTTATTGAATTTAATATACTAATAAATTTTGTAGACTGTGAAGGCAATACAGGAGAAGCAGGTGATACACATACATTGATACCTGGAAGAAGATGCACTTTAAACAGACTAGTGATAAAGCAAGCACTTAAAAAGTTGTTTATTCAGGTCTGATTTGTACTGCTCTAATTAACCGGACATGGTCCCTGACAGGATTTTTTTTTTTAAATTGTGAAAATTCCATTTTCTTCTCACATTTGTCACCTTGAAATCTGAGAAACACTCATTAGCAGAAACATGCAGTTAATATTACCCTGAAAACTAAAAGCCACAATGCATGGAAGCACTGCCTTGTCAATACCTGGAGGACACTGATACATTGATTTGGCTATGCCTCTTATCCCTTGTTTGTAACATATTTTGACTATATGGAACTGTGCTTTTGTTTACTTTTTTTACCTGTGATTTCTTTCTTGTAGATGTGTAAAATACATTTATCATTTCTCACATTACATCCAGGTGTCTGATTTCAAGTTCTCCTATTCTGGTATGCCTCCTGTCGGTCTTGTATTGCAAAGTTATGTGAAGACTTTAAATTCCTTGTATCCAGTGTTCTTCTCAGATTTCAATAGCAGCAAAAAAAGCCATATTCTCAAAGCCATAAGACTATTTCCAGGTAAACTTTAAACTAAGATACATAATCAAGTTGGAACCACAAAATTAAATAACTTATAATATTATATAATTTTCTTATCAGAAAAGGATAACCATTCACTGACAAATAGATATGATCAATATAAATTTGAATGGCAACATATTTTTGGATTTATTTCAAAGGCAATCTTGTTTAAGGAATCTTCAGAAATTCCTTCATAATGCAAGTAGAACTAAATGCCTGATGCAAATGATTTAATGCAAGTGTTTGCTTACACTTTTAAACAAAATTGCTTCATTAATGCTTGTTACTTGTTCCTCTTCATTTAATAGAGATATTCAAATAAGAGATGTATTTATGCTCGAAGGTAAAATGGGACTAAAAGCATGTGGTCTTACCCCTACTTTCATTTCCTGTATAAATTTGATTAAACTAGTATGGATTTTTTGTAGGCATCAGACTCCAAGAAAGCCTTGGGCACTATATGCAGAAGTAGGAGAAGGGTGCCAAAGTGCTTCAAGGCTCCACATCCCAGTCTTAGTTTTCATCTTTGAAATGTGAAGACAACTTTAGAGGAATAAAATATTCAAGACAGCGAAGAGTTTTGTCACTTGAGTAGCAGGGCTTGGACAGGAACTGGAAGATACATGGATGCATGTAAACTCGTCCTGAATTGGGTTTCTGTCAGCCCTAACAGCCAGATCTCTCTACCAGACTGCAGTGAAAAATTATGCTGAATTCTCATCTCAGCCAGTTGAGAATCTACAGGGCTGTTTTCTATTACTTGGGTGGCTTGCATTTAAATCTGTCCCACCTGGAGGGAGAGGAGCTTTGGGGCTGTACTCCACAACTCACTCACTGCAGCTGCTGCTACTGGATAGTGCATCTTCCCTCTCCCCGTTCCCCTCCCACAACTAAGAGTCTTTCAGCCTTGGTTCTGACCAGGGTTTTCTTGACAGTTTGCTGGATTTATTTTCTTCACAGAGCAGTGCTGCCATGATAGGTCATGGATAAGCCCTGCTCTCTCATATATTTGAATCCTGATGACACATAATCAAACGCAGACTCAAAATTCCATGTACAGTAATTTCACAATTATAAGCTGCACCATTTTGACTAAAATTTTGGTCCAAACCCAAAGTGTGGCTTATAATCGGGTGCAGCTTATATATGGACAAAGAACAAAAAGTTGCTGGTTTAGTTTGGAGGACAGGTGTCTGCTGAGAAAGGCAGGAGCTTCTCTTTGAAATGGAGAATGTAAACCCCCTCCCTCCAAATTATTATAATTTTGAAATCAAGGGGCTTTCAGGCAAAAATATGGGAATTAGGAATAACAGTTCTTTTCTAGGGAAATGAAAATAGAAAGAAACAGACCCCAAGCCCTGACAAAGTCAGAGTACAACCTGACACCCCGTCAGGCAGGGTGTTGGTAGCAGTCCCATTAAATGGTGGTTGCATCCTCCTGCAGTGACAGATGTGATTCAGTTGGAGCAGTGCTCCTGCAGAAGGTGCAGTTTCCCTCTAAAGGTCCAGTGGTGATGTGGAGAAATCCAGTTTTCCTCTGGAGTCCAGTGGAGAAAGGGGCTCCCTTAGTGTCCCAAAACCTCTGTTTTTATCTTGGTAAGAAATGTTGGGCTCTTCCCCCTGGCTGGAGCAACTTCCAATGGGATGCAGTAATTTTATCAGTCCCACAGTGGGACTCAATGGGCCATTAGCAGAAAATGATTCCCCGGAGGAAGGATGGGTTGTGAAGAGATAAAGAACAATGCCCTACCTGGTTTCAATGGATGGCCCATTAGCAGAACATCTCCCACAGAGATAAGGATCACTGTCCCCACCCTCAACAGATGGTGATAGAATAGATACCTTTTATCACACTCTGTATTGTAACGTGTGGCTTATAATCGTGAAATTACTGTAATTACACAGGAATAATTTCTCAGTACAAGACAATTTCAGCTAAACAAAAAAGGCTGTGGACAGATAGAGGATGCAAGTATAAGAAACTGCACGAATGAATGTATAAACTGCTTTCAATTAATGGCTGGACACAACCCAGTTCCAAGGTTCAGGAGCATCCATTTCTTGCAGCTCAGTCTTGTCCATCTCATGGAAATGGATTGTCCATGAAACTGCACACTGAATGAGACACAGTTGCTCACGCGAACTCTAAAAATAAGGCAATCCCAAACTCTAACTCTTTTTACAGGTTTCCTGTGATATCTGGCAATGTATGATGTTAAGACACTTGTCATGGTGAAAAGAATTCTTGAGATTCCTGATAATGGCAGCTGGTTATACTTAAGAAAAAACCACATCTTGTTCTCATTATTCACCACTAACTTTGGGGAGGAAGACAGCATCTTTCATACACTTAAAATTGCTAAATTCCTTCCTTACAAAATTAAATTCCTTGGAATCAAAAACATTGAATAGCTTATGTCAATGTCTGACAAGGTAAAATAATGTACGAAGGGTCAGTTCTACCTTTAAATTTCCTTAAAATTAAAAAAGAAATAAAATTCATGGCATACTGGTCTCCCAGAGACTGGTAGTGTTTGACAGCAAAGAGAAAATGAAAGGATTTTAAAATAGTTAATAACTATATAGAGAAAATCCATCTGGGGGAAACAAACCAAAACTATCACACAGCAAAAACATCCCAACTGAAACTGGCAACCCCTCAGCTGGTCCTTCTGAACTTTGGATTCAGGAAGTCAGAGGTACTATTTGAAATGTAGCAATCCACAAGCAGCAACAAGGTCTTAGGGACATGTGGAGACTTGTCTAAAGGTGTCAAAGAGAATAAATCCCAGAAGTGTAGGCAGCCAGAGTCAAGGACAAAGGGAGTTTACAACTTCAGCATGTGTGAAGCTTGCTCGGCAAAGTTAATGCTTTCTCCAATTACCTTTTCTCCTATAGATCTCCTGCAAGAAATGGTCCCTTCACTCTGGCCTCAAGGATAGTTTCTGAACTTGAGAAAGCCTGTGACAGTCACCCTCACCCAGCCTTGTTGAACATTTAGAGTGCATTTTGTGACCTTGTGATGTATGGAAGACACGTAGAAAGTGTGGTTCAGGTCCAGCCTGCCTAAAACATACCTGTGCCTTTAGTGCTGGCTATCAGCTTGTGGAAGTCACAGCAGGGAAATTACAAGCAGAAATGTAACCTTGGCTGATTATCTCATTAATAATAAAAATTTAAAACCATGAAGTAATAAATTCTAGTCTTACTGCAATAAAATATTTGCAAAGTAAACAATACACAAAATATAAATATCACTGGATGATTTGGACATAATTTATAATTAACTTCTTGCTGGCAGCACTGCCATATAAAATGATATAACATTCAACACATTCAAGGCAACATCATTGTACACCCTAAAATTAAGCATTATAAAATACTTATCCTCAGAATAATTATATCAAAGTTTCACTGGTACTTTGGCCAAGTCTGTAATAACACTTCAGCTTAATATAATAGTGATGAATTTTAACTAAACATTTGTTTAACATAGTGTTGTGCAATATGGATTTAATAGTAGTTTAGATATGTAATCTTGGTGTTTTTCATTAGTCTTTAACCTTTCATTGTCATTTATCTAAGCTATGCAAGCATAAGTCTGTAGGACTACAACCAGTATACCAAGGTCAAGTCTGTTAGGAAAAAAACCCAGAAGTTTCTTTATTAACAACTTCTTTGAAATGTGCTGTAATTTCTAAACACTCCTCAGGAATGCAACTATTTTTCAGTGCCATGAATTTCAATACAACTACTTGCAAATACTGTATGAGAGCAAAAGTGTTCAAGAATTTCAAGAGTATTCACAGTAATAAACTGAAAAGAGGCCTTTGATTGCAAAATACAGCCAGTTAACCAGTGGAATAGATTGACTAGACAGTGGGAAGCACTACTGCTGGTAGTCTTTAAGGACAGGTAAAACAGGATGCAAGACACATGGAGGTGGGGCTGACCCTGCCTTCTAACAGGGATCTCTATTGGCCTTACACTCCAGGATTGTTCTTCCACATTCACTTGCTTCACTGCAGTCCATCCTTGGCCTTGCCCCTTATCTGTATTTAGCTTTCAGCTCATTCTAAAACCCTCAGCCACCTTTACTCTCCAGAAACCACACAGAATGACATAATGAACTGGTGTAATACTCCTATTCTGCATGTGCATTATTTTCTTTCACTTGCCTCTTCCTTGTATTTTAGGAAGCATACACTCCCCTGCAGGCATGCATGGATGCACAGGCATGTGTGAATTCTAAGCACAAGAAGGCCCCATTCCTGATTAGCCTTAAAATGACCCCAAAATAAATGTCTGGTGACACATGCTCCTTAATCAAGTTGTATGGGTAAATCTCACAATGTCATCTCACAGCTATGACGCAGTGGGCAATAGCTGAGACTGTACAGTACACAGATGTGACACATTTCTTTCCAAAATAAAAGCATGAGTAAATATCTAATAGCAACACTAACTTAATTTATGTCATCAGTTTTGAAGAGGAAATTACCACACAGATTAATGAGGAATTCTACATAGAAGTCAAAGGTATGTAGTCTTAAAGCATTAATCAAGAGCTAAATATGATCTGACCCACTTCCAACAGCCCAGCCTTTAACAGAGAGATGATAAAAAGGCAGAGTATGAGAGTCCATATTTATCTCTGATGTAACACCAACAAAGCCAACAGAATTCCTTGAAGTTCAGTGTGCCTCAGAGCACCATATGGCAAGTGCCACGGGTCATCCTGTAATCTGCAAGGTATGATGGATTGAAAAAGCAATGACATTTTCCGTTCCTATTTAGGAAACATTACTCTAAGAAATAAGAGATCACAAGGACTGCATCTCAGAAAAATATATTCTAATATATTCTAATATAAAAAAATATTTATTACCATGCAAAAATGGATGTATCAATTCACTAAACAATGCCCCAAATTTGAATATGAATACATTCTAGGAAGTTCTCTGGAGTGAACAAATCACAAGGTTTCCTAGAAAAATGGATTTGTTCTGTGTTGGACACAGTAAACATAATTATGTTGCATATAATTCTATTGAAAAGCAGTGAGAAGTTAAATAGGTTATATTTTCTCAAAACCCTGAAACTTGGAGATCATTCATCCATCTGATCAAGTCAGACTTACTATACTGATCCCCCAGACATAGTGATTACCTCTTCCCTAGTGCTGATACCAAACATGATAGTGTTCCCAGGCCCCCCTGAAGGTACATTCTAAAGAGAGAGACATTAATAGATAATGATTGAGAAGAGTACACATAAATACCTTTTAAAAAATTAACAAACCTCGATTTCCTTGGACACATGAGCAATACGAAAAAGTCACCCAGTATCTTTTCAGGAAATACCTCTAAAAATTTCTCAGTCATAACTTGTGTCTGGCTTCACACTCCATGACAAAGGCCACTGTTTTCTTGTGATGATGAGGAGTGTCCACTCTGGCCAAAGTTCCTAGCTACTGACACAGCCCTTCACATTTAGCATTTTCAATCACTCTGATTGGGATCTCAACCCAAGGGCTGCATTTCCAAAAGAACAAGACCCTTGCCAGCCAACTGGGAATTCAGCAGTTCCATGGAGGGGGGACTAAAGGAGCTGTTACTTTCCCACTATTTCCAGCACAGGTCTGTGTCACACTGTTCACATCATGCATCATTCATCTGCTGTGATGAAATGTAACCCCGTGTTTTAAAAAAAGACCTCTGCAGCAGTGAGGATACTATATCTTTGTGAGAAGCGTTTCACATATTTTCCATGGGCATCAACTGCTCCTGCTTCTATTTAAATCTGTGTGGCCCTCTTCAGAGGGCATTATTCACTTCAGGAAGTCCATTCAGAAGGTGCTGAGCATAAGAAGGGGAGAAGCCAGGATGGCAGCAGACATGGCTCCTGAAGAAAAGCCGAGCACTGCTCCTGTGAAAAGGGCTGTCCACAAGATCCGAATGGCCAGCCAGGTCTTCAGCTTGGCACGAGGCTGGCAGCAGTGGGCATCTGACCACCACGTAAAGCAAGAGCAAGAGCCCTCTGGATGGGTCCCCACTGCAGAAAGCTCATCAGGTCAGCCTGTGCAGGAAAGTTCCTTCGAGAAATGGCAAATTCCATGTGTCAAGAGGGACCAAGAAAAAGATGATGAAAAATCCTTAGCAAAGGGATCGGTGACGATAAGAGATGCTGAAAAACAATCAAGGGAATCAGATGAAGACCCCAAAGTGTTCAGCATTAGAAGCAAAGAGGTGACCAAAACAGTTGTCAGCAAAGCCTATGAACGAGGGGGCGATGTCAGCCTCCTTAGTGAAAGATATGAGAACAACAACAGCAGCTCCGAGATGACCAAACTCAAAGAAGAATCAAGTGCTATTGACAAACTTCTGAGTAATAAATTACCTTCATCCATAAGGAGGAAGTGTTCAAATGTGGTATCAGAGCTGACCAAGGGCTGGGAGAAGATGGAAGAAGAGGACAAAGACGGGGCCAAGGGAGAGCTGCTGCTGAAGTGCCGTGATGATAGCCTGGATGCCCAGGACAGTGGCTACGGGGAAGCAGAGGACAAGCTCGAGCAGGAAGACAGTGACCGGGAGGTGACGGCTGCGAGGATCAAACGGCCTGTCCCATCTCTGTAAGTAAAGCATCTTCATCACATCTACACAAATGGCACAGGGGTACAGCTTTCCATGAGGAATATGGGGGGAGATTAGGAAGTGGTCAAAGATAAACTATTACTCCTGACTTAGAAGAAATTGATCAAAATTCAGGAGACCTTTCATATATCACTCTGTGTTTAAGTAGTTACTCAACAACATTGGACTATGTACCTGCTACAAAAAATCAGGAAGTTATATTTAGGAGATGCTAATTATATTTACTTTTCACACTGGATTTACGGTTCATCAAAGTAGCTACTTACTTCTTAATACTTCAGGTCATACTTCAGAATCACTACTTTTACCTCATTAAGAGCCTTCAAATATTAATTTATTTCAGCAAATGTTGTCTAAATTAATATATTTGACAAATAATATTTCTAAATACTTATTAATTATTTTGCTTAATATAAATTGTAAATATTCTCAGGAGCAGTTTGAAAAGAATATCCCAAATTAATATTGCAGAAATTACTTCCCCATACTTCTTACCAAAAGTTGGGTTCACTGCTTCTCTTTGGAAGTTTTCCACGAATTTGAATTCACCAATTCAAAGAAAGGAAAATTCCATAGTATCTTGGACCCCAATTCATACGATATCTCAACTGCATTTTCGTAAATTAGAAACTGGATCATCACTGATGATGAAAAACTGATGATAATGTCAAAGCAGATGAAAATGTCAAAACAGACTTTGTGATCCCTGTGCAGACAGGCAGGCAGGCTCTATCATGGTCACCATTTTGGTTTTACACCTCACTACTGATTAACATTATCGTAAGTGTTAGACTGTGACTAACACAGCTATGGATTTCAGCCATACATACATTTAACCACAGGTATCTGAGCACACACCCCCAGAGTGATTTTAGCTACTCAGATGGGATTAGAATGATGCTTTGCTGTACAGCTGAGCATTCAGATCCTGTAAGAAGAAAATGGTTAACAGCCCCAGTGAAAAAAGCTCCCCAGTAACCTAGGGCTTGAAAGGTCATGGTACCTGCTTTTGGCAGGGACTGTGCACCATCCTTTCACAGAAGTTAGGACCTCAAACCAAAGATTCCAAATACACAGTGGAAAAGGATACATTGACAGCATTTGTAAACAAATTAAAACAATTTTCTCAGTTTCAAATGTTATAGTAGAAACAGACCAACTATGAAGCTTCTGTGAAACTTTTCTTACATTTTCCTTTTATGTCTCATTTTAGTACTGCTACCTTGAAAAAAGATTGATTAGCCATATTTACTGTGGTCCAAATGATTGAAGTAACACCCTCAAATGTTACTTACAGCTCTTACTTCCACTGAAATTTGACACAAAAATAATTATCTGCACTTACAGTGCTGCTACCAGTACTGTACTATCTTTATGAACATTTCAATGTGGTTCAATCTTCTCCAAAAAAGCCATAAGCATGCATTTGTTAAAGCATAGCTCCCATTTTCCTCCACATTGCAGGAAAAAAGCATCAGTGCAAGTATTTTGTTTTCCTCTCATCAGCACCTTCATTATTTCCAGCTTCACTACTTATGGAATAAAGTTGTTTCCTTAGTAGAAGACTCCTGTTGGCTTAAGAAACACTATTCTGCTCCTGATTAGGAGCAAAAGGGATGCAACAAAAGGGATATGAAACCGAAAACATTAAAACAGGATTCATACCTTCCCCCTACAGACAGAACCAGGGCAAATATGCAACATGGGCGTTATTTGCCCAGAAGGTCAGAATGCATTTAGAATGATCATTCTGGTTATCAGGTTAACTTAGTTGATTGTTTCTCAGAGTGGGAAAAAGCTCAAAACCTTCACTTTGTATGCACAATCCTTTGTATAGGTGCAGCAGAAACATGAAAAAATGCTTCCATGTGTACACAATTCATTAATTCATTAAACTTGTCATTAAGCTAAATAATAGCAAAAATAGCACTTCAGCAACTAGAAATGGTTAAATTACAAGCTGCATTTAAAAAGTAAAGTTTTTTCCAAGTCCACATGAGGCATGATAAAAGCAAAAGGATAGATAAGATGGTTTTCTTAACCACTGAGAAGATGATTTGGATGAGGAAGGCATTAGTAATATTCTGCTAGAAAGGAAAACTAGTTTCAGTAGAAAAATGAGGGAATAGATCCTAGAATGTTAAAGCAAGTAACAAAGACTGCACAGCCTCCTGCTGTCTCATTCCCTCTCTTCTCTCCACTCAACCTGGTGAACTGAAGCTCTAAGAGGTCACAGTCCCTGGAGAGAAGGGGAAGCAGCTAGCTGTGGCTGAGGAGTAAGCCTTCCATGATGATATCTACTCATAAACTCCCCTGAGACTGCATCCCCGATGGCATCACTTCTTCAAGTCAATTTTGATTCACTTAGGATTTTTTTTGCCCTGCCTTATCTGCTAGCTTCCCACATGAAGAGCTACTGAAGCAATCTGAGCCTCAGTTGGAATTCAGACTGTACTAGCAAAGGTTTCTGTGACCTTTGCATAGTCATAGGCTTCAGGAGACAAATTCCTTTGCATAGCCAAACCCTGTGCCCACAGTTCCTGTGGACAACGAAGGCACAGTTCAGGCGAAGGAACAAAGGATCACAGCTTTCCATTTCTCTGTATGACAATAGCTCATATAGGGGAGCATTTGGTTTATTGTCAGGAAACCAAATTGTCTAGATTTACTCCAATAGTATATTTTAATGGTTTCCTGCCAACACCTACCTGTTAGTCACACAAAATTACAGGTACAGACACACTGCCTACTCTCAGGATGCTCTGTACTTACACCACAGAAGAAAGGTGCACTTACTTGGCAACTCAGATGCTCAGTTCTTCTGATGGTTTTTCATCAGATTGATAAGGAAGAGTATTTGGGGGCTTTTTAAACACAGTTCCTCAATACAGCTAAGCCAATCTTAGGGCAACTCCACAGCTAATAAAGCAGTGCAGCTCTCCTAGGTCTTTTTCTACCCCTGGCACTAGGTATTTGAAATTCTTACCCTAGCACAGCCCTGCTCAGCATCTTTCTGGGGCACCAATCTGAACTGGGATGGACATCTGTGTGATTCCTATTCTCTATTTCAACCACCTTAGTAGAAAACAAAGGAACGTCCAAACAGTGGGGCAACAGAATTTTCTGCAACTTTACAGCCCTATATATTGTTTGCTAAGTGCATTTTGATTCTCCAGTGTTAATATTCAGCTGACATTATGGAGGAGGTTTCAGAGCAGTCTTTTGGGGAGTAAAAATATTAGAAAACAAATTACTTTGGCAGAGCCACAGCACAGCATAGTCCCAACTGAGTTCTGTACCTACACATTGACAGGACGTGGACAGCACAAAGACTAGCTCAGACTATCTATAGCTCCCCCACAACATGCGAGATTGGCCACGAGAGGATAGAGCGTCTGCCTGCAGTCATTCAGAACTATTACACACATAAAAATAGAAAAAAAAAAGTTTCTGGAGGCCTTTCCTTATCCTTTGTCCTTGAAACTTTCAGGCTTCTAACCCTACCCATGGGAATGTGAATTTTGAACTTCAATATTTGTTCAGAACCACACTCCAAATACAGAAGCATAGACAGAGCTACTGCACTCGATTAGCTTTTTGCTGTTGCTATAATGATTGATACCGGTTACAGAGGACAGATTTTTCCAGGCACTACCCTCTATTTTTCAGCCAGGTCATACACCTACAGCAATCAGCATCTCTAACCTCAGGGCATACACACTTCAGGCATGACCAAGCAGGCAGGAATGGGGAACTGCGTGACTGAGCAAAGGTACAGAAAGTGCAGGTAATCAGAACATACTGTTTTGCTCCCTTACAGAATTAAGTCATTCTGGGGTAAAGTTTGTCAAAACAGGCTCAGAGTGGGGCTGGAAGGTGGTAGCTTTGACAGGATAACACTGTCACCACAGAAGTTGCCTTTGTGTGCAAACTGATCGTGGATGAACAGCCCCCAGAGAACTAATTTAGAAGTGGTGAACTCATGCCACCTGGTGGATTCCAGCTCGTCCCAAAACCACAGTAACCCAGTTACAGCAGAGACCAATGAACAGCAGAACAGCATCAGGAATGGAGATGCAAGGCTCAGGTGTGTTTGTGTCTTCCAGCGCCAGCCGGCTGAGCGAGGAGGCGCGGAGCAAGGCGCGCAGGAAATGCAGCGCCGTGCACAGCCTCAAGGACAGGTGGCAGGAATGGGCCGACCAGCACATCATAACGCAGAAGCTGAACCCCTTCAGCGACGAGTTTGACCACGAGCTGGCCATGTCCACGCGCCTGCACAAAGGAGATGAAGGATACGGCCACCCAAAGGAAGGAACCAAAACTGCTGAGAGAGCCAAGAGAGCTGAGGCCCACATCCACCGGGAGATCAGGGACATGTGCTTCATCATTGAATCCATGGCCAAGCCACGGCCCGACGGCAAGATCCAAGTCACTTTTGGGGAACTCTTTGACAGATACGTTCGTATTTCAGATAAAGTTGTTGGCATTCTGATGAGAGCCAGGAAACACGGGCTGGTGGACTTTGAAGGAGAAATGTTATGGCAAGGAAGAGATGATAATGTCATAATTACTTTATTAAAATAAGTTAGGCTATAACCAGAACAGCTTTTAGAAACCTTTTCTCCTCCTTTGCCATTAGCATTTGCACATTTTGAATACAAGATTCCCCTGTTCACAACATACAAAAGAGTATTTTTTGAAATATGTATTTTTTAACTAGTGCACGATAACCCAAACATCCAAATGGACTTCATTTTGTACCGGAAGTGCTTGCAGGACAATTAAGTTAATTACTACGAAAAAAATAAGGAGAAAAATCTATACGGAATGTAAGCAGTTGATGGTAAAAGCCCATGGCAACATAAATAACTACAAACTAATTCCAATTTCTACTTCTTGTTACATTAAGATATTCCTAACCTGTTTAAACTGGAATATCAGGAATATGAAACATGCCAGATGAGAAGCTGAATGACAATATAAAAGTTTTAAGACAAAGTTTTTGATCTGAAAAACGGTCTTGTGCATGCACTTCCTAATAAATTGATTTAAATACAACTAGAATTACCTTATTTTAATACAGATAAAAGATACATTTGTTTTCTTTACAAGCATAGTATGTAACTATTACTGCAGCATTATCTTGTTGATACAACTGTTGACACAGCTTTCTCTTACATATCACATAAAATATCCTTCTTTTTATAAATGGGGTTTTATATATTTATTGTATTTCTATAACTAATTTTTTAGATTGTTTCTTATTTAAACTTACGGAGGTTAGAATGTAATGAATAAAAAAGTTTTGATTAGATAGCTACCTAAAAAATACCTTCTATGCAACATTGTGCAATGTCTCAATGTCTCACATCTGATTATCTATGTAGATACTGTTCTTATAAATACAGGGAAAAATAATATGTAACACATAAAAACTAGCCGGGTACTTGTACTTTTGCATACAGCAAAAAAGTGACTGACATCATCATCTTCCCTTGAAATGTAGCTCTGTGAGAAAAGAGAGAAATGGCATTCATAACTTTGAGGAAAATGTTGTCCCACATTAAACAGAAATACTGACCTAATTTCATAGCATTTGCCATTCTAATGTCACTGAAATAAAGCACTTCAGTCCAGGTGATGCCAAAGAGGACTAAATGCTAATGAACTAATGCTTCTAAGATGTAAAATTGGATTTTCCTGAATCTGAGATCTCTGTAAGGTCTCTGCTACTTACTGGATTTGAGAGATCAGTTTCTCTACTACTGTAAAAATAGCTGTCCTGTTAAAATGAGTGTGCTTCACATGAAAAGCATTTGTTTCAGAGCAGATGCCTGGGCAAGTAATGAAAAATAAGTGGTTTGTTTTTGGTTTTTTTCCCCCTTAGGATTCTTTCAAATGAAAGAACAAGTATCTTCTTACAGAAGTAGAGGTGTATTAACATCTTGTCTCTGATAAAACAAATATTGTTGTCTTATTATGAGTACAGGTATTCCAGTTTGAAGCTTTAAGGTACAAATAAACCAAATATTTTATAACTTCATTATATGAGAACTGACTAGTACATCTATTCTAAATCCATGTAAATAATTTATACTTTAGGCATGGTTAAATTATGTGACTCTATGGAAGAAAAAATTAATTGTAAGATGGAATCACTTGAGCTTATTAAATGTTTTCTTGGGATCTCAGACTACTGAAGCTGACCTACAAAAATGATGTCTTAGTGCTATACTTATGTACAATAATTTTTACCTGCATATTCTTATTTCTTTACATCTTTATATAATGACCTTTTATAGCTGTCTAAATTATCTTGACAAAATTTTGCTGTCAAAGGAATATATGAACTATAAATAAACCACTTAATTACTTCTTGGGTTAATCTCCCACACACTAGAAAACAAATATGTGGCATATTCAGTGAAGTAAAATATCAGCAAGTTGCTTCAAAATATAAGCACATTCTCCTTTTCATGGCTGTTAAAGTATTTCCTGTGAAAGTTTCTCCATCCAAAGCACCAGAAAAAGATTTCAGAGCACAAGGCAACAGACCTTATACAAATCACCTGTACAAAGAATACATACTAAAAGCATGTTAGTGTTAAGTGAATTACATATTGCTGCTCCTGCAAATTCTCATCCTGCCCCAGGAAAACACAGCAGCTGTAACAATGTAATCCCTACTATATAGCATCAACCTCACTGACTGACAGCTCACTGCAGGCAACTTCAAGCCTCCCATTCAGTCATCCTGGTGTTAAAATCTATGCAAAATAAGTCAAAACCCCAACTTTTCCCCATTCTTCCCCTCCAACTATTTTATTTCCAATTGGATGAGAAAACCACATGACATAACTAAGTATTGAGTATTTTTGCTCCTACTACCCTCCACTATTTATCTTTGAGTAGGCAGTATCATGCAAACACCTTCTAATTTCTGAAAAGAATTTACCATTTTTGTCAAAAAGAAATATTAAATATTGATATAAGTTATGATGTATGGAAGTATTTCATGTAAGTTATATGTTTTATAACATTTTTTTACATTAAGTTGTGTGACAAATTTATCCACGGTGTGGGAGATAATAAATATGATTCATTAAAAAAACAACCAAAGTACTGCTTGAATTACCCACCCGAACTTTCATACTGTGTTACATTCCTCTGAAACTAGCATAACTTCTGCCAAATTTAAATATTCTAAGCAGAAAAACAATAAAGGTCAAAACCTGCTTGATTAAAGCAGTCTCTGTAAATTTTTATAAAAGACCTGTTTTCCTAGTTCTGACTTGCTTTGAAAAGAAAACCCTTCACCTTTGAGACAATAAGCAAATCTCAGCTATTCTCATGATAGCTTATAGTTGCACATTATTTTTTTTAATATTGTGTTCACTCCCAAATATTTTTTTATTGTTTTAATGTTTCATTGTTTTACTTGAAACAGAGCTCCTGAACTCTCCTGTCTGAAGCTAGTGTTGCTTTTGCACATCCTTGGTAGTGAAAAAATTGTATCTTCTTCTGTAGGAACTTACATACGTCTTTCATATTCAGCTATCAAGCTTAAGTGACAGCATGGAACTTGTATAAGTGAAATGTATTTCTTCTGATACAACTTTGTATTTTTCCAAGTCTTACCAGAGTTGCTGCAGTGGCTTGAAGTGAGTGGAAGGTTCACTGGACACATATCCCACTCAGTAGAAATCAGCTCCCTCTTCCACAGCAATAATTCCTTCTTTACAAATATTTCTGTACAGCCAAGGTTCAGTAATACAGATAATTTTTAAAACAGGGGAAGGCAATTGAAATAAAATTAGCTGTAGTGAAGAGGATACTATTCATGGTGAAATGTTCAATCACAGAAGAGGTACTGGCAGGCCCTCCTCTCAGCCATTTCAGCTGCTATGCTCTAACATCTCAACTAAAGCCACTGCTGACACCTCAGCAGCACACGTACCCATGTACTATCAGCAGTGCAATCACCACAAGAGAAAACAAAGTATGATTACAAAACTTGTAAGGTAAGCAGGACAGCAGAAAGCAAAGCTGGCACTGGAACTTCTGCAGTGAGAGAGCCAGCAGGACTGGCTTGCACTTGCTTTGCATATACAACAAAAAGTGTACACCACTCCCTCAGCTGGACAATTCCTCTCTCTTCTCCAGAAGCACAGTGTAGCTCTCTATCATTGCAGTAGCAATGTAGCACTCTTAAGAGGAGAAAGAGGAGGTTTGTTGCCTTAATTGAGCTCCAAACTGCAATGACCAGTAAAATACTGTGATGACATCTGTTCTTTTATGAAGGGAGAACATAAAATTATATTTAAGATTCAAATACTGAATGAAGTATACAAGATTATTATTTTTTTTTATTTGAAGCTGAAGGAATAGTCAATATTCTTACTGATCTTTCAAGAGCTAATTTTATGCCAACATTCTAATTTCTGTACCAAAAAATAACTCTAATGCAATATAAACAGGTGAGCAGGAAGATGCCAGGACAAGCAGTATGTCATGAATCATGACCTTTTTGCAGATTACACAAGAGCAGTAACTAACAGAGACAGGATTTAGAGTCAAAAGACCATACTTGAAGAATCCCTCCCATGTTCGGGGCCCAGATACCCAAATAAAACATCAAGTTACTCAGTGAATCCATCCAGGTATTGTGTGCTGAGACATAGTCTTGTGGCAGCAAACTCCAGATAATGGGTTTCCTAAGCCCTCAGCAAATGTCAAACCCCAACGCTTTACAATCACAGAAACAGACCTTGCTGGGAAGATAGAAAGGAATTCTACTGCAGAAAAAGGATAATGAATTGAAGGCAGAAGAGACATCAAGACAGTGCCTTTTATGTGTGTCATACAGAAATTAACTACACCTCTGGTAATAAAATTCATGGTCTCACTCAAATAGACATGCACTACTTTCTATAGTTCCCTTATACCGCCAGTTGTTTCACCAAGTGTGGCCACAGTCACTTATGCTTTAAATCAAATGTCCTTCTATTCCTTAACTAATTTAGTATTTTACAAGCATGATTGCTACTGTACTGCTTACTAAACAGTATCCTTGATTTCCAGTTTTTGATTCCAAGACTGGTCCAATACTTGGAAACATTCACCTACTGAAGATTTTTGTGCACTTTCATTTACAGTAATTTCACGAATACAAGCCGCACCAATTTGACCAAAATTTTGGTGGAAACCCGGAAGTGCGGCTAATATTCCGGGGCGGCTAATCTATTAACAAAATTCTAAAAGCTGCCAACACGGAAGTGAGAGCCCGCGGCAGCCCCAAGCCAAGCTGGAGCCCGGCCGGCCCCGGCAGAGGTGGGAAAGCCTGGCAGAGGTGGGAAAGCCTGGCAGAGGCGGGGCCAGCAGTGTCGGGGGCGGGCGGCAGAGCCTGAGCCAGCAGGGCGGGGGAGCCCGGGAGAACTGGGGCTAGCAGCGCAGGGGAGCATGGCAGAAGCAGGAAGGCCGGCGGGTGGGGCTGCCTGGCAGCGGGGGAAGCCCAGCATAATCGGGGCCAGCAGCGTGGGGGAGCCCGGCGGTGCGGGGGCCTGCAGTGCCGGCCAGGGCGAGGAAACGCGGCGGCGGTGCAGACGGGAGGGGGCGGCCGGCGAGCCGGGCGGCGGCGGCGGCAGCCCTGCCGGCGGGGCGAGCGAAAGCGGCGCTCGCGAAAGCGCCGCCGCGAGCCGCGAAAGCGCCGCCGCGAGCCGCGAACCGCGAGCCGCGAGCCGCGAACCGCGAAAGCGCCGCCGCGAACCGCGAACCGCGAGCCGCGAACCGCGAATCGCGAGCCGCGAGCCGCGAAAGCGCCGCCGCGAACCGCGAACCGCGAGCCGCGAACCGCGAGCCGCGAGCCGCGAAAGCGCCGCCGCGAGCCGCGAGCCGCGAACCGCGAACCGCGAGCCGCGAAAGCGCCGCCGCGAACCGCGAGCCGCGAACCGCGAGCCGCGAGCCGCGAGCCGCGAACCGCGAGCCGCGAGCCGCGAGCCGCGAGCCGCGAGCCGCGAAAGCGCCGCCGCGAACCGCGAGCCGCGAACCGCGAGCCGCGAGCCGCGAAAGCGCCGCCGCGAACCGCGAGCCGCGAACCGCGAGCCGCGAGCCGCGAACCGCGAGCCGCGAGCCGCGAGCCGCGAGCCGCGAACCGCGAGCCGCGAGCCGCGAGCCGCGAACCGCGAGCCGCGAGCCGCGAACCGCGAGCCGCGAGCCGCGAGCCGCGAGCCGCGAACCGCGAGCCGCGAGCCGCGAGCCGCGAGCCGCGAACCGCGAGCCGCGAACCGCGAGCCGCGAACCGCGAGCCGCGAACCGCGAGCCGCGAAAGCGCCGCCGGGCGGGCGCGGCGCGGGGCGGGCGCGGCGCTCGCGAGGCGCGGCGCGGGGCGAGCGAAAGCGGCAGCGGGGCGGACGGCGAGCCCGGCGGCGGCAGCCCTGCCAGCCGGGCGAGCGAACGCGGCAGCGGGGCGGTGCTGACGGGAGAGGGGGGCCAGCGAGCCCGGCGGCGGCGGCAGCACCACCCGGCCAGCCCCGCCGAGCCGTGGCGCTGAGCTGGGCCACCCGGCCCCGTCGGCAACCATGAGCGGGCCGAGCCTGCCTGGCCCCGCCCCGAGCCAGTAAAGCCCGCTATGCCGCGATCCTGTTACTAATTGGCCAATTTGTGAAAGCTGCGCACGGATTCTCGCGACGAACGAAAGTGCGGCTAATATTCGGGGTGCGGCTTATCTATTGACAAAGACAGCAACATTGTCGAGGCACCGGGGGTGCGTCTTATAATCCGTGCGGCTTGTATTCGTGAAACTACTGTAATTCTTCAAACTATAATGCTTTGCAAAATTCTTCACACCACCCTCTAAAAAAACCAAAATGTGATTTATTTGCAACATGAGCTTAGGATAGGGACTATGCAGTTGAATTAATGGTTTTGTCAGCAAGGATGATCTGAGACCTTTACCCTCTCCCTCTTCAAAGTGGTTGAAGGCAACATATTTCATACCCATTGCTTCCTACTGGGCTTTAAAAAGACTCAGAAATGCCAAAAAAGACGAGAAAATGCATCCTATATTCAGTTGTTAAATGAACAGCAAAAAATATTTGTGCTTCTACATGAATTCCACCTTCTAAATAAATTCCAACTCAAGGTTATTTTTACATATATTTAGATTTATTTGCTATACATCACTGTGAGCTTATAGTACTTGAAATCCATTACAGGATTTTTTTGTTGTTGTTGTAATAATCAGTTGTAACTCCACAAAGACAATAATACTGCTGTGGAAGACCAAAGGGGAGAAAAGCCATTTCAATTTATTTACAGTTCCTTATTTTGTAAACATTTACTCTACACATTGTACTAAGTTCTAATAAGGATAAAGAGATATACATAGAGACAGGAAACAAAGCCCTGTTTTTCTATTCATATTGAGCATTAGCATATTATAGATGAAACATCTGCCCTTTCTTGTTACCATAGCAGTAAGCTGTCTTCAAATAAGTTTTTTTTTTTTTTTTAACTTTCCAGAAATGTAAATATTTTGAAATATACAACTACATCTATGTAAGCCAACCCTTTTGGCTTTTATTCCATTTCTAGAATAATTTAAAGTGCTATAAGCAACCCGTCAATCAACACTTTTCTATAATAACAAAACTACTTTAAACATTAATTTACAAGAAAATATACAATGTTTGTCTGAAATAGCTGAAATTTCAGCACAAAGTCAGTCACTGTCACACTTAACAGCAATTTTTTTGTTCTTTTTTTGTTTTGCTTTGTTTTTTTTGCAGAACATAGAATAAAAGCTTTGAAACAAACAGTTTTGTTGAGCTGTTATTGCCACAATGGCTTATCAAGTTTTCTACAAAAGTGGACAAGAGCTACTGGAACTGTATTCTAGCCTGTCATTTATTTTTTGAGGTCACATGACAGTAAGTTTGCATATTCCACAACTCTACTGAATTACAATATTGTCTACCTATGATACATGATGTCATTTTAATCAGAGCTGGTGCTAATTGTAAATTTACAACATAGACCCACTCAAAAACATCACAAATAATTCTTTTCTTTGGACAGGAATAAGCTATATTCTTGGAGCTGATGTGCTACACGGCTACAACAGTATAACAGTATATATCTGACACTTTATGTTGAAGAAAGATGCATCTGTTTCTGTACTTTTAATGCCCTACTATAGCTACAAATTGTTCACTGAGTTTTGCTTGCTTTAGCCTTTTAAGTTTTTGGAACTATCATATTCTTACATTCACTTGCTATTTTGTAGTCTTTGCCACTTAGCTCAATATTGTCAGTATTTGTCCCAAACCTGCGGATCATTAACAGCATGTGCAAAAACACTCTTTAAATACAATCAGCATGCAGCTACAACACATATTAACTGACTTTTTTCTACACATGAACAAGAAACAAGACAAGTGGCACTGTTGACTTTGAATATCTTCTAACTTCACCATGTGTGTACTGGGATGTGTTAAGAAGGAATGCTCAGTTTCTCACCCATTTGTGGCACCACTGGAATAACCCATCATTGGTCTGGATCTCTGCAGTGCTGCTGCCAAATACCCACACGCAGCTTTCTTAGAGGTTCACAGAGGGCAACTTCATTCATAGACATAATTTGAATACAAAAATAAGAAGCTATATTCAATGAAGCAGCCCCCTAGCAGGATTGCAGGAAAGGTGTGTGTGGGAAACCTGGGAGGCAATCATAATACGGATAAGAAAATTTTGCAGGCCACAAGGCGCAAAGTAACTAATGTTAATTTTTAGTCCACAAGGTCAATATTTTGTAAAAGAGTCTATAGCTTAGAAAAAGTATGACAGTATATTACAGATGCAAGAGCATGAAAAAACTTCTATTTAAAAATAATAACTAATGGCCACACTGAAAAATTAGAAAAAAACCCCAAAAAAACCCAGATAAGTAAAATACATTATATTGCTCCTAGGGATTTTTAAGCTGCACTGATTCATGTCAGGTTTGGGACAATAACCTGTAGAAATAGTGAAATACTTATTCAAAAGCCCATATTTCTATGTCTTGAATAGTGAAGTCTTCTCGCTTAGAAAGTGTGTGATTCCCAAATGTTTTACATGAATGACTTCTTCCATGGTAGAGATCACCATCAAGCCAAAGAGCAAACTCTCCTCTGCAAGACAGACAACGTATTAAAGAAAAAGACTGAGGGAGTAAGCATTGAAAAGGAATCAAAGAACTACTTTTTAACACAGGTACCTCATTGCTGCTAATAAATTTACGCTACAAGTATTTTTTTTTATTACTATTTATTATTGATTTGGGAATATCCCTTTTGCAGATATTCTGAAATAAGCTAACTAGAATTCCTCGGTTTTCAGTCTCTTCCATTTTTATTAAAGAGACAACAAATATATATAACTAAAGAGAATGCTGATAAGAAATAAGGAAAACATTCCAGAAGCATATGAACCTGTATAAAAAACCTAAAAAAGATGATACATGATTTCTTGAGACCTTGGCATTTTTTGGGATGATTCACTTTCAATTCAGATCTCTTCCAAATATACTTAATTTCCATCTTTCCACAATCATATCTTTTGAATACAGGAAGACACACATGCAAGTCAAACATGGAAGGCATCATAAACTTGCAGGGTTGAAACCTTTTGTCACACTATGGGGAAGACAAACCTCCTGTCTAAGTTTTGTCAGCATTGGAAGCTAAACACCAGACATACTTAAGTTTTTTGGCTGGTAACTGCTGAGTCCTGAACTACCAAACTGAAGTCAACTCCAATTTTTATTTTCAAAGGTATCCAGACAAATATTTTTAACAATTCTAATCGTGACTTACCCTCCTCCACCAAAAGCAAGAGAGTCCATGTCTCCTTTAATGAAGAACATGTTGTCTCCTGTCCATTTAAAAACCTAAGAAAAACAAACAAACAAAGTAGACTAGCAAGTAAAAATATCTGAACTTTTCATTTGGGCAGGAGGGAAACCAACCATCAGTAAAGACAGTCTGTGGGTGGCTAGAGGCCAGTTTAATGAAGTTGACACAGAAAATTCAGGAAACAGATAGCTGCAGACAAAAATTCTCTGAGGTTTTACACTAATTAAAGTAAGACCATTCAAACCAGGTCATCTTTGAGCACCAAAACGCCTACACAATGAAAAATACCAAGAAAATACGCTTAGATTAGATGATATGTCCCTAAAAAGGATGTAATTTGTGTATTTTCAGACAGACACTCATAAAAAATCTTCAGTACAGTTAAAGAGTCAGATTGAATGTGTTGTTCAGCATGCAAACACTACTGATTCACCATGCACTTAAAAATTAATGTGATTACTTTCTTTGGGCCAACTTGTAACATTTTTCAGATTTACAGTCAAGTTTATTCCTTAAGTATTTTAAGATCATGCACTTGGGGTGGTGGTGGGGAAGGGAGCAAAAGCATACAAAGTCATTACTACTTACCTCAAAATCTGGAGAAAAAGTGAACATAAAGGTCTCCCCAGTGCCATAGAAGCCATCGCTTACTTTAAATGGTTCAGATGCTAGTGCACCAAAAACCTGTAGCAAAAATACATCAGAGCAAGAAAAACTTCAGAGAAACTACAGAGAATTCAAGGATCTGTAATGACAGTAACCAATAAATCAGGTTGTAAATACTTTCAATTTGAATTTCACTTACCACGGTTCTGAGTGCACTGAGATATGGTATTGTGCTTTGTGGTACAATAGAAAGTAAGAGCACTCTTCCTCAATAATAAGTGAGCACCGTAAGAATAAAAAAAAAACCTAATGGATAAAAACTAAACTCAGAAAATTCTCAAAAACAATGTATAGTTCCTATTCCACTTCACTAGGCTATTTTCAGCAAGTTCCTAGCTGAAGCTGAGAAATCTTCCATGCGATGTATTAATTCCAGTCCAGATACCAGGTAAGCACTGGTTACATTGTCTTACAAAAGAAACAGGTTTTAACAGAAGGACAGGACACCATCCAGGCCACAGGACAAACTTGGCATGTGTTAACCTCATGAAGTTCAGCAAACACAAGTGCAAGGTCCTGCACCTGGGTCAGGGAAATCTCCAACTTAAGTACAGACTTTGAGATGAACTCAATGAGAGCAGCCCTGAAGAGAACAGCTTAGGGTTTCTTATGAATGAAAAGCTGGACATGAGCCAGCATGTGCTCACATTTTGTTGAATTCAAGAATTATTCTCTTGCAATAAATTCTTATAAATTTTTTAAAAGTATGGACAACAGCAGACAATTTGATGCAGGGAGTACTGTACGTTTGAGAAGTCATTGCTTTGACTCCACTGTAGAGAGCAGACAAGAAATTGGACTTATATACCAAACTTTCTTTAGTCATAGTACTTACAGAAACTTCCTCATGTTACTACTACTTTATTTCTTTATATTACCTTTCTTAAGAACAGAATGTCACTATACTGACAAGTTACCTTACTCATGCAAAATGGTTCCTCTGCAACAGTGGAAATTACCTTTAAACATATACGTGACCAATGCTTATAATCTAAAATTCTGATTCTCTGGAACAAATTTTAAACTCACTTGACAAGGGGTTGAAATGAAGTTTCTGAGTCAGCTAAAGGTGCTCACTTTTCTGATACCTGTATCAGTTTCAGACAAACTGTTAGAGAGAAAATTCATTCTGAAGACTTGAAAATCCATGAACTCAGATGCATGTTTGTGTACCCTTGTTTTAATGCGAGTTCACAGGAAAACTGACCCAAACTTTTTTTGCAGAGGTATTTATTTCAATCAACATCTAGGATCCAACACCAGGAAGATATTTCTTTATTATTCCACAGTCTCAATCTTAAGACAGAAAGAAACTACTATATATTTGCTATTGGGGAAATCAGGTGAAAATAAATCAATTGTGTTCTCCTGCGTGTTTCCAGAAGATGCTTTTTTTCCTCTCTCTATATTTTTAATTCAAGGCTTGAGATGAGTCCCTAATGTTACCAATACCAACAGGTTTTTACATTTTTCTTTTTTTAGCCCATCACTCATTAGACTGACTCATGAATTTGAACTTTAACACAATATTTAATGTTCAGCTGATCTTTACTTCCTGTAGTTCCACTACATGTTACGGTTAAGGTTAGAATTTAAAGGTGAATCAGAAAGAATTTATAATTGCTGCAGTAATTTATGCCTATTTTATACTGTCTTTGCACATGTAAACTCTAAAAGGATAAATAAGACACTTTTTCCTTTTTGTTATTTCAAGCATCTGGGTCTGTAGACTAGACTTCAGCAAACTGGCTGTTAACTTTTCTCTGTCAAACATTTTGTGACCTTAGACTGTACTTAGCATACGCAGGTAAGTGAACTTAAAAAAAGCATTTTTTAGCATAAAAATTCATACTTAATTCAAATTCAGTTTCATCAATTAATATAACAAAATGGGCTGATGAAATACAAAATATTCCATATATAAATAATTATATGTATATTTTCAAGCAATGGGAACCCTTGTAATTATTCCTTAGTCCTCTAACTACTTGAGTCATTGTATCCTAACTTCTTTTAAGGGCTCAAGTCATTCTTTGAATAACTCTGCAGCAGTTCTGGTGGCTAAGCTACATTTAGGTATCCATGACATGCTTTCAGATAAATATCCTTAGGGCTGACACTACCTCTAGTAAATAAATACAAGTAAAAAAAGATAAAAGTAAATGTAAGATTCCATTAACAACAGACATTCCTTGAGAGGAATTAACCTTCAGTTAAAGTAACAAACAGTTTTGTCAAACTTTAACTATATCAGCTCAGCCTCTACACAGGTGTAAACTTTTCACACAACACTTACTCCAGTGTTTGTCTTGGATCCTCTCAGGGATGTTATCTGTATATCCAGTAAAACACAAAACTAGCACATTCCAACAATGTAGAAAACCTTACATGTTTTACCTTAGAGTCTTTGAAGCTTTATTTCTAATCATGGAATAAATTAAGGTATTGAGAACCTCAGACAATCTCCCATGTAATTCCCTACTCAATGGAGGACTGATTCTGAAGCTATTAGGTTGACTCAGTTTTGTCCAGTCAAGCTTTTGAAAAAAAGTGCAATCTGCTTCCCAACAGCTATTTTAGTTCTCGAGAAGCAATATCCCTAGGATTTTTCCATGAGATCTGACTTTTGTGGCTAGTTGTTAAGGTGAATAACTAAAATTCCTGTGTCCTAGGTTCCATGTCTCACACTTCTGCAGTGCATGCAATTTGAAGAATCACTTTTTATAAAACTAGACAGTCCTTGAGGCGGTTAAGTGCATTAATCACATTTCTAGACCACCACTTATTTAGTGACTCATGTTCAGGAAACAAGTACCAATTTCTTTTTAAACGGTTGTCAGGGTTCACTAACAGAAGCACATACCAGTAGCTAGACAATTCGTAACAAATGTAATGAGGCACCTATAGATTTCATGGACACCTTTATTAAAGGATCTCCTAGAATTGACTGGAGTAGGCAATTTAGGTGGTTTTAGATTTCAGATTCCAACTAGGCAATGCTCAGCTTTTACAAAATTAAAGTTTGCAAAAGTTCAGTGATTTTGCTTGGTTTTTTTTGTTTATTTTGTTTTTAGGTGTTTTTTTTTCAACAGCCATTTAAATAAAATTATTAATTGATCTGAAAAAGAAAGTGAGATTGGAAAATGTTTTTGAACAAAAATTCAGTAGGGTGAGGCTTAGCAGCCTTTCATGGAACATTATGAAACATTACAAGCACACTTGCTCCTTACTCATCCTATTATCAATGTAATAAAAAAGCAGTCTTCATAAACATGGACAACAAAGAAACATATCTCAGGGGAAGCAGTCCAAGAAAGAAATTATTTTTAGTTTAAAAGAAAAGCCTCAACCAAGGGTATGACAATTCCAGTATATTTCATAAACATTGAAGATACAAAGTGAGCAGAACAATGAATACCAAAGAGGACTGAGAAGGTATGCTCAGCAAAAATCAAGAAACTACCTGGTCATAATTCTGTCATTTTTCAAAATGGCTGAACCCCATTTAGGATCTTCACTGAATTAGAATCTTAGAAAACAAGCAGTGATCTTTGAATGTAATGTATGAATAACCACCTGGTCTCTTAAAACACATTTTTGGAGGGCATATACAATATTTATCTCAGCATACTGCTAGTGAACTATTCCTGGACACATCATCCTATAAAGTACTTAGAGTCTTTTTCAGTCATGGAAAGCAGTTTTAAAGGACTATCTGCCAAGTAGATACAAGACATTAAAAAAAATTAATCTCTTAAAAAAAAATTAGTAGCTTCACAAATAAATGAATTACCCATACTAATTATCAAAGAGCATAGTTGGTTACCATTGTCTTATTTTTCATGATTGTAGATCCTTGCATGAAGAGGAGAAAGACTCTCCTGAATTTCCATGTGTTTTTGAACAGAGAGAGCAAATTAATTTTCTGCTGTCAAATGCAGACATTTTTCATCAATAACATGTGACAGAGCTACTGAACACACCACTCCCACTACACTGGTGAAAGACTGAGCATATGAAACTCATCTGAACAACTCCTTCCACATACGTTGCTCACTGAATAGACTTCCCCCACTCTTGTATGGAACCTAGGTAAGATTTGGCATATGCCTCAAAACTCAGTTCAGTGACTATTTGACCCAGAATTCCAAGGCACGCTTTCATACATATTTCCAGGTATAAGGCTGTAAGCCGAGATTGACCGAGGTTTGTTTCACAAAAAAATAAAATAAGATCTATGAACTCCATGTTTTGACATGGTAACCATGACACTTTTTGAACATTCAAGCCAAGATGCTCATACACAGAAAGTATATGAATTAATTCCTTCAGCAACAGTCAGTACTTCATAGTGATAGCAAGACAGTCCCATGAGGAAAAGAACACTTTTTTCTGGGACAGATAATCAGGTACTAGAAATCAGGTATATCTTACTAATTTATCTTGAGAAGCTAATAAGCGAATTAGAGAAGTCACCTAAGTACATTTATGAGACTGAGAACTATGCTGAGACATCTCAAGTCTTTTCAATAGTTTTTGTCTTCAATATGAAAAGGTAAATAAAGAAAAAATATTTTTAAAGAACTTCTGGGAAAGAGTGTACTACTAGTGGAGACTTAGAGAGAATTTTTCTTTTTAAGGGACCCCTGGGGTAGGAAATAATGAAAAAATCATGTTGTGACATGAATAAGAAAAGACACCCTTCATTTATTGTTTTCAGACCCCCTGAATGAGACCACACTTCCTGAAAACAAAAACTGTGGTTACCAAACTGGGAGAGGAAGTGACCCGAATGCTACAGTGGTGTTTTTTGTATGGTGGTTCTGGCAATTTTTCATGACAGCAGTAACATTCTTCCACAAGCAAACACAGAAGTTGCAGAAAAATCAAGAATCAAGAAGTTTCACACTGCCTGCAGCATTCACCTGTTACTAGATTATTCAAGAGAGGATGTTTGCTATTCAAATGGTGAGATGTGAGCCACTTCCTGAAATTCATAACCCAGTCAAAGAAAAACCAAGCACAACTACAGAGGCTCAAAGAACAAGTTAATAATGCAACAAAGGTAGTACAGTTCTTGAAAGATGTTGGCTGCAGCCACAGAATATACCAAGAAGCACTAGCCATAGCTAACAACATTCCAACTCAACAAGACCTTCCAGTATAAATAAGAGACTGTATTTCTCATGCCTTAAGTGTATAAAAAAATTTAAATTAAATTAATTGGGTATTAGCAGACTCTTGCAGTACAACAGCTAACTTATATCATTAAAATATTTGCTAGACATGTAGTATGTTGGACAACTGCTTAAGAATGAAACACATTTCTAAGGAGAAAATTTGCTTGATATAGAAAATTTTAATTTGCTTGATACATACAATTTTATCTCCATGATAGATTGAAGCATCAGCTATTCCTTTATACTCCTCAAACACTTTTTTATGGGTCCCCTATTGTCACAGAAATATTTTCCTACCTGTCCATCACTGTCTTTGATAACCAAGAGCACAGGTGTGTCTAATCCCATCATTGTCCGATACAAGGTCTTCAAGCTCATGCCATGCTTTGCAGTACTGTAGACAAGAGTCCATGGATAGCCAATAGTCCGTGGTGGAAGAGACTTTGTGAGCTATTAACAAGAAAATTACAACCCTTTATTCAATATATGTTTTACATTTAAGAATGCATTGCATGTAAATGAAAGCAGATTATGTTCTGCTCAACCATTTTTATGTGGCCTTAAAACTTAAGAACTAAACCTGAAGTTTCACACATATATTTTCTACTTTTGGTCACTCAAGCAGATTTCTTTTCCTTCCTCTACTGACCTACAGAAGAATGATTTCTCAAATAAAGAACATGGGTTTGTAAAGGTCTCTAAAAGGTTTATCCATATAATTATTCTTGCATAACAATATTTCATGTCCCATCAATGTCTTAGTATTGAGTAAGTAGATCACACAAGTCAGCAGGTAACAAGCTGAAGGGTAAATGCTGCTTGTAGCCCTATTCTTGTGCTTTTTAATTCAAAACTTCAATTAACACATTTGTAATGAAATCACTTTGGACTGGACAGCAAGAACTGCAGTGTTTTCACTAATGTTTTCAAGAAAGAATGAAAGCAGGGCTAAGACAGACAAGAGTCTGCCTGAATACATAGTGTATTCTATTCAAAATTAGAATTTTAAAAAAGCAGTATTTTATCTACGAATCGCGCTCTGCTTCAACACTGAGACACACATGTATATGGTGTTAGATGGGATCCACCCAAAGAAATAGACAGAGCTGGCAGATATGCTCACTGAGCCACTTCCCATTGTTTACCAGTATTCCATGGCAACCGAGGACAACCTGGTTAGCAAATGTCATGTCCATTTACAAGATGGGCTGTAGGAAGAATCCCAGGAACTACAGACCTGTCAGACCTCAGTGCCTGGGAAAATCATGACACAGATGACCTTGAGTGCCACCTCATAGAATGTGCAAGAAAACCAGGGCATCAGGCCCATCCAGGGTGGGCTCATGAGAGGCAGGTCCTGACTGGCAAACTTGATTTTCTCTATGACAAGGTGACCTGCTCAGTGGATGAGGGATAGGCTGTGAATATTGTCCACCTGGACTTCAGTAAAGCCTTTGACACCATTTTCCACGGCACTCTCCTGGAGAAACTGGCTGCTCATGGCTTGGACAGGTGCACTGCTTCCTGGGTAAAAAACTGGCAGGATGATCAGGCCCAGAGAGTGGTGGTGAATGGAGTTAAATCCACTTTGTGGCCAGTCACTTGTGGTCTTCCCCAGGGCTCAGTACTAGGGCCAGTCCTGTTTAATTTCTTTACTAATGAACTGGATGAGGGCATGCAGTGCATTCTCAGTCTGTTTGCAGATTACAACAAGCTGGGCAAAAGTGTTGATCTGCTGCAGGGTATGTAGGCTCTGCAGAGGGATCTGGACAGGCTGGATTGATGGGCCACGGCCAACAGTACAAGGTTCAATAAGGCTAAGTGCCAGGTCCTGCACTTGTGTCACAAAAAGCCCCTGTAGCACTACAGGGAGAACAGCAGCTGGAAAGAGGAAAAGGACCTAAGGGCGCTGCTTGACAGCTGCACATGACATAGCGCATGCCCAGGTGGCCAAGAATGGAATCATGACTTGTTCCCCTGTACTCAGCACTGATGAGGCCACACCTTGAGTTCTGTGTGCTGTTCTGGACCCCTCTCTAAAAGAAAAACATTGAGATGCTGGTGTGTGTCCAAAGAAGGGCAGTGAAGCTCATGAAGGGTCTGGAGAGGACTGAGGGAGCTGGGGTTAAGCCTGGGGAAAATGAGGCTCTGAGGGAACTCATCACTCGACAACTACCTGAAAGTAGGTTGTAACAGTCAGTCTTTTATCCCAAAACAGGACAAGAGAAAATGTCTCCTCAAGTTGAGCCACTGGAGGTCTGGATTGGATCTTAGGAACAATTTCTTCAGTGAAAGAGCTGTCTAGCATTGGAACAGGGTACCCAGGGAAGTGGCTGAGTTACCATCCTTGTTGAAATAGTTAAAGGAGGCATAAGATGTGGCACTTAGGGAAAGGGTTTAGTGTGGACTTGGCAGTGCTGAGGTAACAGCTGGACTCTGTGGTCTTAATCTTTTCTAATATATGCAGTTTATTTTCTTCTATTTAGTATCACGAAAAGTCTTCTTACTAGTGTGGTTTACACTACAGTCATAGCATTTGTGGTAAACTAATGTGCAATTATGAAAAATGCTATATCTGAGTCCATACCTTTTCAATTTGTTCTGGTTGTAGTAATTCACTTGGATCACTAAGATTTGGCCGGAATGCTTCAGGCTCCAGGTCTGTTTTGATATTTGTTGCCTGTTTTGAATTGGTATCTTCTCTTGTTGTTATCTACAAAAAGAATAGCAAGAAAATAAGTATATGCCATCCTATTAGCAAACAAGATAAAAATTCACAGGTTTAAAATCATGCAGTTATCAATTAAGCAAATCCTCTGGAAGTTTAGAAATCCAACAGATTTGATCTGACCGAGACTTCTGATAGCAAACTGATGCACAACTATGTAACAGTAACTTACAGAGACACCTACTCAGAAGAAAGCTATGGTTTTATGCTAAAAAAACAACTGTGTATGCAGTTCTCATACACAGCTGCAGGGCTTCAAATGCTTTTCAGAAGATACCTTTAGAAGTTCTTGCATTTTAATAGTGACAGAATTCTAAGTGTAATTTAAAAAAATTAAAAAGAAAAGGAATTAAAATTTCAAAACTAACATTTCTCAATAGCTTCTGAATCAATACTCTTTTAAAGTACTTAAGAAATTTTTTAGATATACGGTAGACATCTGAGAAGACTGCTGCCATATATTTTGAACAAGCCATTTGAATGGAGCCTTAGGAATAGTGCTTCTCCATAAGCTGATCTGTTGGAGTACTCACAGGAATCAAAGAAGAAAGAATTGAGAGGGTAGGGTGGGAAAGCAGCAATAACACTTAATTTGCACAGTGAGCACTGAGGTCTGGCAAAGGTGCTCTATGCAGAAGGGTCCTGTAGTAATTTAAAATACCTGACCTACATATCTACCCTATTGAGTGGAGATGGCAGAAGCCACAAAATTCCTCATCAGATGTAACTCACAACAGCTTCTTACCCCAGTCAACACTCACTGGCACTTCCAAGTTAAAGTGCCATGTCTTGATAACTAGAATAGCTGTGATCCAAACAGATTTCCATCTATAAATCCAGATGCAGGGATATTTAAAACTCACTAGGAACAGTAAAATCTGACAGAGCAGCAGGACAAAGTGAGGAAGTTAGTAAGATAAGCCACTGCAACAAGACTTACTAAAGTGTTGAGAGAAAAAGGAAATCTTAACAAGATTAAGTGCACCTGAAAAATTTATCAGCCTAAACCAAGTTTCACTAAAAGTCAGACTGTCCAAATGAAAATCCGAATCCTGAAAATTTCAAGAAAATACCCACCAAATCCAGTTTGCCACAACCGTCACACTCTAAACATACAGGATACAACTGCAATATTTCACAACATCACCATAATAAACTTCACTAAGCTTTTGTGAACTTCCTTAGTTAATTAAAAAAAAAGCCAAATCAAAGAAAATTCTGAAATACAGACAGGACTATTTAAAAAAATACAGCCACCTGAGCAAAAAAAAGGATATCTCTTTCATCTCCCTCAAGAACTACAAAAAAAGTTCTTATCACAAACTCTTGTTATTTAAAAATAGGTTTTAAAAGTCAACATATCAAAGTATATTCATACAGCAACTCAATCACAGAATTAATTCTAAACCCAAGAAAAGATGTGCTTAAACTGAATATCAAGCAAGAAAAAAGCTGAAGCTTTTCTTTTT
Source organism: Catharus ustulatus (assembly GCF_009819885.2). Taxonomy (NCBI): domain Eukaryota; kingdom Metazoa; phylum Chordata; class Aves; order Passeriformes; family Turdidae; genus Catharus; species Catharus ustulatus. Next base: position 143,017,222 of record NC_046221.1, on the reverse strand, counting down.
TCGATGGAAGGTAACAAGAACTTCCAACGTAGACTAAGCACTAATTTCCGTATCACAACAAAAAATGCAATTTTCCACATAAATATCTTTTTCATGTACAAAAGAGATGGCCTTCATGTTACTTTACAGAGTGCTATCTCTAAAGTGTTATTTCATAGTCCAAGTATTTTCTGCCTTAAATGCTTTTCTTCCATCATATTACTGCTTCAGATCCAAAGAAGTTCAGCATTGTTCAACTGTAGAGCAGAAAGTTTTTTCCCTTGTTATTCTTTAATTCTGATTAAAGACCACCATGCAAAACATGATGGTCTTGATATATTGATATATATATGGTCTGAATAATTTGGATTCAAGTGGTGTGGGGGAATTGAGTTTCTTGGTTCAGAGGTTTTGGGGATTGGGGTATTTTTTTGGATGGATTTTTTCTTTCTTATTATTATTAATGTAAAGCAGTTTTCTTCTAGGAAGAAAACTGCTTTGTAGAAGCAGTCAAACAGTATCTGTTCAAAGGAATCTGAGAGAAAGCAGTCTAGCTTCAAAATGTTCATATTTATTTCCCACCAAAGTTGGAGAGTGCAGACTGATTGATAAATCAGATTCCAGGGACTTCCATGATTGGTAAATGTCACACAGTCTACACCACATTTGAGAGCCCAACTCTCAAGCGGTCTCAGAGCAGAGTTTACAGGCTGCAGCCTATCACATCAGATTCTTATAGTCAGCCTAAACCTTGAGTTTGAGCATACCAGGTTAAAGGTATTTGGAAAGAGCTCCTACACTTCCAGAATATTAATACATGGATTCTCCACCACCACTTGCCAAAAACAGAATAGTTCTGTTCTCAAGCAGGAATAATTTTTTTGGTTTTTTGAGCAAGATTTCTGACCTTCCTGTAACAGTGCAGCTTTTGAGTTCAAGGTTCATGCTCATTATTGATCTATGTAATTGTACTACTTACAAAACATTTTAAAGTGATTAATTACTGATTATTAAACAAACAGAAGTATCAGAGCTAAGAAAATGTTTGCTTAAGTAATTAAGTAATGTATTTAAAAAAGCAAGATCAAATACAAAAAAAAAAATCCAGAAAAAAAATTTTAATTTTCAGCAGCCAAGTACTAGAGAAAAACAAAATACTCAATGCTTCTAAGGAAATCCAAGCTATTTTTTCCACCAGTAAGGCGTGTATTATGTACACAGCAGCTAACAATATAATAACTCTCACAAAACTATGGAACACACCTAAAGAGAATGCAAATATCAGTTTCAATCCATATCCATAGACCTTCAAAAATCCAAACTGATCTCAATGCACTGTTTTGTGTGTATGTGTATGACCTTTGCCATGTTGAACTGCCTCAGTTACCTGCTTTTATAATGGCAAAAATACTTACCTATTTCAAAGAAGTTGTGAAGCATCATACTTGCCAGGTACTGTGAGATTCTCGATGAAAGATTCCTATATAAAATTAAACACCCATGCAACAAGGTTTTGGATTCTTCACCTGTTTTGCATTCTTTTTAGGGAAGCTTCTAACACAACACACCAGTCTAAAGTAGAAGTTAAAACACAACACTGCAAGTCAAGCAGTACTGAGAACAAATTTTCAAATTCTAACAGAAAATTCCCATGTGAAAAAGGTGGAAGTAGTAATTCCATCATAAAATTACTGATTCCATCATAGAATCGCACAATTAAATACATCCAGAACAAAGGAATTTTCTGCTGGATCCTTGTAGTGCTGTAGACAAGACAAACCCACTGAGTGCAGGACTTGCCCTGATCCAAGACACTACAAAGAAAGATGTTTTAGTATCTGGAGATGGGGTTTAAACTACTGAAGAGGGCACCTGGAGACGTCTGCAGAGTGTGCGCAGTTCTTCGCTATTTAGAGCATCGATCCTGCGGTGATACTCAGCCACTGACACTACCTGAATATGGAGACAGGAAGACAATAATTCCACTGACAGTTGAAGAAAAGTAAAAAAGGTATGAAAGAAAAAACTGGAGAGAGTGATGAAGGGAAAATGCGCAATGACAAACAAGAAGGGCCAAAAGATGTTTTTGTTTCTGCAAAGGACAGTGCACATGTAGGTGATTTTAGACATATGAGTAAACACAGCAAGATTACAAAATAAACACTACGGGCACTAGCAGTCAGATATCTCACTGATCTAGGATGAATAAAGAACTGATATAGGAGTGCATGAAGTTTCCAGTATCAGGATGCTAAATGAAAAGTCAATCTGAGTTACATGCCTTAACCCAAACTCTTCAGCCCAAGGTCCTCTCAAACATTCTTTACACTCAGATTAATGAATCCTGTGAACCTGGTTTGCTTTCCTAGATGAAGACTAGAAGCAAATCTCAGGCTTCTCAGTAAGCTCTAACTCTTGTGTCTGGCAGTGAAGATAAAGACAATCTAAGCAGGACTACAGTTTAATAACATCCCAATACCACCCAACAATTTCTTTATCCTGGACTTTCTATTCCCCTCCAAAGTTTCTGGAGTTGCTCATCTGTCAACACATTCACTTCAAATGGCATCTCCACTTTGGCAGGAGGTGTACAGCCAGAAAGTCTTTAGTCAGAAAGCTCTAGAACATGCTGCTCTGGTGCAACAAGCTGGCTAAAGGACTACAACAGTCATTTTGATGTAACTAGAGCAAATAATGTGATTTTGAGAACAACTCAAAATCATCATTGGTATGAAAGCATCTTAAAACAGCTGGTGGAGAGATTAAATGGATGTCCCATGTAGTAAGAGCATATTAAAAACTTCTAGAGCCTACCACAGTGCAAAGGAAGACAACCACAAGTCCAGCAGCTCCCCATCTACCTGTCCCTACTACAAGGAGTTTGGCCAGATACTCGCCACTGTCCTGAGTACAGAGCCCACAGTCATGCATGACTGGCTCTTGAGCAGCGATGGTTCACTCTACCCCATGCAACTGCAAGGCAAGGAAAAAGGAATACTTGTGACATCCAGCTTTATTACTGAATAATCTGTAATTACTAGCACTCGATTTATTGCCATTATTTTTCTACTGTTCTCTTAAAACAGATCACAAATATTGTTGTAAATTGTATTACTGGCTTGTGCCAAATAGCTATATATAAAGCTTTAACAGTATTCCACTCAAACATGTGATAGCGCAGTTTTACCCTTCTATTTGCTATGACACTTCAATTGCAAATTTACACTGTTCACAACAGCAACTTATGAACATGATCCTGAAAAGTAGTAATGTGACCCCTAGCCTTATTGCTTCTTTAAGATACACCCTACCACATGTGAGGCAGTAGGTAAACTACAATAGGCCGTAAATGTGTAACTCAAGGAGATTCTAGAGAAAAAAAATCTCAAAATCCCTGACACCATTATATAGTTGTTTCACATAGTGGAAATGTAGACAGCTTTATGGGCACTGCAATTTTGTCTTCAACCTCTCAAATGCATACTTATCATCTTGCATCTGTGAATTGCTTATCAGCTTTTTAACTCAGAGATCAACCTTTTCGTAGGCCATGGCAAAGCCTTATTTTTCTTGCTTGAGAGAGACATGAATACCTACCCAAGTGTATACAATGTAATAGCTTCTTGGCATGCTGAACCTGTTGCACACTGTCGCATTCCATTTCTTTTGAGAACAAAAGCCTGCATAATGGCAGACCATTGGTATGCAATGACTAACATCATAAATAGCATGTCATAGAATGTCAAACTAGCCACAGGAAAATGAAAAGAACCCACACTCTCAAACCCAGAGTTTATTTTAAGTACACAGTCCATACTAAATATACAGTTTGTACTAAGCTCTGTGAGTAAACCATGAGACATGGTCTCAAGTTTATCCACTCATCACTGAACTAGACTTCAAATGATTATGTTAAGATACTTCAGCCTTCCAGATGCTGCACCTGGCCCTCTACATAACGTCCGTGGCTTAGGTCAACATGCTTTATTCTTGCTTTGCAGTGGACAAGACTATGTACTCCTCGATTAAATGAGCTATACAATCTTGAAGTCAGATATGTCTAAGCTTATTAGCAACTACCTTCAACTTCATTCAGGAATTGAGATACAACTTGCAAACAAACAGCATTTTGTCACTGCTAGGCTCAAAAGCACTATTTTGAAATGTTAGTAGTAACATTAGAAGTTAATTCTTTGTTATAGGTTGGTTCAATTCATAGTTTGCTTATGTTGTTTCCTCTTCCATCAAGATTTCCTCATGTTCCTTCCTTGCAGCCCTATTAATCTTCTAGTCTACTTCACCAAGTAAAATAAACCAGTGTTTTCTTCCATCTCCTGCCCTACCCCCTTCCCCCATCAGCTGTTTTTCGATCATTCCAGGACCTACTTCTACCACATTCTACATTGAGCTTTGATTCTCAAACATAGAACATAGCCTTCCATAGAGTATGAGAAATACCTAGAAATCAAGACATTTCATTAATAAAAAGTAGATGCAGACTCCTATTCATGATACTGGACTGTAGTTTTCAGTACAAAATGCTTTTTTGTAATAAAATTCTTCCATTAAAGTAATTAGGTGAAGGTCTACCAATATGAGGTTTGCTATGTGCTTTATTTACTATGCTCTCTTCACTATGCCATATTAGCATCCAGTTTCCTGGATAACCAAAGCTAATTTTTTGAGGATCAGGAAATGTTCCTGAATGACACTGTTCTCTCTAGTTGTTTTCTGCTTTAAAAAGAATGTAAGAAAAGATAAAAACAGCTAAACCTCTTAAGGTTAATCTGGGCACTGGTTGGAATAGAGCAAAACAAGTAACGTAGCCTGGATTGTTAGTGTACTTCAGGGCAAAAAGGGTTCTGCTTAGGGACTTGAAACTGTCTACTGCAGATGGTATAGCACTGGGAGAAGCTGCTGAATCTCTTGAAGGCAGGGAGGTCCAGCAGAGTGACCTCAGCAAATCAAAGGACTGGGCAATCACCAACCACATTCAGTTCAACAAAGGACAGAGCTGGATTCTGCTCCTGGGATGCAACAACCCAGGATGTAGGTACAGACTAGGGAATGAGATGCTGGAGAGCAGTGCCATGGAAAGAGCCCTGGGGATCCTGGTCCATGGAAAGCTGGATACAAGTCAGTAGTGCCCTGGCAGCCAGGAGGGCCAGCCCTGTCCTGGGGGCATCAGGCACAGTCAGGCAAGGCAGGGATTGTCCTGCTCTGCGCTGAGCTGGGGTGGACTCATCTCCAGTGCTGGGCGCAGCTTTGGGTGCCACAAGAAAAGACAGAGAGAAAACTATTAGAGAGTGTCCAAGGGAGAGCAACAAAGATGCTGAAGGGTCTTGAGGGGAAGCAAAGTGAGGAGAGGCTGAGGTCACTTGGTCTGTTCAGCCTGGAGAAAAGGACATTGAGGAGAGACATCACTGCAGTTACAGCTTCCACATGAGGGGAAGAGGAGGGGCAGGCACTGATCCCTGCTCGGTGGTGAGCAGTGACATAACCCAAAGGAATGGCCTGAAGCTGTGTCAGGAGAGGTTTAGGTTGGATATTGGAAAAAGGTGATATGAGAAGGTGTTTGGACACTGCAACAAGCTCCCCAAGGAAGTGGTCACAGGACCAAGCCTGACAGAGTTCAAGAAGTGTTTGGACAATGTTCTCAGGCACATGGTGTGACTTTTAGGGATGATGCTATGCAGGGCTGGGAGCTGGACTCAATGATCCTCATGGGTCCTTTCCAACTCTGCTTATTCTGTGATTCTAAGTTTGAAAAGACACAGAATACATCCTTAGAGATCTAATACTACCCACTCTACTCACATTGGCAGCATTGGTGAAAAAATATGGGATGAATTGTATGACTCATGGCATGACTCTTTAACCTTTGACTCTTCACACCATGTATATGTGAGTTAACCACTTAGCAAAACACCCAACAGTTTGAGTATTTAATAAGTTGAGAGTTTGCATACTAATGATTCAAACAATTGAGAAGCCAGGCATTCTCCTTTTGGAGAAACTCATGCTTCTAAACTCAGTTTTTTTAAAGATATGCCAAAAGTACCTAACTTTTTTAAGCTATGATGGCCACTTGTAATGAATGAAACTGAAGACAAAATTCCAAATATGGAACATTTCTTGTCCTTCAACAACACACATGAAAATGTAGTTAAATTTTTTTAATGTTTGATCAGCCCTTTCAGCCACTGGTCATATCATCCTGCTATAGGCAGATGCAAAAAGAGGTTTTTACACCAGTGAGGGATTGCTCAGTTAAACAAAGCCACAAGTGTCATTCTCCCCGCTTCTCCTCCCTCCCTGCACTGCCCCCCCATGCCTGTTTGCTAACAGGGAGGAGCTTTCACTGCTGCCTTCAAAACAAACACAGCTAAACGTTCAGAGCTAACAAGCAGCTGAAACTGTCTCCTTTGAGAATGGGACGGTCTTATCAGAGCTGAACAGTGCTTCTGGAAGTTAACAACAGATAAAATTTAACGGCAGAAACGGCTTTCAAACATAAGTTATCTATAACCTCATTACCAACACAGAATATGAAAGAAAAAACAAGTATTAAGAAAGAACACAAACTGAACAGTTTTATTTTGAATCTTAATACATAGGTGAAAACTCAGAAGAACTTCAAACTTCATGAACGTTAATTCTTGAGATTCAAAAATATTTCAGGATATTTAATTGAAGAAAAAAACCCAATGCAGTTTTATTAGGCCACTTACAAAGTTATTTTAGAATATCTTCTAATAAAAAGATACCTATGCAAACTGAATGCTACTATAAATACTTTCAGAGAAAATACTAACTTTATTTTTAGTTTCCTCCCGGAAATATTAGACTGTTGGAGAGAAGACTATATTGAAGAAGCAGCCTGCTCCATCACATCAAATATGATTATTTGGGACATATTGATTAAATCACAAAAATGCTTTAATTCATGGGGTGAATCACACCAGATAAACAGTTGTAAGGTATCGTTTTAAAAAACCTCAAACCTTAAGAATAATTTAATTTGATTCATTTTCAAAGGATGTGGCTGCAAAGCCATTAATTTTCTGTTTTGTGTGGTTTTCAGTCAATTCTGCTCCCTGTCACTCTACTGTTGACAAGAATGGGAAGGGATGACAGCTGGTCATTTTATGCAGAGAAGGACCACAGAATGACAGCAGACCCCTGGTTTGGCTGTCACCATGGTTCTTTCTCTCAGTATTTTTAAAGCTGTCCTTCTCCAAACTGTTGTGCACACCAGGGACAGAAACGTTGAGTAGGCCACATGACAGCAGCATTCTCCCTGTGACCAATATTGTCCCCACAGCTTTGCAGAATGAGCTGTTAAATGTCTGCCTCAAAGTGCTCTAAGCCCATAGCAACTGTACCAAGCTGTAATTAACATAAACTGAAGATAAACTGAAGTATCTGCAACAGCCAGAATAAATGAACTTGAAAAGAATGCAATCAAAGCCTGAAGCACACGAAGTGTTACAGTCTGTAGACCTTAACAACAAGCTATTTTTTTCAAGCTATGAGAAAACACTCATATGAGAGATATGATAATGCCAGCAAGATAACTAAACTTAACATGCAAAATATTAAACAGTTTAGGATGTTCGTGCAAAGAATTAAGAATTAGATTTAAGAAAATCACTTTCTTAAAGAGGCAGGCCAGACAACTTTACTCCTTTTGTCCAAATAAAAAAGATCTGTAGCAACATGACCAATAAAACCCAGTTCCCTTGCAAAACTATTTAAGGAAGTTTCAGCAAGCAGAAAAAACAGAGGTTCAGCTGAAACCACAGCACCTGGTGCTTGAACTCAAGCTACCATTACAGGAGAAGGCAGACTAAGCAAGGTTACATCTCGGCTCTGATACCGCCCTGAAAAGATCCTCTCAGGTGTATGACAAGAAAGCATTAAGCAGGCTTAGAAGTAAATGAGTAACAACCTAGTATGAAAATGTTTGTCTCTTGCTTTAAGCAGAAAAAGAAGCCAATTAAGGATCAACTTCAGATTCCACAGATCATTAAAAACATACAGGAAAAAATATAAGCATTTACTACTAATTTGCTTTTTTAACTTATAATCAACATTTTTGCAAACTCCTCTGCTACTCTGACTTTGTTGAAGTAGATTAACATTTCATAACTATTAAAAATGCAAACAATATAACACCAAGTAATTAAATGGAAGAACTATAATCTTTGAATAGTTCAGGCTGGAGCAGACCTTACAGCTCCAACTCCTCCTCCCACCCCCCTCAATCACGGGCAGGGAACCTTCCAGTATACCAAGTTACTCAAAGCCTCATCCAGCCTGGCCTTGAACACTTCCAGGAATGGAAATTCCACAAATTCTCTGAGAAATCTACTCCAGTGCCTCACCACCCTCATAGTGAAGAATTTCTTCATAGTATCTAATCTAGACCTTTTCTCCTACAGATTAAGGCCATTCCCCTTTGTCCTATCACAACATGCCCTTGTGAAAAGTGCCCCTCCAGCTCTCTTACATGAGAGCTGTAGGCTCTGAGAGCTGAGCCCCTGTAGGCTCTTAAGATCGGCCCAGAGCCTTCTCTCCTCCAGGATGAACAGTCCCAATTCTCTTATAGCAGAGGTGTCCAGCTGATACCAAAACATCAATTTACTGGCCCTCCTCTGGACTTGTTCTGGTCATGGTAAAAGCACAAACAGGATGTGTAAACTCACAAATTACCTGGGACAACCAGTATGGCAAATATCTGTCATCACTGAAAGGTTCTAAGCTAAGTTATCTGTATAAGAAAGTACTGGATTTCACTCTGCTTTTTTATTACTGAAAATGTATAATTAGTTCACTTTATTAATCTAAAAATTTAATATGGAAAACTGATTTTAAAAATATTTCAGTAGTATTACTGAATTGATGCAACCTTGCAATTCTGATATCCACAGAGAAGTACTAAATTTTCATCTATCACATGCAAGTCCCTATCATTAGCTTATCACAAAGTTAACCAGTAACTCAAAATGTCAGAAGCTGTGCAAGTCTCAAACAATTCAAACTATTAAAACAAACATTTTAATTCTCTTTGCATGCTAATAACTTGAGAATATAAAAATCAAGATCAGTTTTCATTGGTTTTGTGCCCTTTGGCTATGCTGCCTATCCAAGCTCTGCAAAGCACAGACAGGCATTCCCAAAGAGGGCAATCCACCTTTTGTTCCCTTGCATTGTCTGATGTCTTTTGTCTTAAATGCTTTAATAGGAAGAACCACTGCCTGCATTTTTGACATTCTAGAAACTTACTGGCATCTCTTGTATTGCCATAAAATAGAGACAGTAAATACCAAACATTTACTAAAACGTGGGAGGCTGACATTCCTGGCCTTTTAAAGGGAGAGCATAACACACCAATTAGTCACTAAAGTTTTGATTTCTTACCCTAGGAAAGTATCAAACCCTTTCAAATTAACAGCATCACCAGGAAAGTAACAAAGGCCTTTCATGTAAATAATCTAGGACTACTTAGTTGCTTCAATCTAGCATTTTTGTTTTATTGTATCACTTAATTTAGCCCAGCAATTGTTATTTCATGTCACATGAGTCTTCCTTCATATTGAGAACAAACATTAATAAGATTCAGTCAGAAACCTGTACACTTTATACGCTGGCAGTTTCCTTAATGTTCTTTCCACTGCTCTTGCATAATAGAAATAATTATACCAATACTCCTTCCTTTCTGTAAAAAGATTACACTTGCATATTAGGTTTATGAACACTCATTGAAGAAAAAAAAAATCCAACTTCAAGAATAGAGCTTGTCTTACCGACATAGCAACATTTAAAAAATATCCCTATCCGTAGATACTCCTGTACCTTCTTTTTCTAATTTGACTTTTTACATGTTAAAATAATCTGTTCTCTGCCTTTCTCACAGCAAAGTTGATCCTTATTCTCACGGAGTCTTCTTTAGTTCAAACTGTCCTTAAAAGCTAAGTAAGTATTGTTTTTATAACATAGTTAGACTCCAGCTAAAGCTCAGTATTGGTCTTAAGGGAAAATATTATAACAAAGGATACTGCTACTTTTTTAAATATCTGTGCAAGTTATACCTATTTATCTATCTAAATACATGTTAAAAAATACATTCTTTGTAAACTGAACTTCAGATAGTTTTTACACTGCTACAGGGTATGCTAGAATAACTTCTCAGTTCATTCAGGTATTATGTCTCCATTCTACTCCACTACCACAGAGGAAAGTTAAGACCCTATTACTTCAAAAATGTGTCACTATTTAGGATCACATATTTTATAGAACCATTTGTTGCAACAAGTCAATTTCATATTTTGCAAGTATCCTGGCTAAAAATAAAAAAAGTCCACAATATAAAAAAGATAAAGAATAAAAACCTGCTAATAAACAAAAAATAAAACACCAACTCAACAGCATCTTGAAAGAGGTCTGCTTGAAAACCCAGTAAGATGTAATTAAGAATTAGACTATCCTGTCATAAGGAGAGTCTAAATGAAAACTACCTTCCAAATTTACCAGTGGGTAAAAATACAGTATATTGTCAAGATCATTTCTCCCCTATCCCCAAGATGTTTTGCAAGTCCCACTGAAAACTTTTTCCTTAAGATACTACTGCATATTAAATAGTACAACAAAAAGCCTGTTTGGGGAAAACATCACTGAAAAAAACCCCAGTTCCTTTCATAAATCTAATAAACTGCAAAGCCAGTGCTTTTGCTTTCTCCCCTTCACTATAAACATGAGAATGGGGACTACAGTAAACTCATGTCCACAAATTTAGAAGTATTTTCAACCTTTATACAGCTGACTGACTTCTGAGAATGTAATGGTAGGTCAGGAAATTTACACTTCTCTAATTGTATGCCCAATGCAAATTCGTGTTCTTGGTACTTTGCTATAAAACATAATTTTGTTAAAAAAATGCATTACTCCAAAGAAAAAGAAAGGAAAACAATCCACTTTAAAACTGCTGAACCCCTTAATGCTCAAAGTAGTTTCTCTTATCTAATACCAATGGAATACCAGTAATTAGGTTATGTTCCAAATATAATGAAAATTTGTGACTTAGCATTCTGTTTACACATTCAAAATTTAAACTTCCAGAAACTGTCTCTGCACCACAACATTTAAAGACCGCAATAACAAACATGAACATACTACACTGACAATTACCAGAGTGCATTTACGATTAACTGGCTGGTGCTTTCTTCCCTTCTTCCCATACCAGAGACGAGACATTTCCCTTCTAAAAATAAAATGAGACTAAAAAAAGAAATGAAACAAAAACCAGGGTTGAAGGCTGTTTGAAAGCATTCTCTGTACCTGCTGGCAGTTCCAGGCACAGGCAGAGCCCCACAATGCCGTGACAGGATAGTTTGCTGGACGCTCACATTTGACTGACAAGGCAGGGAGCAAATGAGCGAGTGTTCACCAGGGGGATGTATCGCAAATGATGACGATACAAAGGAGGAAGGCTTCCTGTGCTCAAGGGCGGCTGCAGAGCACTACTTTGTTAAAAAGCGAAAATATTTAAAGATACAGAACTTAATTGTTCATGCACAATGTTGAAGAACACAAAAATAATCTCCAAGAACTGCTTTCAGTATTCTGTTACAAGGTAATTGTTCATAAACAATTTCTAATGGTAAAATGTTTGCATCAATATTGAACTAATAATTTGCTTTCCTTATGCTCCCAACCTTACATAAACCCTGTCAGTCATTTTTTAGAGTCGAGAAACAGAAGAGTGCTCAGTGAAGATTTAAAATATTATTTAAAACAAAGGGGGAGTGGGGGCGGGGGGGTGGTGGTTTAAAGCATTTGGAAACTGTTAGCAGTGCAGCCTTTTCTGTTTGTAAGCTATGAGAAGAAAATTAATCCTTTTGTCCATAAGCTAAACTTGCTGTATGGGTTAAATGCTAGTCCCAGTAAGAAAGCATTTTTGGAATCATGATTATTTTTCCTTTAAGGAAAGATGTTTATTTAAACAGGAATGTGCAATAGAAAAAAGCATGACAACCCTGTAAGAATCTTCTTGTAGTAGCACTTACAGTCTGTCCTTCTAACACATACCCAAAATGAAATACCTCCCTTTCTGCCCTCAACATCCCCTAAAACAAACAACCACCAAAAAAATCTCCACACCACCCATGCTCCAAGTTCTGTCTGAAAGCAGTAAACTCCCACACAGTTTAATGAAAGTGTAAAGGGCAGCACCAGAACATGAAATCATCATTCACTCAGGCTCTCGTGTGATGATCTAAAAGCCAAGACAACCAAGCAGAGAACACCAGGATCAAAACATGTATTTTACTGCAAACTATGCATTAGAACACTTCACCTTCCACTAGTGTCTAACATTCTGATGGATAAAATATTTTTTCTTTTCAGTAAAACCTTTTTGGGAGCTGGTATCTCTGAAAGTAAAAATCTTCTAACTTATCAGAACTATTAAGGCAGCAAGTAAAAACATTTTTATCATTGGAATATTGAAGCTGGGATTTAATTCAAATATGTAACAATGATTTGACTAAATCTATAGTCAAATGGTGTATAATTACAATAATAACTCATATGTCTATCTATGTGCTTAAGTTTTTTTGTTGGGTTTTATTTTCAAATAATAAGATAACTAACACTGAGGGTTAAAACAAGAACAAAAACAAGACACCCTTAAAACTGTTTCAAAATGACAATTACTATCAATATAAAAATATAATACAAGCTATAGACATCACTCCCTTCTCTGCCAAGTCTGGGGAATCTTACAGGAATGGAGAATATGCAGCAAAAGTATTTCAAACTTTCTCTGGAAACAAAACCTTTAAGGCAGAAAGCAAAAGCTAGTGATCACAGCCTACTTTATCAGCCTCCTTATCCTTTCCCTGCTCTTCAGGAAAAAAAAAAAAAATTCGTCACTAACAAAAACCAATATGTTGTTTCTCCAAAGCTAGGAAGGAAGAAAAGGATCTGATGAATCCTTTTTTGTCCCGCAACATTTAATCTCAAACAAGTCTAACAATTCACTTAGAAGTTTCAAGTTTCTCTCTGAATAAAAATTACTTCTCACAGAGCTTCTCAAAAGGATTTTGAATATTTGCTCAAAAGAAAACAGAGCAATATAAAATTCTGTTCGATCTGACAACTCACTTTCCTCACTTAATTACAGCTGCACAGTTTAATGGGAATGAATGCACAAGTAACATTATGAGATGCCCTGACCGTGTTTTGCTGCTCAGTCCTGCAGCAGCAGCAGCCTCTATGAGCTGGCAGCTGCCTTCAGCTGGGAGCATCTGCTGCAAAGGGAGAGAGGGAGAATCTGAGCAGCACCAACACACAGCACACTCAGGAAAGTTGCAAAACTTGTCACTCATGACACACCTCCACCCCAGCCACAGAAAGAAGCCCACACGAGAAATGTGACCCCAGTAGCAACACTTAGTTAAAGATTAATAAATTACCCTTTTATTTTTTCATGCATCTGGGGATTACAGCACTGATCTGTTAACTGGGATCAGAATCTCTTATCTTGTTGCCATTAATGTAGGCATTGCCATCAGCGTTCTTAATAAAAGGTTCTAGTGAGGAGCATCAGCTCACACAGGACATCTGTGCAGAGCAGCAGCAAACACTTAAGAGCATCCACCTATTTCTGAAATAGACAATGGAGCAACAGAAAATGTATCTAATTACACTGAATGATAATACTGTTATTGTCACTGTCCATTTACAACCAAGATACAGATCTCTACACAATCGACGTGCATAATCCTTTCAGTAATTTTGCCTCACAATGTTGTTTCTTCTAATAAATTAATCACCTCAAAAAATACTGTAGTAGCAGCAGAGAAAAAGGAGAGCGACAACAAATAAAGGTACAACTTACAGAATGTCTTATTTCCACTCCAAATCAATTACCTGGTTTACACCTTTTGCCATACCAGATTTCAAGCTATCACATAACAAGACTACATAACACTGAAACAAGGCAGTTAGCACAGTAACCCTCACCTTCAGTAGAAAGACTGGACACCAGTGTGGGAAAAGGTTTTTGCAGCTGGATACGACGGAACTATTTCATTTCACATAGTCACTAACAATGTCCTGATACAACCACAGCAACAGAAAAGTCGTGACACTGAATTCTACAATCCCTACATTTAATATTCCTGCTTTTTGACTGAGGTTACATCAGTAGACAACATATTTCCTGTGCTCCATCCCTCTTAAGAGACAGAGGTTAGCCTAGAGGGATAACAGGACAGGCAGCGGGGCATAATTACTCAGTTTATTTACAACTTGCTGTTGATTCCACATGAATAAATGTCAAGTTCAGGAGTAATGAAGTTAAAATGAAGTTAAAATAAAAAAAAAATAAAAATCAGGTACTAGCTTCTCAACAAAATTACTATTCTGTCTTCTAGAACAAGTGTGTCTTAGTAAAAATTGTTGCAGGTAAAGCTAACATGGGATTATAGCTAAATAAGGTTTGATCCCTTTTCCCTTTACAGGTACACAAAACACTCCAACACTGCAAAAAGCTATCTCCTGTAGTGACAATACAACATGGACTGGCACAACTTCCTAGTTGGCTGAGAAAGTTTCCATAAGAAAGGAAGTCTAATTTGAGAAATCATCCTTTGTTTCCTGTCAACAACTCAGGGAAAGGGAGGGGGGAAAAAAAAGAAGTATTTTTCCATCACAAAGTTTTCCTGAGGATTTCCAAAGGTATGCTGAAAGCCATTAAGAATCTCAAAAGCACAAGCTTTTTAGCTGAATGGCTGTGCTTTAACTCTTAGCAGAGGGGCAATCCCAGTTTCCTCTATTAGATACATGTAATAGCCATCAATTACAATTGCATGATTCACATTCATGATTCCCACTACAGGACAGATCCAAGTCATCAAAACCTCTGAATTTCCACTTACAAGTTATAAATACATTTGAAATAGATTAAGCAGTGATAATAGATTCAAAATAGATTAAGTAGTACAGCAAAACAAGAAATACCCTAATGCATGAAGTTGAGAGAGTACAATAACTCTCAAGTTAATTGGAAAAGCTAGAATGAAAGTTACAATCTCTGCAAAGAGCACTGGATTATGTAAATAGACATCCAAGTCTTTTTCTCCAACCACAACAAATTAACATAAACATTTCTACTACAGCACGACTGCTAGAGCTGAAGACACTCATCCTCCAGTACAAGAGCAAAGCCTATTAAACATTCTGTGGTAATCCACAGCAACACACGCATAGTGACACATCCAATCTCTTAGCTGACAATACACAATGTGAAAACCAAATAACCATCTAGTTTGTATATCCAATTCATTATCATAGAGACAGCCTTTCCAGAAACATACTGGAAAAAATACTCATTCTGAAGACTGTTAGCATGGTACATCTCTACACATCCTGTGCAATGTTTCATTCAAGAAGCCCACAAGTTTCAGGCTTCCTCCTCTCTCTGCTGATCCAGTATTATCCAGCTTGTCATACTGCATTATGTTCATATCACATTTTAAAATGTAAGACACAACAAGCAGATGTTGCACCAGCATCCAAGCACTGAAGTAGAGAATGGAAGTAAATTTATAGAAGCAACATGATTAAGAATACAAAAACTTAAGACAGCAGTGCATTCTAAAACTGCAATATTCACTTTAATATAGAAATGTAGGTTCCAGTCCAGATCCAATAAAGAAATTAACGACTGAAAAAGGTTTCAAGATTGGGATATTTGACATAGGTGCTTATCTAACCAGGAGACAATAACTGTTTGAGACTTCTACATTTCCATAAATACACAGAATTCTGAGACACTCCAGAAGTTACAGCTTCCAGAGAATGTTGGATTGCTGAGTGTCCAAGTCAAATAACATTTCAAGAAGACAGAACTTCAACTGCAATTAATGGTTTTATTTAGTAGGCATTTTCAAACCACAGTTTAAGTTCTAACTGAAATTCAGTTGGACAAATGAGTTACTGCTTTTCAGAAGCATTGTATCCATGTTTTCTATAGATATTCAACATGCAAAACCAAAGGTAATTACTATGAAATGCAAGTCCAAAACATGACCTACCATGTCTAGGAAAAAATATCTGCAATTATCTATCAACACAAGCTTAATTTTGGAAATTAACTTCTAAACAGTTTTAAATCAAACTAATTTTTTATATTTCCTCTACAATGGACAAGTTAATGAAAAAAAATGAAACTGATAAGCTTCCAACTACTTTAAGACCAGTTTGTGGGTCCTAAGACAAGAAATTTCCTGTTTTCAAATATCTTGCGAATGAGTGTTTAGATTTATATGGACATTAAGTATGACTCAATCTTGAATAATGGCAATGAGATCAAATGTCAGGGAAGGAAAAGAAAGAATCAAGGCTTTAAACAAGAATTACTCTAATGCTGAGCAATTCATGTGTTTACTTAACAGATTTCAGGTTTAAATAGGAACCTACTATACACACTTGAACTTAAAAAGGAAACAAGATTAGACCATAAGTACCAATGGAAATTGCTTCTGAGACACTGCACAACAGAAGGCTTGCTGTCAAGTTGCCATGTTTAGATGCAAGTATAGACTATGCTTTGGAGAACAAATTTGTTTATTAACACAACAGTATACATCATTTGTGCTAACAGATACAGAAAACCATTAGCACTTGAACTTAGATAGATCAAGTAAAAAATACCTTGATAAATATATCTTGTAGCTCAGTACAGACGGTAAAAAAAAAAAAAAACAGCACCAAAACAACCCCAAAACACAGCCAAAGCAAACCAAAAGCAAACCAACAAAAAATCCCAACAAACCCACACAATTCAAAACACCCTCTTCCTTGGTGTCAACCCATTCACTAAAGTACAATATAAAAGAAATACTTGAGAAAAAAGGGTGGGGATAACAACTGAGAATTTAGCATCACAGTTTCATTTCTTAGATAGCATATTAAATAAAGTTATTGCCTATTCATTTCTGGCAGATACCAGAGACAAGTCTTTAGCATGATCTCAAGTGAAAAAGTATCCTTTTTAGAAAAACTTTGCAAGTGACACAGGCAGGGGCCTCTCTGAAGACTGATACTAAGCAACAACATCAGCAACAGCAGCTACAAGGTGCCTCATTGTTTCAAACCCTGTGAATCAGTCACCTTTACTGACAGTATGGTTAGGCAGCAGTAGATTCACAGTTATTTCTAGTAAGTCAGTTATCTATCAAAGGTTCAACACATAAAAAGAGAAAGCTAAAGGATTTGCTGGACTTTTTTCTGACACTATGTACAATGCAGTATTTCATCAAGGCAGAAGCAAGCAAACAAAATCTGAAGATTGAGTAAGAGTTTGGCCCTATTCACTCAAACTTAATAAGCCAACACCTACTACTTGTTTCATGTTACTGATCTTTGCCTTTGCATATTACTTCTTCCCATCCTTTCTTTCCCACTAAACAAACTTAGGGTTTCTCTATTGATGTCTATTGATGAAAAGCTACACCTGAATGTATTAACAGAACTAGCAAAGAAACAAAAGCTGTTTCAGAGCACCACACCTGAGTTACCCATGAATCTTCTTCCCTGTTCTTCTAGCTTTAAGATACTGTACAATGACAGCAGGAAGAACATGTTTTGGAAAAGAAAGGTACTCCACTACCTTCATCCTTTGGTAGATCAATAGTACCCTGTCATGCATTTCCACTTCCCTTCCACCCAGAGTTCTCCCACCTTTGTGATCTGAAAAAGGTAGCCTGTTTTTCAGCCAAATACCAAGAAAAATTCTTCAATTACACTGTTCACCTGCTATTTTTGACTGCACCTGGAGCAAAAACTGACAGAAGAAAAGCTTGTTGCATTGAAGGAAGTATATTGCTTGAAAATAATGACTGAAATTCAGTGGAAATAATGAGTACAACAGCGTAACAAGGGCTACAATTCCTGGCATTTACTCATATTTTCTAGCATACATGTTAAAAGCTACTAGAATACAGTTTTGTGTAATGACATCTCAAACCATCCAGTACTGTCAAACATTTCTGATTAGAAAGTTTTTACGAGCTTTCAGATTTGTGCTAAAAGTCAGTCATAGAAAGTCACACTACTCAAATAAAATGCACAAAAGACCATATTAGCATATTTCTTGTACTTGCATAACATTTTTTAATAACCTTATCCATCTCACTAATCACATTAACATGTAAATCCAGAAAATTATTATTTGATAATATTAAAAGAACCAAGTTTGACAATTTCACATAACACAAAGAAATAATATTTTCAAAATGTTTCCTATAACTGCTTCCAGAAAAGACCTAAATACAGGCTTAAGGTGTGGCCTCATTCTGTGGTAAATAACTTACAGATATTAATACTTGCAAAAAATGTACTGCCTCAACTACTTTGAGAAATAGCTTCTAAAATCTACCACATTCCATCATGAAAAAAACAATAATTATATTGTGTGGAAATTATTCCATGGTTGTATTAAGGCGCTTAATTACTGAAGACCTCACTAAAAGAGAGCTATACTGTGCTTTAAACCATAATATAGATCACTATCCACTGATCCCCATGTTACAAAAGGCCAAATTTTAAAACTCCAAATACTTATAAAGGCTTTGAGCAAGAGTTAACACCAAAATACACTGCTGGTAAAAACTCAAGCAATACACATGCTGAAAACACAAAAGTTAGAGACATATTTTTATTATGCTAATTTCAATGTCTCAAAGCACAAATCCTTCATACAATATCACTCAGTTGCAGGGAATGTTTTGCAACCATGGCCTAATACATCAACTAGCTACATTTCAACTCTGAATTCAGAGTTTATGGTTCTACATTTTGGAGCTAAGCAGATAACTACCTGTAGTTCAACTATTGCAGTTCTTTAAAATTTCTTTTATGCTCTATATAAAACAGTGTAGACTTCCTTAATTTCAACATGTTCTACTGCAGGGTAGGGGGAAGAAAAACAAAATAAATCTTACAGTCACAGATTGCAATTGCTGTCCAAAGACTCAATTTAAACAGTGCTGATGGGATACTTCTACAATATATATATGACAAGAATCATCAAACTTGACCAACACTTGAATGTACAAGACTAGAAGTGCTTTAACTGCATGTACACTACAAAACAAAACCACGTAGACGTGTAAAGATGTGTCCATAGAAACACAGTGGACACAGATTCACATGAGAGAGAGGCACTTATTAAAAAAGAAGAGATGTTCCAGTTACAATATATTTCTAAGATACACTCAACAGCATTTTAATGCATGAATAAGTTACAACTGAAAAATTAATTACTAAATTATTGAAAAAGACATTTCATTAATAGCTGTTCTTTTCTGCTTTTGTTGTCCCATCCCTTTTTTAGAGTCTTACCAATTAATACTGAATACTCTAGATACAGGAATAATAAATGTAAGATAACTGTTAGTTTATGAGACTGAAACTTAAGTCTGCTTCACCAAAATTCCAACTTTGTTGCTGCACTCACATTCCTTTCCCTAAGAGTTTTAAGTTACAATTTGCTCCACATAAAAATGATTTGAAATTGTGAAATGTTGCCCTGATCTGATGTTAGAGCAAAGCATCAGGATGGCATAAATTGAACAGCCATGATCATGATAATCAGACTAATAAAGTGCTTTGTTTTTCCTCTTGGAAAATATTTAATAACATTTTAATATATTCTTATGAATTATTAAAAAAAATCTTTGATACTGTTCTTCCTTACCTCCCATTCTTTAGCAGCATCTTCAGTACTTGATTCTTCACTAGTTTCAGGCTCTTCTTTCTTTTTTACCACTATAAATCCAGGTTCCCGAAGAGACTCCCCAGTATCTTCTGCATATATTTCTGGACTCCACTGGATAAAGAAGATATACAAGTGATCTGTCCTAGAAAAGTCAAGTTATGACAAAGAAAAGAAAAATAAGGTAAGTTTGTGATCTTTATGGTCATGTTTAATAATATTAAGTATTTAAGGTTAAAATAAAAATACAATTTAGTATTTTACTAGATATTAGAGACACATTTGAAACAAACTAGCTAGGTTTCTTTTTGGTTTTTTTAAATTTTTAAATACATGAAGGTGACTATGGAAAAAAATAAGGAAACAATTTGGCAGTGGATTAGCTGTGATTTCATATACAAATACAGTCTTTCAACCACTTCTGTCCCATTGGATAGCTCTGTTTAAAATTGAAGTAACTCCCAAAATAAAATACTAAGACTTTATCTTACTTAGAAAGAGTTACATAAAACCAAACAAAGTAAGAATTTAAAAAATGTCTGCATGTCTGTTTTCCCCACTCCCAAAGAGCAGCTGAGTACCTCCAAGACATAATCTGAATTATACAAACTGTGGGAAGTACTACAGATGTGAGAAAATATAGCTGAAAGCATGTGCAAATATATATATAAATCATAAAACTATAAACTACAGACTATGCAAAGTCTCTCAAAAGTGTAGTTATATTTTCATGTGCCTCCACCTAAAAGAATGCTGCACACAGGTATGTAGTAACATTCTCTGAACAGGGTTGGTTATCTAAAGTCACCCTTGTTAAGATTGAGGTTTGTGAATAACAATCATAAAGGGGGGAAAAAATGGAGGGGCAAATCTCTCTCTGGCAATAGGAAAGAATAAAACATTCTGGATGTATAAGGTTAGGTAAATTCTATCACAGAAGTCCAAGAAAGAAGTAGCAGACTCACCATGCACTGAATGAGGCATCAAATTTTAAGTTTTTACACAAGTATGAAAGTTTGTTTTAAGTCCTGATTTTAACTTTTCAAGAACTTCGAGTCATGTATAATTATAGCAGTTAAAAGAAGTACATGAAACTTGATGCTTAAGGAACTCTAAGGCACTCCTTTTCACTCCTTTGAGACTAAGAACATTGAAATAAAGCTGGTTTGTCAGATAGCTACTTTTCTCTCTTTCTTACTATTAGGTGACAAATATCACTGGATACTGGCACTAAGTATTTTCACTCGTGCAGACTAGCACTCAGCAAGGCTAACACCAAAACGAGAAAATGAACACCCCACCATGAGGACATAGCTGTTTCTTTACAAAAGACACAGTACACACATTGAATGAATAAAGAACTGATATTGACAGTATACTGCCCCATTCAGTTAGAGAGACCCTTCACAGACAAAATAATTTCCAAGGAGATCAGTACAGACTGCAAAATAAGAACCATTTATTTCAAAAGAGGTGATCAATTCTGCTTTATGCTGAAGGAAAGTGCTTGCTGCATTAGAAAATGTACCAGAGACAGGAATAATTTTAATCAACTAATCCAGACACCATTGCTATATATGAAACATTTATCTGTTTTCAAATTAAATACAATACTACTTCAACAAGCAGATTTGAGTTGACTGTAACCACAAGAGAACTCCTGGCCCAGACATGATTAACAGCAGCAGAATTAGTGGGACAGACCTTTGACTCAAAACTTTGCGTTCTCTCTACCACCTAAGAGGTAGCAGGGGTGATGTTTAAAAGTAGGTTAGTGAAGCACTACCATAGACTCAATTCTACCTCTTGGGTAAGTATAATACTTTGATGCAATTTCAGTCCATTACACATTTCCATCCACAGTGGACATTAAAAAAAACACAACAAACTATTTCTTGTTGCATCCAGCTTTGGTATAAAATAATTTTATGTCCGTAATCAACCTTTTCTCCTTTAAATTAAAGAACCCCACTTACTTCTAATTTTCTTTCTATGTTACACTTTCTAGGCATTAAATACTCTTGGCTGTTTTCCTCTGGACTCTCTCCAATTGATCCATATCTGTCCTCAACTGCAGTGCCCCAACTGGACATTCTAGGCCATTCAGCTCAAAAGAAAAGATGGAAAAGTGACTTGAGCATTGTGGGTAGGTATTTTTACCAGATGATAAGTGATAGTTTTTTGTTTGTTTCTTTTCCCCCAATTCTTTGACAAGGATGTAACACCCCTAAAAACCACTTTTGGGTTGAAAAGAAATCAGTTTTCTAGCAGCAAAGATAATTTCAGAATACAAGGTTGTACCAGTGAGTGAGCATGAACATCTCATGTCTTCAAATGAGTACAACAAATTTAAGTATTTTTCCAGCAGACATGCTTAAGTTGATTGATGGAAAGGTTTTATGTTCCATACACAAAGACAAGACAAAAGAACTCCAGTTAGCTCTTCTGAACTCAGAGAGGAGTTTTAGGAAGTTTCCAAATCATGGGAAGCACAGATAATGACAAAAATTTTGCTGCAGAACTTAACTTCACCAGATAGCACTTGACTCTTTCATTATTTACTTGCTACAAACAAAAGCCTAAATAATATAATGAGAAACTACTTGCCAAACTTACAAGTAACTCAAGTAAAACAGTAAAATGCCAGTAAGGAAATTAGGTACTCCAATGGCAAATACAATACAAGCCAATCAACAACATTCTCAACACTGATCCTTTTTTGTGATTGTTTAGAGAGATACAGTCACCGCAAAATTTTGAATGGTGCAGAAAAAATAAAAAGCTGTCAATTGCTGATTTTTAGAGTTTACCTATTTCTTACCTTTCTTGTGGAACAGCAAACCAGTACTCATGTTTTTTGTCCCTTTGTGCATACTGTTGCATTGTTGCACTTGCTTGAGAAACAAATGTTTTTCTCATAGGTTTTCCAACCCTGAGACACAGAAACTTGTGAGATCGATGCCGTCTTTTTTCCTTCATAACAGAAGAACCTATTAATAAAGACAAAGTAAGCTGTCCACAATGTACTAGAGAGTGTAACAAAACCATTAACTAAATTTATATTAGAAAATTGAGGGACATAGGACTTTTATATAAGTAATGGGAAATGGGGTAAGATAAGCAGTAATAATAACCTACCCCTTTTGTTATGAAAATCATATCAGCAGAATTAACTTCAGAATACAACATACTAAATAATTCTAACATTCATTTCTGCTTCCAGCTACAGAGCACATTATTACAGCATTTCATCCAGGTTTGGAATTATTCAGAAGGTATTCTTGATGCATACTCTCAACACTGAATCACCAGCCTCCCACCATTGAACAGCTATCCCACATATATGAAAAAGATATTGTGCTAAATACGTACTTCGGCTTGATTCACACGTGTCAGAGTTGTTTGTTAGTTGCTTATCATTAACAAGGGAAAACCTTCTGGCCCTATTGATACAGGATTAAGATGAATTCTAACTTGTTAGCTGTTACCTCATTCTGAGGTTTCCCTGCTTCCTGGCAATTCTGTAGCAAGGCAAGCTTGGGATGGATAACCACCAACAGGATAAAAGATACAAAGAGGCTCTTTCTCCCAGGGTTTTCTTTGGTTTATTTCTTCATGGCTTCCAGGGGACAAAGAGGAAGTTTCCCAAAGTCTGGGGTCTTTTCTAGGGTCAGGAAAGGGGAGTGGAAACTTGACTTCCTACCAATAGGATAACAGAGGGGTCAGTCCATAGATTTTACAGGGGTAACAGGAATTAAGGGACATACTATTCTTAATACATCTTGGGTACAGGGTTACAACAGTTAGCTATATCAAACACCTCAGTGGTATGAACGCCACCTCAGGATGAAGTACACTGGATGTTGCAGTACAGGACTTTTCTCTCTGGTAGTATATTTAACTGAACTAATAAAATTATATGATTACTCTCAAGGTCTGAATTGTCAAGTCAGCACAAGGTAAAGAAAGAAGCCTTCTAAAAATTGTTTTTTTACTAGATTATTTGCCCAATTCTCCAGCCACAAGAGACTTTTTTAAAGCAAGAAAGGTAAATGTAAATTTAAGAGTTATTATGGTCAGTTATGACACTAAAGGGTTTTTCCTAGATCTGGTATTACATGCACATATAGGTAAGTTTCTGCTTCCCAGGACACACCTTTTCTTCACAGCTGAAGTTCTCCTTCAGTGTTTATGCAGACCAGATCCACTAAGTACAGAAAATACCACCTTCTTGCTCTATAAACATTGCAACTATGTTTTTTTAATGAGATTTTCACCTGAAAGTTTAGAACAGTACTGTTCCACAAAAGACTATTTTTTTCCTAGTAACTGTTTAAACATGTGTGTCCTAATTTTCAGTTGTTTTCAGTCAACATTTTAGAATTATACCTGCAGCATACAGTATAGTAAATCAGCCATAACAATATGCATTATTTGGAAGCATTTTATTAATGTGTAAGCTCAAAGGTAAACTGTCAGATTGAAAAAGAAGCATTAAAAAGAAACAAAAAAAACCAAAAAACCCTGTTTCATAGGACTGGCATGCATACTGTGGTAGTATTAGATAAATACTCTGCAAATGATTTGTTATTTGTGATTTTGGTCCTTCGGAGGCAGAAGATTAGGATGTCCCTGAGCTCAGAGAAGTGGGATTAAGGTTCCAGCTATCAGATAAGAAAAAACAATTTAGCCCTGCCCTAAGTTTCAAAAAGACTATTTCAGATGCCTTTTTTTCTGAGTTCTCCAAGATCTTCTTGTATATTTGAAACAGGATTAATGAGAAAAGATTTTAGCAATGGCTACTGTTTCTCATGCCTCTTGTCTTTCAATCTCTGCCAATAATCAACTAAGCAGCAAATATTTTGACATGCTATCATTAATGATATTTTAGCTTGTTTATATACACACAAAATTATAGACTGTTACAATTTCTCCAAAGTATCAACCACACATCTAGCTTTATTTCAGTCCAGTGGTTAACAAAAGTGCCTACAAAAACAGAAGCTTCAGCAATTAAAAAAAAAAAAAGTAGATACAAGTGAGACCTTTTCAGTTACAGTAATTTCATGAATACAAGCCGCACCAATTTGACCAAAATTTTGGTGGAAACCCGGACGTGCGGCCAATATTCCGGGGCGGCTAATCTATTAACAAAATTCTAAAAGCTGCCAACACGGAAGTGAGAGCCCACGGCAGCCCCAAGCCAAGCTGGAGCCCGGGCGGCCCCGGCTGAGGTGGGAAAGCCTGGCAGAGGCGGGGCCAGCAGTGTTGGGGGCGGGCGGCAGAGCCTGAGCCAGCAGGGCGGGGCAGGGAGGGCGGCAGAGCCCGGGCCAGCAGGGCGGGGAAGCCGGGGAGAACTGGGGCTAGCAGTGCAGGGGAGCCCGACTGCATAGGGGAAGATAGCAGAAGCAGGAAGCCCGGCGGCGGGGAAAAGCCCCCTAGAAACAGGGCTGGCAGTGCACGGGAGCCACATTGCATAGGATAGGATAGTAGAAGCAGGAAGCCCGGCAGCGCGGGGCTGCCCGGCGGCAGGGAAAAGCCCCCTAGAAGCAGGGCTGGCAGTGCACGGGAGCCACATTGCATAGGATAGGATAGTAGAAGCAGGAAGCCCAGCGGGGCGGGGCTGCCCGGCGGCAGGGAAAAGCCCCCTAGAAGCAGGGCTGGCAGTGCACGGGAGCCACATTGCATAGGATAGGATAGTAGAAGCAGGAAGCCCGGCGGCGCGGGGCTGCCCGGCGGCAGGGAAAAGCCCCCTAGAAGCAGGGCTGGCAGTGCACGGGAGCCACATTGCATAGGATAGGATAGTAGAAGCAGGAAGCCCGGCGGCGCGGGGCTGCCCGGCGGCAGGGAAAAGCCCCCTAGAAGCAGGGCTGGCAGTGCACGGGAGCCACATTGCATAGGATAGGATAGTAGAAGCAGGAAGCCCGGCGGCGCGGGGCTGCCCGGCGGCAGGGAAAAGCCCCCTAGAAGCAGGGCTGGCAGTGCACGGGAGCCCAGGGGAACCAGGGCTAGCAGCGTGCGGGAGCCCGGCGGTGCGGCGGCCAGCAGTGCCGGCCAGGGCGAGCCAACGTGGCAGCGGCGGTGCAGACGGGAGCAGGGAGCCAGGGAGTCTGGCAGCGGCGGCGGCAGCAGCACCGCCCGCAGGGCAAGCAAACGCAGCAGTGGCAGTGCAGACGGGAGCAGGGAGCCTGGCGGCGGCGGCGGCAGCAACACCGCCCGGCCGGCCCAGCCAAGCCGTAGCGCCGAGCCGGGCCATCCACCCCTATCGGCAACCATGAGCGGGCCGAGCCTGCCTGGCCCCGCCCCGAGCCAGTAAAGCCCGCTATGCCGCGATCCTGTTGCTAATTGGCCAATTTGTGAAAGCTGCGCACGGATTCTCGCGACGAACGAAAGTGCGGCTAATATTCGGGGTGCGGCTTATCTATTGACAAAGACAGCAACATTGTTGAGGCACCGGGGGTGCGGCTTATAATCCGTGCGGCTTGTATTCGTGAAACTACTGTATTCTAGTCTACTCATAAGTATCTGCATCACCTGTTCAACATTCAGATCATTAACTCCAAACTCAAACATCTGACCTCTGCAAAGTCCAAAACACAGTAGTTCTCAAAACAGCCCCAAAAGAGAAAAAAATTCAATTAAGTTCCTGCTAAATAAAAGAGACAAAAAGACTGTCTAGGTAAGTTATTGATCCAAAACTCACAGTACGGCTACTTCAGAGTTTTATTTTGAGGAAGCTGAAAATGTTTACTATATTTCAAATTTTAAATGACCTGGTGTTTTTAGTGACCTACTGTTAATAGATGTCATATTCAGTTTGATGGTTTTCAAGAGTTTTATATAACAGATCTTCCACCTTGGTTCTGTTTAATCGTGTCTGTAGAAGCTTCACCAAATCTATCTAGGTTGAGAAATATTACTTCATAGTTTACTCGTTTATTTGCATTCTGCTAATACAACAGGCAAGAATAACAAATGTAATAATTCCTACTGAAGTTTGATTGAACTGGTACAAATCACCAAAAAAGGATCTTGTGCTTCCTGCATTTTTTTTCTTTGTACTTTACCCCATCAACCTTAAGTGAGGCAGCAGCACTATGTGCATATAAGGGTTCTAGCCATCATTCTTCTGTAGGATTGTATGCAGACAATTTTTTGGTTATATAAGTAATTTCATGAATACAAGCCGCACGGAGTACAAGCCGCACTTCCGGTGTGTCAACAACGTTGATGCCTTTGTCAATAAAAAAGCCACACCCAATATTAGCCGCACTTTCGTTCGTAGCGTGGATCCGTGTGCAACTTTCACAAATTTGCCAATTAGTAACAGGATCGCGGCATAGCGGGGTTTACTGGCTCAGGGCGAGGCCAGGCAGGCTTGGCCCACTCATGGTTGCCGACGGGGCCCGAGTGGCCCAGCTTGGTGTCACGTCTCGGCGGGGCCGCCCGGGGCTGGCCGGGTGGTGCTGCTGCTGCTGCCGCCAGGCTCGCTCAGCCCCCTCCAGTCTGCACCGCTGCCGCCGTGTTTGCTCGCCCTGGCCGGCACTGCAGGCCCCTGCACTGCCAGGCTCCCCCACGCTGCTGGCCCCGGTTCTGCTGGGCTCCCCTGCACTGCTGGCCCCAGTTCTGCTGGGCTCCCCTGCACTGCTGGCCCCGGTTCTGCTGGGCTCCCCTGCACTGCTAGCCCCAGTTCTGCCGGGCTCCCTGGCGCTGCTGGCCCGGGCTCTGCTGCCCTCCCCCTGCACCGCTGGCCCCGCCTCTGCCAGGCTTTCCCACCTCTGCCGGGGCTGGTCAGGTTCCAGCTTGGCTTGGGGCTGCCGCGGGCTCTCACTTCCGTGTTGGCAGCTTTTAGAATATTGTTAATATATTAGCCGCCCTGGTGTACTAGCCGCACTTCCAGGTTTCCACCAAAATTTTGGCGAAAATGGTGAGGCTTGTATTTGTGAAATTACTGTATATATCTATATGCATTTACTCTGCAAACATACAGATCACATAACACAAAATAACCTGCGGTCATTCAATGATACAGTCTTACAGAAAATCAAAATGAAAGCATTGAATGCAACTTATTTACAAATATTCATTCATAAGAAGAGCAGAAAATGTGCCAAAGAACACTTAGTACCCGAATTTTTTTAAAGTCACAACTGGCAACTACTGATAGCTGACATTTGCCAGAGGACTACTTCTAATATTTAAGGCATAAAAGTCAAACTAAGCACAGAATGATGCAAGTATTGTCCTAGTTGGGAGGACAGGTATCTGCTAAGAAAGGCAGAAGCTTCTCTTTGAAATGAAAAATGTAAACCCCCTCCCTCCAAATTATTATAATTTTGAAATCAAGGGGCTTTTAGGTAAAGATATGGGAATTAGGAATAACAGTTCTTTTCTAGGGAAATTAAAATAGAAATATAGTACTACAAAAAAACAAACTCCAAACCCTGACAAAGTCAGAGTACAACCTGACACCCCGTCAGGCAGGGTGTTGGCAGCAGTCCCATTAAATGGTGGCTGCATCCTCCTGTAGTGACAGATGTGGTTCAGTTGAAGCAGTGCTCCTGCAGACGGTGAAGTTTGCCTCTGGAGGTCCAGTGGTGATGTGGAGAAATCCAGTTTTCCTCTGGAGTCCAGTGGAGAAAGGGGCTCCATTAGTGTCCCAAAACCTCTGATTTTATCTTGGTAAGAAATGTTGGGCTCTTCCCCCTGGTTGGAGCAACTTCCAATGGGATGCAGTAATTTTATCAGTCACCCAGTGGGACTCAATGGGCCATTAGCAGAAAATGACTCCCTGGAGGGAGGATGGGTTGTGAAAAGATAAAGAATAATGCCCTGCCTGGTTTCAATGGATGGCCCATTAGCAGAATATCTCCCACGGGGATAGGGATAGCTGCCCCTACCCTCAACAGATGGTGATAGAATAGATACCTTTTATCCCATCCTGTACTGTAACCCAAAACAGTATTCATCT